>NC_133046.1:610952-913928 GCF_048771995.1 Taeniopygia guttata
GAAGTTTGGGGGTTTGGGGCTGTCAGCCTCTGTGTTCAAACAAAGAATCAAAGTCAAGACTCAGACAGAGACCCAAACTACCAGGGAAAAAAAAATTCAAAAATCAAATATCATCTTGTCAAACTGCAGACAACGCTGTCATCTGTCTGCACTCGCTTTGTTTTAGGGGTTGGGGTTTGTGTGTTTGTAAAGCAATCTTGTTAGGAACAGCAAATTGCCATTTAGACAGCAAACAACTCCTCCAAAGTAAAACAGACATTTGCCACGTCAAGTAATCCATTCCTGGGCTCTGTGAGTTTAATAAAGTGTAATTCCAACATAAGCATTTGAAAACGAGATACTTTTACCTATATCAACTTGGACTAAGCCAAAAGCACTTGGAAAGAAGCTGCAGATTTCTATCACACACTAAAACCAGAAAAATATCAAAGCACTTCATTATTTATTACTCTACTTCAATTGCACTTTCACCACAACCAGCAGAGTGAGTTACAATCCCTCCCTCGGCTCTCCTGCTATGCCAAAAGCACCAAGCACAGAAAATCCCGGTTGTGCTGATCCCTGCACCCCCAGCTGCTCCCGGGAATGCCATGACTCAGTTTCCTTCTGGAGCAGCACAGGATGCAGCAGGAGGTTATATTTACCCTGCATTCCGGATCCCTGAGCAGACAGGATCTGGAGAAAAGGTCAGGCTGGCGCAGGCAGGAGCTGCGTCCTGGCAGACAGCAGCAGAGGATCCAGCCTGGAACCTGGGGCTGTTGTGTGCCCAGCACAGGGCTCTGCTGGGCTCTGCCCCGGGCTGGGACAGACCCACGGACACCAAACTCACCTGCTGCTGGGTGACAAATGCCCTCAGCCCCAGCACTCACTCGGAAATGCACGCACAGGGATGATGGAGAGCGCCAGGAAGTACAGCTGAGCTCCATCTCCAAGATGCCCTTGAAAAGGAGCTGAAAAATGCGGTTCTGACAATCAACCTCTGCTGGTTTATGACTCCTGCAAGCAGCACAGAGATTCCCTTGGCTGCAGGGAGCTCAGGGGTGTGGAGAGCAGAGCCTGCTCCCGAAAACACCAGCAGCTGCTGAAGGCACCCAGGGATGGCTGGAGCTGGAGCTGGGGCTGGGGCTTCTCTCCCATCCCAAACACAAACAGCTCCTGAGCCGTGGCTCCTGGCCAGGCCAAGGGGCTGAGCTGCTGTTTCTGGGGATCTGCAGCAGGGTAAGTGCTCAACAGAGAGAAATGTTCCACGTGAGGGCAGAGAGAGGCGGCTCAGAGCACCCACACCTCAGCAAACCCCAAAATCACATTGGTAAGGAAACAACAACGTCTCTGGCAGCTGGGCAGAGACCAGCATCGGGGAAAGCACTGAAATCACCCACTCAGAAGCCAAGGTCACTGACAGGATTTATAGATTTATCCCTGAAGAGCCTTTGCAGAACATGGAATGCTGAAATAATTTTTTTTTAATCTCTCCCCCCGCCCCTTTGGACTCCCTCATTTGCTGGAGGCCTTTAGAATTCATTCCTTTTCACAGCTGGTTAAACAATGGAATCTTTTGGCAAACTAAAAGGACAGAATTGATTGCCCTACACAAACTTTTCTGCACGTATAATTGATTTTTAATTCACTGCCTTATTTCCAAAAGGACTTGACAATAAACTCGGTGCTGTATGTGCAGTATTGATCCCTCTCAACAAGGGCTTGGATCAAAGACTGATGCAAGTTAATCACAAACAAAAGATTGTTATCTTTCATATAGGAACCTGTGTTTAAACTGAATTCCCCTTTTAGAGCTGTAATACACCTTGTATTTTCCAGCTGTACCTGCACCTCAGCATTTTGTAAACCTGCCAGCTACTCAGTAACTATAATTTTATGCAACCTTTAAATAACAACATTTTCCCCCAAGCAGAATAATTTCATCCTTCACTGGTCACTTTTGACTGTGAGGGCTGAGGGTTCTTTTCCACTCTGAGTTCTTAGAGTAAGACACATGCAAGACCTTCCCACACGTGCTTAAACTAAAATATTATTTATTCCTAAAACACAGCTCCTACAAGGCCATGGCAACCTGAGTTTGGTGGGTTTTTATCTCAGTGCTCAGCGAAGTTTCAGTTGTTACTGACTATCACACTTGCAGACATGGCTGGATCACTAAATTCCAGCAGATGTTCATTGAGTGGGACTCTCACTCCTCTGGGGAGCTGCAATGTTTATTTTTTGTGGGCAGAGCAATGACACTGAGCAGGAACTGGTGTCTCAACCTCCCAGCCCACCCCAGGAGTCAGCCCTGCAACGCTGCTCAGCTTTTCCAATTCCCCTTTATGATTTCTTTCCACTCGACCATTCCAGAGGCTCTGTTTCAATCTGGCTCTGAATTCCATTTTCTATAGCTGCCACATAAACAGTAAATAAAATCCATGGTATTTCTGCCCCAGCTCTGTCTCCCAGCATATCTGAAGAGCCCTGTTTTCAAAGGAGAACATGAGAACAATGTTTTCATCAGCATACACTCCAAAAAAGGGTGGATGAGACATTTGAAGATGATTCCAGGCAAAGAAGCCAAGCAAATAAGTGGGTTTTGCTTAAGTAATTCCTTGACCTGCCATGCTGGATTACAAACACTTGCAAACATATTAGGAAAGTGGTTTGCTGCATCTTGTCCTTTCTGGCAGAAGGATCTCCACTTGTGTTTTATGATAAACGAGTTTAAGCTGAAGCCAGGTGTGGATATTTTAAAATTTATGAACTTGTAAATCGATGTACACGGCCAATTAAGATTTAGCACCAGTCAGGATTAACTACCCCTGCACATAAATTGAGGAGGTTGTTTGAATGGAGGTTGTTTACCTCAACTACTCGACATCAAGAGCCATGTAAAATATTTAAAAGGCAGAATATTTCAAGATAAAAGGCAGTTATCAGGGGTGGCACTGCCAGTTCTGCACAGAGGTGCACACGGTGACAGAACCTTCCTAAGGAACACCTGGCAACTTCCTTTAGAGAATCTGACATGGATGGAGCAAAGTGTAGAGCAAAAGGGAGGAACTGCCCAGGAAAGAATGTTCAAGTTCTGCTTCACCCAGATCTCCTTCAACTTTGGAAGACACAGCCCCGAGTTCCAAAGGTGCTTCAATTAAACCTCAGCAGTTCTTCATAATCAACATCTGAACGCTAATGAGGAGCACAGCTCCATGCAGGAGAGCATCCCTGTGCAATAAACTGCAGCAGAGCAGCAGCAAACTCTGCCTGTAGCAAGCATGCATAAATAAACAGAATTAATAACTACCCAAGTGTGGACGGGTGACTTAATCTGTTTCGATTAGATGCAGCTCAGCCCCAGGCCTTTGTGGTATTTAAAATGTGTTCATCGTGTTTAATTAAAAACCTAATAAACTGGAGGTTCCTTCAGTTCTGATTCTGATTTCTCTCTCCTGAAAGCCCTATTGATTTCATCAGAACCTCTGATGGAGAGCAAAAAGCACATTCTGAATGAAGAGATAAAAGTGTGAGGTGGAGCTGGGGCTGCTGGGTGAGCAGCAGTCAGAGGCAGCTCCTCTCCTTCCTCACTTCAGCACATGGACACTCCAGAGCAGAAAACCTTTCCATCAGGTGACCAAAACTAGAGATGATCACTGTACCCTGCATTAATTCCACTCTTTGATAGGTTATTGATCCCAGCTGGGAGCTCATTTTTGCACCTGGAGCAAGTGCAGGGTCAGAACTGCACTGAACACCCCCCTGTTGTAAATGTAGAAGACATTTTGCAGAGAAGATCTTCTCCCAGGTTTTCCATGGTCATTTTATAAGGACAGTTTGTCTTAGGAGATGTTCCCACAGCAGGGAATGGGGATGTTCATTTAACCTCAGCTGAAGAAGCTCCAGGTCTGGGATCTCAGCTCCATCATCAGGGCACAGAGGCACTGTCAGACCCATCCCACGGCTCCAAACCCCACTCCCACAGCAGTCACAAAGGATTTCCCAGTGGAGAAGAGCAGAGCAGCACCACTCCACCCCTGGGGGGATTTCTGACTGCCTGCATGCAAACCCCCACACCTGGCAGGGGCATTTTTGGAGGTGCAGAGCAGAACTCACTGCTCTGACACCCCGGGCTGGGTTTGGGTGGAGATTTAAACCTGCAGGAGGCACAAACCAAGACAGCTTTGCTCCTGGCTTCTCCCCAAGCAATCCCCCTCCTCCATGCTGCTGTGTGAGGAAGCTGCAGCCCCTGAGCACCAGGAGATGCTGCTGGAGGCTGTGTGTGCTCAGAAAGCCTCAGTCAGGCATTAAATGGGACAATTGCTGCAGCTTGCCCACAGAAGTGAATTCCTGAGCACTACAGAGAAAGCAAGCCCTGCCCAGCAGAGCTGTGGGTGCTGGCAGGCGGGGAAGGAGCCTCCCAAACAGGACACAGGCTGTGTGCAGGGCTGGCCCTCACCCTGTGCCTCTGCATTTACATACCGGGACAAAAAAAGCTTAAAAATAGCCACAGGTTCAGAGACACGAGGGAAACAACAAACCCCGGCCTCCAGATGTACACAGCCCCCATGTAACTCAATCAGTGGCCAATTTTATCCTCTGTTTAATTCCATCTAAACATCTGCAACCACAGCAGCAGCAGGAAAAAATAACACAACTCCCATCCTTTGTTTTAATCAGGTCTGACGCTGCCAAGCAGCTCCTACCTCACAGTTTGGACACAGGCAGCAGAGCTGCTCTAATGGAAAACAAAGGCTTTGTCTTTGGGCAGCTGAGAGTCCACAAAAAAAGTTTTAAATGTGGTGGTACTATTTCCATTATTATCATTATTATTATTGTTATTCAGGCTAACTGACCCAAGCTCTGTATCAGGTGTGGGATCTGCTTATTTATCCAACTGCAAACTTAAATCTAAGTATTTAAATTTAAGTAAGCCACATTTGTTGGGCTGCCAGAAGAGATTTATTACAAGTCTAGCCCAAATAAGGACAGGGATTGGACCTGGGTCTCCTTTCCCTCAGAGCTCTCTGGGATTATCACCCAGCCACCCCGAGATGAGGGGGACACACAGAATTAATGCTGTCAATTACTGTGACATTGTTTTGGCCAGACTTAGGGTTTGACACCTCAGTATTTTCTGACCAACACTTCACTGCAGAATTGAGCTCTCCTCAGTTCCCAGGGCCTGCAATAAGGAAACTTCTCCTGCAAGGCTCCAAAATGCAGCACAGCTGCTGGGGGCTGGAGCTGGCTGGAGCTGCAGGGACCAAGAGGCTCTGAGGCTGCGCAGGTGGAGCTTTGCTGTCTATAAATAAGAGCACAGTTTGATCTTTGGCTCTGCCCAGCCTGGAGGGCTGCCAAATGTTTCTGGAAACTTGGATGGAGCAGAACAAGAACAAATATGATAAAATGAGCTGGGGCTGACAATGATTTATGGAGTCAGTGCTCATGACTCTCTGCTCACAGGCTGCACTCCTGCAGTAATGCTTCACTTTTCAATAAACTTTGTTTTTTTCCACTGGTAAGGCTCCATTCTCTCTCATTTAACAGGGGTGGATCATCAAAACCTCTGAGTGCAGCAGCTCCAGCACTCACAGCTCAGGGCAGCCGATGGAAAAAAGAGAGAAAAAAGCTACCCAGGGAGAAAAAGAGAGATGCTGGCACAATTTACCCCTGGATGTGTGCAGAGAGCACAGGCTGGAGCAATCTCAACCCAAAGTGAAGCACCCAGGGCAGAGCCCTGCCAGGATTTGTTCCAGCTGCCTCCTGGGATGGGATAAGTGCAGGAGTGAGCAGGGGAGCGTGCCCAGGCTCTGCCCCTGCCCTGGCACCTCCCTGCCTGCCACAAAGGGTCTTTGTGGGCTCTGGGCTGGCCCAGCTCCTCAGGAAGGTTTAAATGAGGAGAGGGCAGAGCACACGGCACGCACTGCAAGAACTCCCTGAAACCCTTGCAGAGAGCCTACAGCTTAAAAAATCTCTCCAGACTTTGCCTGAATAATTAAAGCCACTAAGAGAACATGAAAGTTTCCTCCATTTATCAGTTCTATTTGCTAGCTTTATTAGTAGCTAAACAAGATCACATTTGTATTTTTGCTTACTTCTTTAAACACTTTACCAATTAACCAGCTGCAAAATTGACCCACTCAAGGCAAAAAAAAAAAACACAAACCAAAAACAACCAAACTTTTCTCCTGTCACTTTTCCATGAGTAATTAATTCTGTCATGCACTGGATCAGGTTTTTTTCATTTATATACCCATGCATGTATATTTTTATTTACACACCCACCCTCTTCTTGCTCATAAAGAGAACCTCTTTAGAAAAAAAAAAAAAAAAAACCAACATAAAAAAGCAAGAGCAGCAAGGTGAACCATAAAGGCTGGAGGAGATAAATCATTTCCTACCACTTCATCTTCAGTCCAACACTTCTCAATCAGCTTTGGCACAGGTTTCTTCACCAAGCGCTGCAGGGCTTTTCCAGCATCGTAGTTGCTTTCATGTAGCTGAAAAATAAAGACAAATAGATCATTCAAAGGAATTAGCAGTGATCTGATATTGGAGGGAAAAAAAAAAACACTACAGGGAGCCACATGAGATGTTCTCTGCCTAATTATTTTTCCTGTTGATGGATGAAGTGAGATGTAAACAACCTGAAGGGTAACTGAGGTTTGAGCAGGGGAAAAAGCAGCAGCATGAAACCAGGGATCCCTCCTCCTTCCCAAACCTGCCCCAGGGAATGTTTAAGCCAAAGTCACACTGCTCTCTTGCACTCACAGGGCTCCATGTGACGTCAGCCAGAGAAAATAAAAATGAGTATGTGATGGGTTATACCCCACACAGCTTGGCTGCAGCCTCCCTGGTCAGCAGAACAGATGTGAACTGCTGAAGGTGCTCTTCCCCCTCACCAGCTTACTGGGGCATTCCTTACTTCGGGGTACTTGGGGGGATTTTAAAGGGAAAAAAAAAAGTATTTCTAAAAATAAAAAGTATTCACTCCTGGGCCCAGAGCTCTGCTGTTAATGCAGTGTGCTTTGGGAACAAACACAAATGGTCCTCAACTGCAACCAGAACTTTTTTCCCTCATTAACAACCAAAACAACAATACAAAGAGGATTTCTGCAGAGAAACCAGTGCCTGAATGACAGAGGGTGGGCAAGAAGCAAACGAAGCCTCAGTGGTTTTTGTTAATTTTGAGTTTTTACTTGGCACCTGAGGGAGGTTACAGGAATTAATTCCCTGCACTGATGCAGGGTAACCAAAGACAAGAGTGCTCCAACTTCCAGAATTTAATTTCTTCCTGCTGCCCCCTTCCAGCCCTGGCTCTGGGGGGTACCAGCACAGCAGGGCCAGCAGGGCAAACAGGGCTAACAGCAGGGCAAACAGCAGGGCAAACAGGGCTAGCAGAAGGGCCAGCAGGGCTAGCAGAAAGGGCCAGCAGCAGCCCTGAGTGTCACTGCCTGGGCTCAGCTCCTGCCTCCAGCAGACCCCCTGACCAGAGCTCAGAGCTCAGCCTGCATTGCCAGCATCAAAAATGCCTGGAAAAAAAATAAAAATAAAAAAAACCCACTTTTTTTTAGTAGTTCTAAGGCTCCTGTGGTATGCAATGCCTACTTACAGGCATGAAAAGAAGATGTTGCCTTTTCTGCTGGGTACACATTAATTTTCCTCCCTGTTTGCACTCCAGCACTGGGAACAAATCCATCTCAAAGAAAAAAGCACTGTTTGTTTTGCCAGCTCACCTTGCAAATGCCTCTTTTCTGTGCATGCCACTACCTAGAGGATTTTTCACTGGGGAGATGTGACAGTGCTGAGGAGAATGGTGCTCCTGTTTCCCTCCCCTCTCTGCTCCCTCCCCGAACACGAGCAGTGCCAAAGCCTCTTTGGAACTTGGAGGGCATCTTTATTTTGCCTCAAGGACAACACGTGTTTTTCCCTGGCAGCCCCATTGCCCAGGCAGCTCAACTGCACGGAAAAGAAACCAGACAAGCCCAGAAAGAACAGCCTGGGCTGACAGGCAACTACTCCAGAAAAAAAGAAGTTTTCAGGCCAGCAAGGCTGCCCCAGATCAGCCACAGATTATATGGGCATGGACTTCTGAGCAAGTAATTACATTAATAACAACCCCAAACCCCATCAGCACAGACTGACAGAACAGCCATGGCACAGAGAACACCCCTGTGAAAACATGAGACAAGCTTAGAGGCTCCTGAAAAATGTTAATTTTAGCAGGTGGGAATGGAAAAAAAAAAAAAGTTTTATAAATGCCAGGAGTAGAATAATGCAGCAGAAAGGAAAAATATTTTCTCTAAGTGCTGGAGTTAAATTTACATGCTTCAGTCTGGCTCATTCTCTGCTTTTTACTTGCAGCCATTTAGTATTCCTGAGCACTTTATTGGCAAGATTCAGAGTATAAATAACAGCTAATGATGACTGCCTCTGATTTCATTAACTTCTGCTTGAACTTCTCCAGGTATTTCTATAAAAACTGCATCATTGTCCAGCCAGCCAGAGAATCTCCATTTTTACCATTAACTCTGCATCCAAATTTGGCACTACCAAAGAGTGAGATTTGATTTGTGAACAACTGCAGCAAAGGGAACCACCACAAACGTACCTTGAAACAGAAAATACAGCAGCTTCTGCACCACTGGACAGGACTAAAGCAAAATTCAGGATGTGCACCTGCCCCAAAGGCTCCTTTGCACTGCTACTACAGAAAGCCAGGTGCCAGGAAGGGGTTTCACATCAGGGGCTGATTTCACATCCCACAAGGTTCCAGCTCCTACTGCAGCCTCTGAGCAGAGCTGCCATTTCTGTCTGGGGGATGCTGCAAATAAATTCTCCTTTGGCATGGCTCAGCTGTCAGGCACCTCCAGTCTGTAATGAACCCATGAATTACATCTTGCAGCTCTGACATCTCTGGGCTTGCTCATCAAAATATTGTTCTTCAATTGTAATTTATAACTTAATTTAAATGTCCCTTTCCTGTGACCTTTTTAGAGCAGAGTGCCATTGCATCTGGCAGCTCCTGCTCCAGCAAGGCTTCCTTTGGCAATTACAGCCATTATGCTCTGCCTTGAAAAGCCCAGCTCAGCCAGGCTGCATTCAGGGCTCAGCATTAAATAATTGCAGTCCATTAAGAGCACTGAGATCCCAGAGCCTTTTTCTCCAAGGAGAAATTGCTGCTGTCTCATGAGAGTTTTACTGAACTGCTTCAGAACCAGCAGCTCCCAGCCTGGTTTGGGCTGGACCTTAGAGCAGAAGGGATTGTTCAGCCAAACCCATTTTATGGGGCTGCAGCAAGTCCAGCACTGAAATTCCAGAGTTCTCCACTTCCAGACTGGCTCTTCCAGGGGATGATGACTGGTCCCACATCCCAAGATGAGGGAAAAGGAAAAAGAAGGAAAATGAGGAGCAGGATGGGGATGACTGCCACGAGCAGCTCCATCTCTGGGTGTGGTAACTCCAACCCAACACCTCATTTAACACAAAATGTTAATTCAGGCCACTCCTTTCAGTGCAGAGCTGACAACGTTCAGCGGGCTGTGGATAGTCTGTACAGCTATGGACATCTTGCCCTACTATGAAAATGGAATATGCTCCTTTTAATTGTTATCAACCATTTCTAAAACCCAGCAAGACAAAAGCCCCAAATGCCCTTTAGGGTACAATTTGGGTACAATCAGACAAAATAATTTAAAGAAACCCCAACTTCCACCTCGTTCCCCCAGCTCTAATCTATTTTAAGCATCTAAAGAGCTGCTGCTGAAGATCAAAAAGCCTGGTATTTGTGATGCAGCCACTTGGCACTGGCATTGCCAGGGAGGTGCCAAAGAGCCCAAATGCAGCTGCAAAACAGCTGTAGAGCAATACAGGCATGGCCAGTGCTCCACACAGAGCCAGCTGAGAACTTGCCAGTCACCTGCAAAACTTCAGAAACACATTTCAAAAAACAGGAGTATTTTGCATCCTCCCCCAAAATTCTAGCAGCAATCCCAGCCGTGGGTTTTGGCCCTTTCTGTAGGAGGAGGATGAGGATGAATGGAAATTCCAGGGGCAGGATTGTCTCCAGGCTGGGACAGGCCTGGGCAGGGAGCCTGGCCCTGCCTCGTGTGAACCAGGAGAGCAGCTGCTCATTAACATCATCCACGAGCAAAACCAGTCATAAGGAGAAATGCTAACATATATTTAAATAATTTTTTTTTATGCTTTCAACCTTGTCTGTAGTTAATGAACAAGAAAATCTGGTCTAAGGGCAAGTTAAAACAGGGAGTAATTTGTCTGGGTGACATCTTAGTTAGAACTGAATTTCCTTGCACTGAGATTAGCCTGTCATGTTTGTCACTCATAATGACACGTTCCCATGCAGCAGAGCCATGAGAAGGCACAACAACACTATTAGTAAAGAGAGATTTACACAACATTAGCATATCATTGTTTGGGCTCTCCTCCATGTAGCACTACATGAGCTTAAGTGGTGCTATTTTTTCATCTTATGAGGATAAATAGGAGTGGCTGGCTGTGATTTCCCCAGCAAAAACACCAACCAAAGCCCAGAGATTGCGAGTTCCACACTGAGTTTGCAGCCTGCCTGCCCCAGGGTCTGCTCCAGGCTTTGCTGTTCCGCAGAACACCAGGCAAGGCTGACCTCTGGGAATGAATTCTTCCTCTGCAGCTCTGTCAAAGCTGAGCTCAAAGCAGTGAATTAATCCCTGCTTGGCCTGGGATCTCTGGGAACAGCACTGCAGAACCTCTGAGCAGCAGGCACAGGCCACAGGGATGGAAGAGGCCGTGGGTTTCTGGCTTTGCACTGGTGTGGACACAGAAAGGATCCTAAACCACATCTGATGCTAACTCGGAGTTTGGAGGCAAAGAGGAGGGAAGGAGGGAGGGGAAGGAACTCAAACTCCCCCAGCTCTCCCTCCTGAGCACTGCCAGCAGCAGCAAGGTTTGTGCTCAATATTCACCTTGCTCCATCCTTCCCTGGACTGGCAGAGCTGGCACCACCCTCCCCCCAGAGCAGGACGAGCTCCCTGGGATCATTTCTTCACCATTATTACAGTGAAAGACCTGCAGGAGCTGCTGTGTCCTCTTCCAGCCCTCCCATCCCACAGGGGCACCCATCAGGAGGGCAGCTAACTCCAAATGAAAACTTCATTTCTTTCCTAAGGGTTCCAGTGACAAATGTGGCAGCAAAGCCAACAGCCAAACAAAGGACCTGGAGCTGGAATTCACCTGGAATGTGGAGTGAAAAACCCCTTCAGTGAGCTGAGATATAAATACATGTATCTGATGTCTGTATGTTGCATTGTGCCTTCCATGATCTTCATTTCTATCTGGCATAATTAACAATAAATCATTCTGGGGGCTTACAGCACCTGTTATTACATAAATAAAACAGCAGCAAAGGAGCTTGTCAAGACTGATTTATGTGAAGTGCTACCCTGAAGTTTATTGGATTTCCCTAATAAGAAATCATACCACACCATTTTCTTTTACATTCATCTTCTGGGTTGCATATGGTAATTTCTAAACAAAGACACAACTTAGTGCAGGTTAAGAGGCTCACAAATCATTTATCAGATAAACCTGATCTCTTTTAAATAGGTGGTGAACTGAAAGACAAAAAAGGTACCACTGTCAGGACAACAGGCAACCTATCTAAACTTGTTTAAAGTCAAAAAAGCAGAGACTCAGAAATAAGTCAAAGTTTCTTAAAATATCCCTGGCAGAACTATTATTTATAAGGAAAATATTTTCTAGAAGAATTCAAAGTGGACAAGGAAAGCATTCCCTAAAATAGATGCACTAGAAACACAAAGAGAAAAGAACCAGAAGAACAAAACCAAAATATTTTGGGACTCATCTAATTTCAGAAGAAAGAACTCTACAAGTGCAAATGCAGATTCCTCAGGCTGCCAAGTGATTAAAGGCAGTAATTAAAGCAGATAGAGAAGCAGTGAAGTTAAATGAATTTTCTGCATTAGGCTATTATTATAGATAAGGGGAAAGAAATTCCAATTCCAAAAGCTCTTTAATGATTATTGACCTTAACAGGAATTTGGGTCTCTGAGAGGATGTCAGGGAACAGCTCAGCCAAGTGCAGAGGGTGAGGCACTCAGGGGGCCTCCATCCCGAGGGAAGGAACACAGGGATCATCTCCCTGTGCAGAGTGCAGGAATTTCACCTGCAGTTAAAACCCAGCCCAGACCCCAAGAGCCAGGCCAGGGGCAGCTGAGCAAGTCCCAGCTCCAGCTGCCAGCCCTGACCTGAGCAGCTTCCCAAAAACGCTCACTGGGGTCACCCTCGAGGCACCAGCCACGAGTTCATCGCCGAATTTCTGCCTCTCAGAGCTCTGAAAATCACTTGGTATTTGAGAGCAAGTTACTACCAAGAAATGTGACCCCAAAATCTGGCTCAATCCCTGCTTTGGGAGGCCCAGCAGTGGCAGGAAAGCTGCTCTGTTGGAAATGCAGGTGAACTCAGAAATGATGATGTCTGACTCCAGTTCAGAAGGCTGAATGATTTCTCTATTATAACTAGACTGTAATATATAAATGTACTATTTAAAGGAGATACTAAAACTACCAACCTGCTTTTTCTAACTACCATATCTAACTCGTGACTCTCTCCAGAGTGCAGCCCCAGGTGGGTTGGATTGGCCATCAGGCTCAAACAATCCTCACCAGAATCCAACCCAGCAATCACCCCAGGGAAACAATTCTCCAAACACATTCCACGTGGGAAAACAAGGAGCAGAAATAGGAATTGTTTTCTCTTTCTTCTCTCTGTGCTGCTGTATGAAAGCTCCTGAGAGGGAAGCATGTGCCTGCCTGTCCCCTCGGGGTCACTTACGGTGTTGAGGGCGTTGAGGGTGGTGTCGTCCCGCGAGGCAGCCACGCATCCATCCTCCGTGGATCCCCCGTCACACATCCCTGCAAAGGCTGCCATGCTCCTGCAAGGGCAGGGGGAGAGGGGAAACGCCTCAGCTCTGCTGGGTGCACTGCACAGACACCGTGAGGAGCCTGAAATCCTGGGGTTTAGGGCCTTGCCACACTGTGCATCAAATAAGGCACCACAAAACTGCAGAGCTGAGTCACCCCAGCACACGGAATAAATCCAGCATTACAATCCAATCTCATTTGCTTTCATCAGCCAGAAGCCTGCACTGCCAAAGGAGCAGAGCCTGAGCAGGATTACAGAAGCTGAAACCTGCAGACACGAGAACGGTCTCAGCAGACAGCAAACTTTGTGCTGTCATCTTGGTTTTAATATGTCAGAAAACTGACTGAACCTGCAGACTCCCCAGCCTCTAAATTCTTGCAAGCCCCAAGTAATTTACTGAGACTGAGACACTGTGAAGCCCACCAGTGGTATGCTGAACCACCAGGGAAGAACTGAAATGCAAACTGGAGCTCCCAAGGGGATTCCCTGCAGGGATCCTCTGCTGTCCCAGCTGCTCCACCCAGAGCAGCTCCTCCCTTGTCACCCATCCCACACCACACTGCTCCCCTTGCACTTCATCTCCAGATGGAGGAGGGTGCTGTGCTGGCCCAAATCTGGGAGTTCTTGCCTCAAACCCAACGTCTCAGCTGATGTCCCGGGCACCCCCAGCATCCCGGAGCGGAGGAGGAGCTGCAGCCACCACAGCCGTGCCCAGCCCAGCCCAGCAGGCACAGGCACAGCAGGACGGCAGCTGGACTCACCTGGCTGCCCTGAGGTACATCAGCAGGTCGCAGTCGTTGACTCCTGGCATCCACACCAGCTCCTCGTGCTGCGTCACCGTGTCCCCGTCCGGCGACGGGAACGGCTGCAGGTCAGGGAGCTTGGCCTGCAAAACCAGGGCACACAGACATGGCAGCTGCTCCTAGCTCAGGAGCACCACAGCTCCCAAATTCCCTGCCACAGGGGGACCTGGCAGCTGGGAGACGTTCAGACAACAGCAGCTGAAGGATTTGTTCCAAGCTTCAGAACTCTGAGGATGCCGAGGCGTCAAGCCCAACCCATCCCCTTCATCCAGCACTCCTTCCTCAGAAGGGCAGTGACTTTCCTGATGATAATTCCAGGCTAAGACCACTTCAGCTCACTGCCAGTGGAGCCCTTCTGTACACAGGAGCAGCAGAGATGAGAAGGAAATCACTTTGTACTGCACTGCCCTGAGGTTTGGAGTCTGATGGCCAATTCCCCTCAGACACAGCAGCTGCATTTGTCACAGGGATGCTGATCCAGCTGCTGCCTGCCAGGCTGAAACCCTCCCAGAACACACATGAAGGAAGGCAGGAAGGTAGCTACCAGATGGGTCCCATTTGAAATCAGCAAGAAACCCCACAGATTTGACACTAAGTTTAAAATGAAGTGCTCGGTAAATCATTAGAACTCTGAAGGGAAACAAAGACATTTCCTGAAAGGGAGATAGCTCAGCAAAATGAACACTGCCTCTAAATAAGTATTACACTCTATCCAGAGACCCAATTAGCATCTTTAGTCATCTCCTGCTCCGAGATGAGATAGCTGAGAGCCTCTTCAGAAACAGCTTTTAAGCCCTATAATTACCTCCTATGCTCACAACGCTAAACGTATTTGAGAGGCAACATTTATACATAACCAGTAATTACAAGTCACAGGTTCAGATGTCTTTCATGTTCTGCTCTTTAATCTGTACTTTATTTTACTTCTTGCCTGGGAAAATGGGTATGTCATTGAAGTTCTCTTCTGGCAAGGGATAAGGCAGCACTGGGAGAGAGGCACTCCAGCAAGCAGGGGGCTGCACAAGCCCACCTTCAGCCTCCTGTACCCTTGGAATGTGCTAAATTCCTGCAGTTACTCCCAGGAGCAGCTTCCTCCTCATCACAGCATCACTGAGGCTGGACAGGATCTCAGAGATGGTCAGGTCCAGGCTGTGACCCGTGGCCACCTTGTCCCCAGAGCACCGAGTGCCACTCCAGGGCTGGGCACTCCAAACCTCCCTGGCTGCCAGCAGCTGGCCCAGGTGGAGGGAGGTGAACTCTCACAGCTCTGCAATCCTACTGAACATTTCTCTCCTCTCGTGTCCCTGTGCACTGAGGAAACCCCAACCCAACACCTCTGACACCTGCCCAGGGCTCCAGGGCCAGCAGGAACCTCTGTGGGACCTCAGGCTCTGGATCCTGCTGCTCCCACCTGCAGCTCACTGAGGGGGCTGGCAGTGATGGCATTTGTCAGAAACAAGGATGAGTGAGGAACAATGGGAGTCTAAAACATGAAGCAAGCAAGAATCAACAGCATTCTAAACCAATGGACCTTCTTCCTCCTTTTTCTTCCCCATCCATAAATGCACGTGGTAATTACACCTTAGAGCAGGGTGACTAATGCCTGCCAAAATATTAGATGACAATTTGAGATGAAAGTTGTTTTGAAGGTATCACTTACAGGACTCTTGTTATGACTACTGAAAAGAACACTACAGGTTTAATTGCCAAGGACTTTTTTCCTCTGAAGGCAAAACATCCTCAAGAATGTGACATCAGGTTCCATAAATATTTACTTTCACTAGTTCTTAAACAAGATTTTTAAGAGGGTCTGAATGAATATTCATTACTTGGATGCAAAACTCCAGCACTTGGACACTACAAAGTCAATTCCTCAGGAAAAGGAGAGGCCCCAGCTCCCAGTGACAGATCTGGCCCTATGAACCAGAGCAAGCTGCATGTTAATACTCTTTAAGAACAGATTATTTCCAATGCTTATGAAGGATTTCTCTCAAATTAGAATTAACATACCAGGAACATCTAGAGTCTTAACCTTATTCTGTTTCCCAGTGTGTGAACACACCCAGCAGCTCCCTCAATTTCTGTTTTAACAATCCAAATGACTTAAAGCACTTCTTTAACTTCCAGCAGTTGCTCACATTCCCTCAATCTTACTCAAGAATTAACCCAATAGCACTTCTGCTACTGAAAATCATTAACATAGCATCATCTGACACAGAAAAATCTCAGTAACTGAGCTAAGGAAGGCTAAAGAACTCACTAAAGGCAGTCACCTAAAGATGATTCTGAAACCCCTCAGTGTGTCTGAGCACATGCAGTTTTAAACAACTGGCCAAAGCATCTCTGGACATTGAACACAAACAAAAGCCCTTACCTGGTGGCTGGGTCCAACTCTGATTTCACCTTGGGTACTGTTCAGCCTCCTAAGGCACAAAGGAAAAACAGCAATGAGAAAGAATTGCAATCAATGAAATTCAGAGTCATACTCTTTTTTTGTCACTGCATTTCCAATGCAAATGGACCAGAAGCAGAAATAACATTATTGAGAGAACAAGAGGGGATGTGTTCAGGTGTGTGGAGTAACCTGTCTGCGGAAGGTGTCCCTGAGCAGGGGCTGGGGCAGTGCCACCCTCCCAGGAAACAAATCCACTCCAAATATGAGCCAGAAGCCTCCAGAAAACAGTAAGAACACGCCAAAATACCTCCCCCCAATGCATAGTTTTGCAAGACAACCTGACACTGTTTTCTTGTTTTCAGGCTATGCAAGGAAATGACTGAACTAGGAAATCAATTTTCTATTTACAAAGTTATACATTAAATACCAGGTTACTACAAGGTGTCAGAATTCTCCCCTGTGAGGAGCAAAGAGGGAGCTGACAACAGAAAATGCTGATGCTCTTGCTTTCCTCACAGAATTCATTTTAAGGCCCCGCTGACAACGTTCCTGTGCAGGGTTTGTGCCCACCCTGAGCACTGGGCTGGCTTCAGCTCAGACAGGAAGAACCAAACATCCCCCAGCTCCAAATTTCTTCAGCTGCACCACACTCAGTATGATAAACAGACATTTAAGAACCAAGGCTGGACCATCCTGTAATTGCAAAGTTAAAATTGAAGTCTGGGATGGGATTTCTGCTCCCAACCCCTTCTGTGGGAACCCAGTGGGGCTCTCCAGCCACTCCTCATGAAGCATGGACAGAAATATTTCTGTGTCTTTGCATCACCCAGTCCCCATTTCCTGGGAACATCCACACCTCGAGGGGCTCCCTGCCCTGCCCAAAAGGCGAGGGCTGGGCTGAGCTGCTGTGCAGGGAGCCCTGGCAGGCTGCTTGACATCCCACTTGGATTTGAAAAGGGCACAGAGCCCCTGGCTCCTCAAGGACACACGAGCTGCTCTGTGATTTCTCTGCCTCCACATCCCCAGGAATGGCTTTCAAACGGAGAGAAAAATTCTTGCTATGGAAACTAAAATGCACGGCAGATTTGAAGCTAAATCATATTGGTGAGAGCAATTACAATGAGAATGGAATGGCATCCTGTGTTTATTCGATGGGAAAGGGAAAAAAGGAGCCAACACTGTATATGAAATGTGACACAAAAGAAACTGCTGTAACAAAGCAGTATCCATAGCAACAACAACTTAATATTTCAGTCCTCCTCAGCTGCAGTGGATTAAATATAATGACAAGATGTTCCCTTTGAAAAGTAACCTGTTGCCATGGCAACGTTGTGTTCTGCAAAGTAAACAGGGGCTGGTCAGAAAGGAGCTGGGAGCCAGAGCTGGAATATCAAAAAGGCAGGAGGGGAGCAGGGCAAGCAGCACAGCCCTGAGGCACAGAGCCGTGCCCAGCCAGCCTCAGCAGGGCAGGGAGCAGCCCCAGGCAGTGCTGCCCTTGTCCGGAGCTGGGCACAGCCTGGGCACTGCCCACACCTCCCTGCCTGGGAGGAGGAGACGGGAGGAAGGCTGGCACAGCAGTTCCTGCACGATCCCTTACACAGAAACGAGCTGCACCCTCAATTTATCACCTGCCCTCCTGTCCCCATCATTCACCAGTTCCCCAAGGCTGGCACAGCAGTTCCTGCACGATTCCTTACACAGAAATGAGCTGTACCCCCTGTCACCTGCCCTCCTGTCCCCACCACTGAGCATTGCCCAAGGCGGGCACAGCTGGCAGCTCTGTCCATGGACACAGTGCCACCAGGGCTGCCCAAGGCACAGCTGAAGAGCTCTGGGCAGAACCTGGCCCAGGAGTCTCCTCCAGAACGCCAGAGCCGGGCAGGAGGCAGGGCTGGGAATCCACAGCAGAGCTCTCCGGGGCTGGGGCAGCGGCAGAGGGCTCTGGGGATCTGTGCACAGCCTGCCCTGTCGCTGATGCCCATCCCAGGCAGCTCCATGCCCAGGGATGGAGCAGGAGGCTGGCAGGCTCCTGATGAAGCACACAGGCTGTATCACCTGTGTGTTTGGTGCTGCAGGGACAGGGATCACCTGGCAAGGTGGGATCTCGGCAACGGCGCTGCTGCTCCTTCCACCTTTCCACTGCCAGAGCTCAGCAGCAGGTCTGCCCTGCAGCAACTGCACATTTTTCACCCTGCTGCAGCACCACAGGGCCCAGCTGTGCTCCTCTGCAGCTCCTGCAGCACCACAGGGCCCAGCTGTGCTCCTCTGCAGCTCCTGCAGCACCACAGGGCCCGGCTGTGCTCCTCTGCAGCTCCTGCAGCACCACAGGGCCCAGCTGTGCTCCTCTGCAGCTCCTGCAGCACCACAGGGCCCAGCTGTGCTCCTCTGCAGCTCCTGCAGCACCACAGGGCCCAGCTGTGCTCCTCTGCAGCTCCTGCAGCGCCACAGGGCCCAGCTGTGCTCCTCTGCAGCTCCTGCAGCACCACAGGGCCCAGCTGTGCTCCTCTGCAGCTCCTGCAGCACCACAGGGCCCAGCTGTGCTCCTCTGCAGCTCCTGCAGCACCACAGGGCCCAGCTGTGCTCCTCTGCAGCTCCTGCAGCACCACAGGGCCCAGCTGTGCTCCTCTGCAGCTCCTGCAGCGCCACAGGGCCCAGCTGTGCTCCTCTGCAGCTCCTGCAGCACCACAGGGCCCAGCTGTGCTCCTCTGCAGCTCCTGCAGCACCACAGGGCCCAGCTGTGCTCCTCTGCAGCTCCTGCAGCACCACAGGGCCCAGCTGTGCTCCTCTGCAGCTCCTGCAGCACCACAGGGCCCAGCTGTGCTCCTCTGCAGCTCCTGCAGCACCACAGGGCCCAGCTGTGCTCCTCTGCAGCACCACAGGGCCCAGCTGTGCTCCTCTGCAGCTCCTGCAGCACCATAGGGCCCAGCTGTGCTCCTCTGCAGCTCCCTCCACCCAGAGCAGCCTGGGTTGATTTGTCCTGCTGTGGTCACCCTGCCCTCAGCCATCCTCTGCCAGCCAGCAACAGCTCCAACCCCACAGATAATTCAGTGCTGCCATTCAGCTCAAAAACAACCCCAACAAAACCCCAGAGCAAAGGCAGAACCCACACATCCCACAGGAGCCAGCTTTCTGTGCTGCCACAGAACCACCCCGGGCACTGCCATCCCTGCCTCTGCAGACTGAGGTGACCTCGAAGTAATTACAGGGAAACTTCAGCAGAAGGAGGTTTTTAACCAGCCACTTCACTCAGCCACAAAACTCCTCTCAAACAGCCAAGGAATTGTCCAAAAACAGCTGGAAAAGGTCATTATTTCTATATAGCCAGAGTAAAAGAGGAAAGGCACAGCTTCAAGCCAGGATATCGAGGAGTTTGGGCTATATTTTGGTTTTAACAGGCAAGAACAAGCTGTAGCACTGAGCAATGAATATGATGAGATTTGGGGTTGTGTATGAAGCCTGGTATCATCATCAGTGGCTTTACTGAATAGAAGCAGGCCCATGTTAGATCTGTGTGTTATAGAATAGATTATGAACTGCAGTCACACACTTACACTGATTAACCTGCCCTTATTAATGGCCAGACAATCAGTGACATCCACAGAGAGCGGGACACAGCAAAGCAACTCCTAGATACTTGTGATTTCTGTACAATTAATAGAAACTCCCAAGAAAAGTTTGGTGTTGTTTTAAAAAATCCTTTAGTTCAAATAGTCCAACACCCAAGATGAAAGACCTCTGCTCCTCAGAGGCAACTCTAAAAACATCTGGCAAGGATCATTTTGTTCCATCTCTAGCGGGACAAAACAGGGGAGAACAAAATTACTCCGCTCCAACTTCAGCAGATTAAAAACCAGTTTATCAGGGCCTGAAAGTGACTGGCACTGCAGCCAAGAGCATCTGTTTATGGTCACTGTTGGGAGGCAGGATACTGAGCCAAGTGGATCCCTAATTTTAACCCAAAATTATCTTATGCATGTCATGTTCAAACACTGCACACTCCAAAATACAAAAGGGACAAACACGTTCAGGCTGCTCACCCTTCAACCAAAAAAACCACAACTACCTCAAACTGAGTTAAATACCTCAGAGGAACGAGTCCCCTCAATTCACCTGTGTCTTAAACCTCCACTCTTTAAGCAAGATTTTAAATTTCATTTTACAGAAATAGTATCCTAATTCTCAGAAAATATCCTTGCCCCTTGTATGCTTAAGCTCCATTTAAAACCTTTTGCAACGGTGTGTTGTAATTTTTTTTTTTTTTTTTTTTTTAAAGCAGAAGTAATTTTGTCTTCTGGGTGAAAAATCCAACCTGTATTTCAGGCAAATGAGCTTCTAGGGCAGGTTCTCAGTGGCTGCTCGCCCGAAGCAGGAATGAACAGACGTGTCCCAACAGCTGCCCCTGCAGAGCAAGCTCCAGCCTGCTCCTGGCTGCAGGGGCAGGATGGAGAAGGACTGCAGGCTGCTCTGCACCCTGGGCTGCCTGCAGGAGGAAGTACTTGCACAAGCCACACAGGAAAAGCTTTTTCAAGACAAAGTTGTTTTTTCATCATGTTCATAAAGAAGGGGGAAAAAAGCCTGTAGAGAGACCTCAGTGCTGTGTCCTACCCAAAGGTGGGATGGAGGTGACAGTAATTCACAATTAATGCACAGGAAGGGAGTGTTCTCTCCACTGTGGGAATGGTTTGCTGGCAGGTGCCATGGAGCACCTCTCTGACACCTGCTTACCTCCAGGTAAGGAAGACATTCTGATCATAAGTTCAAATAAATAAATTACTGGGAACCACTGCACGATGCACATGTTTTTACCTGCCTATATGTGATTTTAATAAACCAGTGTTGTTTACCAGCAGCACTGACACTGGAGTGAATGTGTACATGAGTTCAGCATGGACTCCTGCTGTTGAAGTATTTGTCCTGTACAGTTTCTGAAATGGCCAGGCAGTGCTTTTGCATTTCCAGAGCAAATATTCACTGTTAAACCAGCCTGAGCCCCACAGCAGCAGCCCTGCTGCAGCACAGCCCCAGCAGGACCTTCTCCACAAAGCTGCCTCAGATCAGAGGCAGTGATCACCTCTGGGGCCTGAACCTGCCTGGCAACTCCAATCTGCAGCTGCCCTGAGCAGCACACGCAGGCAGAAGCAACAGCTCGTGTCAGAGGTGATAAGCATGAAGAATGGGAAGCATGAAAGGAGCTGGAAGGTATCCCTAGTTCCACCATGCACCTGGAAACAAGCTCTAATTAAAACAAATTACATCCTAAACAATTGGAAGGAAGGAGAAAGAGGTAATCTTGCTGATTTATGCCTGGAAACAAAGCTGAAATGAAGGCAGAACAAAGGGAAGAGACTATTCTTCATCCGAAGGACGATATTCAAGCACTTCCCATGATATATCTGCAATTTCACACAGCTGTTTTTGGAGTGGCATTAACTCACCAGACCACCTACCAGCAGTGCCTGGGCTGCAGGATCTGCTGGGCACCCAGCCAGGACAAGGCTGTCCCTGAGGAGGGGAATGACTGCAGGAGCAGCACCAGCACAGCCTGACCCTCCTGCCACCCAGGGCTGCTTCCTCTGCGGGAGGGCTGTGGGGTCTGGGGGCTTTCCCTGGGTGGGGGCAGCAGGGAGCTTGGGTTTCCATTTATGTTGTTTGGTTTTATTTCTAAAGCCAAGGGTACACCTCCACAAAAACCTGAGGAGCTGCTTGGTTATGAACTGGCTGCCCAAGCCCTTCTCCTCTGTCTACAAGTGAACGTTTAAAACCCGTGTTTAGGACACGAGCTGCCACATCCCTGTATTCCTGCAGAGCCCTGATGGATTCCTGCACGCACTCAAGGAGCTCCTTTATTAGGAATAAGAATGTGTCCAAAGCTCAGGCCTATGGAAACTCATCTCTAAACCACGAGGAGATCCAGCCAGGCTGAAGTTCAGGGGAACTGAGCTCTGTCATCATTAGCAGGACTTTACTTCAGCCAATGGCCAAAGTGATCCACATGAAAGAGGAGTTCCTGATTTTTTTATGCTCTGCAGGTATAACAGGAGATGGTTACAGGAATGACATTTGGGGCAGGATACAGACATGGATGTGGCACTGACATGGGCAGAATTCTGCAGGTTTATTCATCACTCATTCCTCAGCTTCTGACAAGAATCACAGACTGGGTTGTGTTGGAAGGGACCTTAAAGACCATCCTGTTCCACCTCTGCCATGGCAGGGACACCTCCCACTGTCCCAGGCTGCTCCAAGCCCCATCCAGCCTGGTCTTGGACACTGCCAGGGATCCAGGGGCAGCCACAGCTGCTCTGGGCACCTGTGCCACGGCTGCCCACCCTCACAGGGAAGGATTTCTTCCTCACTTCTCATCCAAATCTCTGCTGTTAGTCTGAAGCTGCTCCCCTTGTCTGTCACTCTGTGCCCAGGTGAGCAGTCGCTGTCCCTCCCTGAGCCAGCCCCTGCCAGGTGAGTGACAATGTGTGCAGGGCCAAGGGCCACCCTGCTGCTCCCGAGCCCAGGTGTCTCAGTGAGCAGCACACAGCCCTGTCCCCATCCCACCCACACCTGCACAGCCCCAGAACCAGCTGCCCTGAGCGAGCCCAGCTCTGCAGGACGGCCACGGGGACAGAGCCTGGCAAGGAGAGCACACACAGGTGTGAGCCAAGCACAACACCTGGGTGCCATCATACCCATTCCACCTAGCAGTGACACTGCTGCTGTCCCACAGAGACCCAGAGCACCCATTTCCATCCTGCAGTGACACAGAGCACCCATTTCCATCCAGCAGTGACACTGCTGGCTGTGCCACAGGGACCCAGAGCACCCATTTCCATCCAGCAGTGACACAGAGCACCCATTTCCATCCAGCAGTGACACTGCTGCTGTCCCACAGGGATCCAGAGCACCCATTTCCATCCAGCAGTGACACAGAGCACCCATTTCCATCCAGCAGTGACACTGCTGGCTGTCCCACAGGGACCCAGAGCACCCATTTCCATCTCACAGGGACCCAGAGCACCCATTTCCATCCAGCAGTGACACTGCTGCTGTCCCACAGGGACCCAGAGTTCCATCCTGCAGTGACACTGCTGCTGTCCCACAGGGACCCAGAGCACCCATTTCCATCCAGCAGTGACACAGAGCACCCATTTCCATCCAGCAGTGACACTGCTGCTGTCCCACAGGGATCCAGAGCACCCATTTCCATCCCGCAGCGACACAGAGCACCCATTTCCATCCCGCAGTGACACTGCTGGCTGTGCCACAGGGACCCAGAGCACCCATTTCCATCCAGCAGGGACCCAGAACACCAATTTCCATCCCGCAGTGACACTGCTGCTGTCCCACACGGCCCCCCAGCCTGCTGAGGCTCTGCGGCGCTGCACAGCTGCCCCGAGCTGCTGTCCCGCACAGGGCAGCCCTGCTGCCGTGCAGCTGCACCGGTGCTGCCTGCATGGCACTGACAGGCCAGCAGCAGCTGCTGCCCAGCGCCAGGGACCGGTGCCCTCCATGCTGGGAGCAACCTGTGGCTGCTGCTGCTGTCACAGAGCCCGAGCACCCCGAGCTCGCTGCGCTGCCGCTGCCCGGGCCCGCAGCACACAGCCGCACCGGAGCCCGCTGTCCCCGCTCCGGGAGGATGCGGCGGTGCAGGAGCCCCGGAGCAGCCAGCCCCGCTCGGGACCCCGCACGGCCGGGCACAGCCTACCTGCAGGGCCCGAGCGGATCGTCCATGGCTGCGGCGGCGGGCCGCGCTGCCTGGCCGCGCCCGCTGCTGCCGGGCCCGGCGCCGCCGCTTCCCCTCTGCCGGCGCAAAATGGAGGCACATGCGGGCTGGGGACCTCGCCGAGCCTGCACTGAGCTTGTGCTGTGACCTAAGCCCGCACGCAGAACGCACAAACTTCGCCCTCGGACCGGCGGCACTGAGCATGTGCTGTGACCCTCCTCCCTGCCTCCCGGCCGCCTCCTCCTCCTCCTCCTCCTCCGGAGCGGCCCCGCCGCCGGCAGCGGGGCAGGGAACGCGGCGGGTCCGGCGTGGAAATGCATGGGAACGCACTGCGGGATCTGGGCATTAATACATCAGTATACATACTGCGGGATCTGTGCATGAATGCATCGGAACCTACTGCGGGATCTGTGCATGAATGCACCGATAAATACAGCGGGGATCTGTGCATAAATGCATCAGTACATACTGCGGGATCTGGGCATGAATGCATCAGTACATACTGCAGGATCTCTGCATAAATACATCAGTACATACTGTGGGATCTGTGCATTAATACATCAGTACATACTGTGGGATCTGTGCATTAATACATCGATAAATACAGCGGGGATCTGCTGATAAATAGAGTGGGGATCCGGCGCATAAATACATCAATAAATACAGCGGGGATCTGTGCATTAATACAGCCGAGGATCTGCTGACAAATACAGCTGGGATCTGCTCATAAATACAGTGGGGATCCACTGCTACAGTAGGGATCTGTGCATAAATACAGTGGGGATCTGGCGTATAAATACATAAATAAATACAATGGGGATCCACGGATAAATAAATAAATACAGTGGGGATCCACGGATAAATACAGCTGGGATCTGCTCATAAATACAGCCAGGATCTGTGCATAAATACAGCCAAGGATCCGCTAATAAATACAGCAGGCATCCACTGATAAATACAGCCAGGGATCCATAAGTACAGTGGGGATCCATAAATAAATCAACAGGGATCCACTGATAAATACAGCACAGGATTTGTGGATAAATGCAGACAGGGATCTGTAAATAAATACAGTGGGGATCTGCTAATAAATACAGTGGGGATCCACTGATAAATATAGCTGGGGACCTGCGAGGCACGGAGGGACAGAGGATTGAGGGAGGGATGGAGGGATGAGGAAGGGATGGAGGGATGAGAAGGATGGAGGGATGAGGGGCCTTGGCTGGGGCATCCCTCACTGCACCCAGCCCAGCCCGGCTCCAGAAAATCGCCTCCATCCCAGGGCTCCCAAATCTCCTCCATCCCAAGGCTCTGGGGTGCAGGGGCTCAAACCCCATGTCTGAACACACAGGAGAGCAGAGCAGGAGGCTGAGGCACAGAACGCTCCCATTCTCCTGTCCGGGCTGCAGTGCTGGGAGCATTTAGGGAACATTATTCTCCCATTTAAGGAATATTACTCTCCCATTTAAGGAATATTATTCTCTGGCACCCGAGGAACCAGGCTTGATTCTTCCTGCCTGAACTTCCTGCACCAGCCTGCATCTCTGACCCCTCTATTTACTGGTAAATTCCAGATATGCTCTTAACTACCCGTTTATGCGAAGGCAACATCGCCTCCAGCACACAGGGCTTTAACTGAGATGCATCCCCCACTCTGGAGAGCCAGGAACCACAGCAGCTCTGGCTTGGCTGACACTGCTCCAGGCGAGAACACTCAGCCTCTACCTTTCAGATCAGCTCAGGGCTTTATTCCACAATCAGAGTTTTCTCAGGGATGTGAGAATTACTGACACACCGTCTGTAGTCCTGTGCTGAACTCTGTAGAGAAAACCCAGCCTAAAGTATCCCAAAGTTATCCTAAAAGTTATCCCAAAAGGCCCAGGCTGGCCAGTTCCAGAGCAGAGAATGACCAACACCAGGAGCAGGGCTGATGTCCCCCAAGGCAAAGCAAGGATCACAAATTTCAAACGGCACAGAAAGGACAAAACAACCTTTCCTTGAGCTCTGTGTCCTTCAGCAACAAAAGGCCCTGGTCCTACACATCCCCTCAGTGCTGGGGATGTTTCTGCAGTCTGGGCTTATTTCAAGTTATTTTGCAAACACAAACACACAAAAATAGCTTCTTTGCAAACGTGTAAGCACACCAAAATAGATCCCCACAATGCTGAGCTGAGTCTGAGAGTGCTGCAGGGCTTCTGAGCCTCTGATGGTGAGCCCAGAGGTTCCCTGGGCACCCACAGAGCCCAGCTCGGGATGCTCCGGGCTCACCCCAAACTCCCCCAGCGAGGGCTCACTGCAGCCTCCAGAACCTTCTCCTACAGCACTGCCACACCAGCAGGAGCATTTCTCACCCTCCCACGGAACCAGAACACTTCTTTAGGAAAGCAGATCCAGTGGGAGGGGAACTCACAAACCCCCAGCAGCCCACCCTGAAACACTTTCACTTCCACAGCAAAGGAAATCCAGCAGCAGAAATTCACAGCCAGGTGCAGCAGCAAAACACGGCTCAAAAACCACCAAAGCAGCTCCCTCCAGCCCCTCTCTCTGCAGCTCCCCCACCCCAAGACAAAACACGGGCCTGAATTAGAAAGAGAAACTTTGCTGTGACCAAATGAAGGCAAACTGACTTTCAGAGCTGGCCTGTCACTATCAGACACAAAATGAGCACACACAAGCTTGGTAAGTTCAAAAGAGAAAAAGAGCAAATTTTATTTCTGACTTTGTAATAGATAGAATTCTAAAAGTGGCAGTGGACTGGAGGATGGAATTGCCACCTCTGCAACCACACTGGTCAAACCAACAGTCCATCAATTCTCTCCTCCCACAAAGAATGAAACCAATCATTATTTACATGAACATGCATGAGAACTCTAACAGAAATATGTAAACACCAGAAAGCATGGAAAACTTTAAAAAAAAACTTTTAAAAGAACTATAAAAGAAAACTTAACACTTTTACAAATCAGGGCAGCACTGGCCCCTCTGAGTGATTAGCTGATTTCTGAGTGCTCTGCTCCATACTTTCACTGATTCCTTCAGGCTCAGTCATCCTCTAACAGCTGGAAGAATTAACAGCTTCCTCTACCCCGAAAGTGGGCACAAACCTGAGCCAAAATACTCATCTCTCACTGGAGTGCTCATGGAAATACCCCCCTCGGCAGCCAACTCCTCAAGGCTGGCACTTGTGAGGCATTTTCTGTGCTGGAAAATCCCATCAATGCAGCAAGTGTCATGTTTGGACCCAGAAAATAACAAAGCCAAGCCTGGGCTGAGCTTTCCAAGCAAAGCTGACCAAGGCTGGCTGAACAAACCCCAGGCAAGCATGGACACACCTTCCTCAAATATTAAATGATTCCCAAAAAAGTTCTTTCTGTGCCTCCCATTTGTTCTAGGCCAGCAAAGCATAAACCAGGAATTCCTGACAGGGACCCTGGACAATTATTTACACATGAAAGCAGGAATTTCCACACTTAAAAACTTCCAATTCAATTTCTTAGAAGTGTCTAAATTTCAACTTTGCTGACTAGAACACACAAATGATTTTTAGAAGTATTTTCAGGGATGTACATTCAGCCAACAAGATAGCCAAGAACTCCTGCTGAAGTTTGCAAGTTTTAAAAAACTTGCATGTGTCCAAACAGCTATTTAGAAGCAGCACCCAGAGATGCACCTGGATAGCAGGACTCACTGCACAATTTTATTTCCTTCTCTTATTTTGCTCCTGTATAAACACACACCCAGAAAGATGCAGTTTCTCCCTTCCACCCCAGCCTCCTCCCAGCTGGATTTCAACCTTTCTTCCCCTGAGTGATTTTCATAGAATTAGGGCTGGAAAAGACCTCCAGGATCATCGAGTCCAGCCTTTGAGTGAGCACCAGTTCAGGTCGGTGGTGAAGTGGAGTTTAAAAGCCATTTTCACTTACCTTGTCTCTGGATTATAGCCCAGGATGTAGAAAAATGAATCCACTCGTGCCTTGAACTCTCTAGCAGCAAATATGTCAGAGAAATGGGAGATGTTGCACTTTCCTCTGAAGGGAAGAAAGAGGAGAAAATGGCATGAGAATTCTAGCTTGAGTAACAGCTACTTTAATTAAGTGCCACTGCAATCTGGGTAGAAGCCACAGGCATCCCTGCTCTCATAAATGTCCAAAACATCATAAATACAAGGCTGTTTTAACAAAAATCCTTTAACCAAAGTGTGGGTTCTTCCCACGGTGGAAAGGGAAGGAAATGCAGTCACAGAGGCTCAGATGCTGCTCTGCAAACATTCATTAATTCTCCTTCACAGTCCTGAGGAGCTCAAATACCACCAGCCCAACAAACAACAGCTCAAAATGCAGTCCTGACAGCCTCTAATTTGCAAAGCTTTTCCAGTTACATCTTCCAAAATTCCACTATCCACTCTGCTGAAGTAAAGACCAGCAGCAAGGTCTCTGAGAGGCCCCCCACACACCCTGAGTGCCAGCCTTGCTCTCTAACACTGATTTTCTCCCTGGAGGCTCACACTGCTTTCCAAGTTTAGTCATTTAGAGACAGAAAATGAGCAGGGGGGGTTGTTTTGATATTTCGCATTAAATTCACATTTTAAAAGTATTCTGGGCAAAGAAGTTTAGCTTCCTTTCCATATTTCACCTGGCAGCTAATAAGCATTTTCCAGATAAGCTGCATTGTCTGTGGATGGCAGCAGCACCTCCTGTTCCCAGCACTCCAGACCAGGAGTTCTGCATTTCACCAGAAGATTTACCAGAGAGGTAAAAAGCACTTCATGCTTATTACACACTTCCACAGAGATCTACAACTACCCTCTAGTTAAATTTTTCCACTGGTTAGAGCAGAATATCAGTAGTTACAATCACTGGTTTTATTCCCCAGTTTGTCATCAATTCATTGCGTGTCCAGAGCCATTTGTTTGCAGAGGGCAGAGAAATAATCTGGTATTATAATAAATTAGAATCTCATGTTAACCTTTCATGCATCACGACACACTGTGCCTCCCCCGTGTTCTCTGCAAGAACACCATGTGCAATTATCCTTCTGCTCATCCTGTACACTCAGAGGTTATTTTTCAAGTCTGCTTGGCACACACGTTTATTCCATTTTTATCTTTCCGCTCCCATCTTTTCTTTAGAGGGAAAAAGAACTGAAAGGATGTAAAAGGGGAGTTAGAACAGTCCCAGGGAAAACTGCAGCCACAGAGCTCCTCTGTGCCTGAGCAGATTTCCAGCCTGGCTCCTGATGTCAGACTGGAAGGGGACTCAGCAGAGGCCCGTGAATCCCAGGGGCTCCCAGCACACCGCTGGAATGCTCCGAGTTTATAAGAAAGGTTTAATATGTAAATCAAAGACTTCCCCCCCCCACAACAGAAGCCAGTTTGTCTTCAAGTAAGTGGCTTCAGCAAAGTGACTCTGAACAAAAAAAAATGTCTCCAGATGGCTGTGGTGAAACACCATCTGAGCACCATTATCAGGGAGATTATTCAATTTGCATCTCGACAATATCCGTGCACGTTTGGCATGCTGGAAATCAGCTGACAAATAATGCCTTGCTGTTGGGAACTGGAACACTGGAAGTGTCTCCCTCAGCCTGCCAAGGCTGGGCAGCTCAGCCTGGAGGGTGCAGGAGCAGCAGCTCCAGGGCAGGGCACAGGGCAAGGCACACACCGGGCCCTTCCCTGCTGGGCAGGCAGATCTCCCCGGGTCTGGGCTGAGCTGGGACCAGGGAAAGCACTCACAGCTGCCTTCAGTGCCATTTACCCAGAGAGCCAGAGCTGCAGGGGAGAGGGCACAGCTGGGCTGGGGCTCAGTGACCCCAGGAACCTCTGTCCCCCTGGCTGTGCCCCAGAGCTCCTGACACCTCTGTGCCCAGCCCAGGCTGTCCCAGGCTGTCCCCAGGATGTCCCTGAGAGCCCCTGACACCTCTGTGCCCAGCCCAGGCTGTCCCAGGCTGTCCCAGGCTGTCCCCAGGATGTCCCTGAGAGCCCCTGACACCTCTGTGCCCAGCCCAGGCTGTCCCAGGCTGTCCCTAGGCTGTCCCAGGCTGTCCCCAGCCCATCCCAGGCTGTCCACACACTGTCCCCAGCCCGTGGCTGTCCCCAGGCTGTCCCCAGGCTGTCCCTGAGAGCCCCTGACACCTCTGTGCCCAGCCCAGGCTGTCCCAGGCTGTCCCCCAGCCCATCCCAGGCTCTCCCCAGCCCATCCCAGGCTCTCTCCAGGCTGTCCCCAGCCCGTCCCAGGCTGTCCCCAGGCTGTCCCCAGATGTCCCCAGCCCATCCCAGGCTGTCCCAGCCCATCCCAGGCTCTCCCCAGGCTGTCCCCAGCCCATCCCAGGCTGTCCCCGTGTCCCCAGCCCATCCCAGGCTGTCCCCAGCCCATCCCAGGTTGTCCCCAGGTGTCCCCAGCCCATCCCAGGCTGTCCCCAGGTGTCCCCAGCCCTGCTGACCTGAGGGCAGCAGCGTGGTAGGTGTCCACGTAGTCGGAGATGAAGAGCTCGCGGTTCTTGATCACCGGGTCTGTGATCACCAGCTCCCGGCCCGAATCTGCCAGGCACAAACACAGACACAGCCTGAGACAGCAGCTGGCACCACTGCCACTGCCCCAGCAGGGCACAGCTCCAGGGTGCTCCTCAGCGGGGACAAACACACCCTTCGTGTGGTCACTCAGGTGTGGGATGCCAGAATTAACATGGAAGAACATCTCCTCTATTCTCATCCATCAATCTTCCCAGGACTTCTGAAGGGGAAAACCTCCCTAAGGGCACTGGGTGACTCCTCTGGAGCACTGGGAGCACTCACTCCCAGGTGGAAGGAACCAAGGAAATGAATTTGTTCTGGTTTCCAGGATGAGGTAAGGGTTCCTGTGCACATTTAGTGTCAAATCTTCAACAAAATCCTGACAGTGTAACTGCCTAGTGCTCTGGCTTTGAGGTAAATATTGACATTCATGTTCAAACACAGACAATTCTGAGTGTTAACAAAAGAACTGGAAGACAACTTTTTCCATGACTTCTTTCTAATACCTTTGAGGAAGACACAAAAATACTTCTCCACACACAGCAGACTGCATTAAAAAGCAGCCATGCTATCAAAAATACTTTTTGACACTGTGCCTGTAATCTCATTGTTAGAAGTTTCAAATAAATTAGCAACAGAAATGTTAGATTTGTGGAGCTTTTGCTAAAAGCACACACAAAATGTCCTTTAAAAGGGGAGCGTGTGCTCAACTTTGTTCTGTCAGGCACCAGAAAGTTGCTGCATTCCACATTTCAATCATCAACTTTTATCATCACAGTTCACCTTGGAGTATCTTCAGAATTTTTAACAGTTGCCTCAAGGAAATTTCCTGGTAAGAACAGAAGCAAATGTTATGTCTTCCCTGGAGGCAGGAGATAAATGACACTGGGATATGTACTAAAGTTTCTTCTGCTTCTATGAAACACAAGATCACACTTGTTTTTGCAAAGAGAAAAGGGGAAACTCAGCTCCCAGTGCTTCAGCTCCATCCCCCACTGCAATACCAATCACAGGGAATATTCACGTGGGCAGGGGAGCACAACTGTGAAAGACACAGTTCTCATGAGACTGTGGCAGAACCACAAAAACCAGAGGAGATCCCCAATTTCTGCAGATAATTTGGTGCTCAGTTCTTTATCAGTACACTGTCCAGGAGGCCTGCCAAGGATCCAGGGCGATTCTGCTTTTCTATCCTCTCTCAATGAGAGAATAAATACTACTACTAATAATAATACTACAATGCTATTAATATTGTTTCTGCTGCTGCTATTAATTATTATTAATAATGCAGCCCAGCACTTCCAGCACGCCTGGAATGCCCCTGATTACAGGAACAGGCTGGCTCTGCTAAAGCTGGAATTGGGGCAGGCTGGCTCTGCTAAAACTGGGATTGGGGCAGGGCAGGGCAGGCTGGCTCTGCTAAAGCTGGGATTGGGGCAGGCTGGCTCTGTTAAAGCTGGGATGGGCCAGGCTGGCTCTGTTGAAGCTGGGATTGGGGCAGGCTGGCTCTGTTGAAGCTGGCATGGGCCAGGCTGGCTCTGTTGAAGCTGGCATGGGGCAGGGCAGGGCCCACTCACCGTTCTCGTTGTGCCTGTCCTGCACCAGGTGCTGGTACACCGAGTCGGGCACCTCGGACTGGCGGTAGTACCACTTGACGTTCATCAGCAGATGGTCCCTCTTGCTCTGCAAAACAACCCTGGGGCATTACTGACAGGGAAATCAGCCCACAGCCCCACAGCCCTCCCTGGGAAAAGCCCCAGGGGCAGACCCAGAGGGAGGAAAGCGTTTGTTTCTCCAGCCTGTGCTGCTGACAGATTGATTTCCAGCCCAGACAAAGGCAGGGACACCCTCCTGCATCAGTTGTGTCTCTCTGCATCTGACCAGCAAACCCCAATCTACTCACTCATGTTAATTAACCCAAGCAAAGAGGCAGGGATCAGAAAAGAACTGCAATTTTTGGCCTCGTGCAGTCTGCCGATTTCCACAAATAAGAAGCATTTATGGCCAAACATTCAAAAAAGAATACCCACAGTAACACCATTCAATGCAACCATTCTTAGCAGTCGAAACCAAGAGATAATAGATTTTTTTTCCCCCTAAGGACAGATGGATCCAGACATAATCATAGATGTTCTTTATTACACAAAAGAAAAGGATGCTGCACTTCAATCACAATAATTACAGGCTCTGACTGCTCATCAACCCCACAGCAAAATTTACACTAAACTGTCTTCCCCAAATGCTCTTTTTTTCATTGAGGCTCCCGCCACCCATTTGTTCCTTCTTAGAAGGAAACCGGGGCATAAACACCACTCAAAGAGAACTTTTATAGCAAGTCACTGCAGACTCTGCTCAGTTTATCTCCAAACCCCCTGGTCTGCAATTCTCCCTGCTGCTCCCGAACCCTAGAACAAACAAAGGCCTGCAGGGAAAGGAACATTCTTTCTGCATGAGGCACCAGGCTGTTTTGCTGTGTCCTGCAATCCTGCAGAGCGCTCCCAGGCTGCTCCCGAGCCGTGCCAAGCCCGGCGGGCAGTGCCAGGGGGGCTCTGCTGTGTCCCCGCAGCAGCCCGGCTGTGGGAGCCTTTCTGCTGAATAAACAGCACAGAAACCTTCCCGGGAAAGGCATTTCCCGACAGAGCCCGTGCAATACCAGCACACCACTGCCAGTGGCAGCATTGTGCCAGGAAAGCCGCATCCACATCCCCGGCAGGGCAGAGCAGCCCGAGCCTTCCACACAAAACATTTGCCATCAAAGCCAGCGAGCTGGTCTAAAGCACGGCAAAAAAATCAAAAGGACAACGAGTGAGAGGCGGCTCTGGTTTCTGCTGCCTGCTGTTCCAAAATCGGGGTTGCAGGCTCGGCTGTTCTGCTGAAATAATGCTCTGTGCACCACGGCTTTTATGAGCAGTCTCTGAATTCTGGAGACAAAAACTCCAGTAAATAATCTGTTACCCTCTCGCTAAGAGTTCATAAATGCTCTCAGTGGAGCTCGCAGCAATGATGGCAAACATCAACGCAGCATTTCTCTGCAAATGCTCTTTGTGTTTGTCAGCTGAGAGGACAAAAACCCCAGTCTTTGTTACACAAACCCTGAGAGGATGCTCGGAGAGCTGCGCTGGCACCGATCCCACTCACACACATAAGGACAGCTCACAACGAGCACCAAGGCTCTGGTGTTCTGCCTCTGGAGCGTTTCAGAGAACAGAACCCCACGGAGCCCTGCACAGGAGGCACATCTGCACATGCAGTGCAAAATCCAGCCTGGAATTTGGGGTGCAGCTTTGGAACAGCAGTGACAGCAGGGGAGGAGGAGGAGGACTGGAAATGTGCACAGTGCTCTGCCAGGGAAGGGGCTGCCAAAGCTTCCCCACAAACCCAAAATCGTCCCAGGTGTGAACAAGCATCCAGAGACTCAGGAGAGAAAAGAGGGAGCTGCTGCACCTGGGCAAAGCAGGAATGCAGGGAATGTGCAGGGATGGCTGTGTGTCCTTCCAGAGCTCTGCAGGGGCAACTCTGGCAGTGCCCAAGCTCTGTGTGCAGGTGATCCTTGGCTTCTGCATGCCCCGAGGGGATCCCACAAAAAGGAGGGATGGATGGCACTGCCACTGTCCCCCTGCCCTCTTTTGGACAGAGGTATTCTAGGACTTTAATTACAATTAGACCTAAAACAGTTCTATAAATAAAATGACAAACTACCCCCCCTTGCAATATACTCATTTTGCTTGAATAAGTTTTAGTTTCGGTTCGTTGTTTCTTGGTATCAATTTCCAAGGGGCTTCTGGGGCCTGCTTCATTTGAGTGTGGTGGATTTGGGTATTCTGCTTCTTAATCTCAATTGCAGTGAAGAGCATTTGGAATGCTCTTTTTCACTGTGGTTCTAAAATCTTTTCTGTAAGACACTCAACGTATACATAATTTTTAGGCTGTATGTTATTTCTTGGTTCACTTAGCTCTTTGTTTTGAGGTGACACTCCCAGCCCAAGGCTGAGGGGACACGGTGATGCCACCACCCCTTTCCCTGCCATTTCTGTCACAGCACAGGGGACACGGCCAAGGGCAGCACTCACACTCATTTCAGCACTGGAGGGAAGAAATCTGTGCTTCAAAGTGAGGTTTTTCCCCTGCTGCCATAAGGGACCACCCACCTCACTCTGTCCCACCTCCCTAAAGATCCTTTTGGTCCTTCAGGCAAGGCCAAAAGAAGTTTTTGCTGGTTGCCACAAGTCGTGGAAGCCCCAGCAAACACCCAGTGTGTGCTGGCACCTGGAACAGCAGGGATTACACAGAGCTTCTCAGGAATATTCACAGTGAGCACAAAGTGTTCCCAGCGCTCTGCAGTGTTCAATCACTCAGAAATGAGATTGCCCACCAGGCTGGGACTGATGGCACTCACAGGGCACCACCACAAAACAAAGCAGATTACAGGGGGGTCCCTAACACCCAGAAATGGCTTTTCTTTCACCTCAGAAAACAACAAGAATGTGTCTTTTAAAGCTATGGAGAAAACACGTGAGGTTAGAGTTATAACCAAACAGGTGATAGAACCAAAACACAACCAACCCAAAGGTGCTGCACCTCTCAGAGAATCCAGGGTCTGCCCCCAGGTCCCAGCTCTTCACTCCTAACACCTCAATTCTGTCAGAGAGGCATTTTAAGTGATTTAGAAATGAGAAGATAAACGGGGCCAAGGTAAAGACCAGAGCAATTTCAGACTCTGCTGCTGACGTGCCCATTTGGAGCACGGAATGCTGCCTATGGAACGGCTCCGTGCCTCCACACAGGCAAAGCAGCAACAAAAACATCATTTACAGCGAGATGTGCAAGGAACCCTTCACAGAAAAGTCTGGGACAATGATGCACTTGGGCTTGGGCAGGCTGGGTTGTGGGTTCTGGGTTTCTTTGGGGGTGTTTTCTGGGGGAAGATGAGCTGATCTCCTTCCTAAATCCTTTTTTTACCACCACTCGTCGTTTTTGTCCAATTCATTTAACAGCTGCACCCTGAGAACCCCTTTTTTATGCCCAACTCTCCAGCACAGACGATTTTGTGGGGTTTAATCTGAAGCTTCAATCTTGCTAAAAATACAAAACGTCTGTCAGAGCCTCCCTTTTCACATTTACATCCCTCATGGCACAGAAATTCCTAGACATGCTATTTTGTCAGCCAACTTCCTAAATACGTATGTCATTTATAAAGCAGACTGCACTCAGAGGTGTCAAGGTGCCAACTTCTGTGGCAGACTATTTATTTTCAAACCATGTGCACACAAAAGAAGTGTCCCCTACCTCCTAAAAGTGTGACTTTTTTTTTTCCTTTTTTACACCTTTACATCTGAAAAGCTGCAGTCACATGCCAAATCCAGGCTTGCAGAAACTGCAGCCATGGCAAGAGCTTTAAATTTCAAGTGTCTTTCTGTCAGCTCAAAATGATTCCCTGTGCTGCAAAACCACATTCTCCCCTTTAATGAAAATATTGTCTTTTGCTGCAGCGCTCACAAAGTGCTCATTTGGGGGTTTTATTCTCGCTGACATTTTGGGTTTTGTTCCTTTTAAACAGCATGAATCAGTTTTGGACATTGAACAAGAATTAGATGGGATCTGTAAATGGATTAAAGCATCTCAGTTCACAAGCATCTGGTCAACTTCCATTTAAAATGAGGCTCTGCCTTGAAGGGGAAAAAATAATGCTGCAAGTTCTCTTTAAAAAGCAGGAATGTCCCAATTTCCACAGCATTTTGACAGTTCCAAGGTGCCCGTTTCCCCTGGGACACTTCAGAACAGAGCTCCTGCATCTTCAGGGATTCCAGGGGGGTGAGGAACCAAACCCCACAGATGTCCTGCAGATCCTCCCAGAGGGATTAATCCTGCACTTCACTCCTTGCCCCGTTTATATCCACGTTAAATCACAGCCAGCTTTGGGAACAACCAGCCAAATGCTGGAGGTGACAGATGGGCACTCTGGACCAGCAGCAGTTCCAGAGAAACAAACAGCAAACAGGGACAAGGAGCAGAACATCTTCCCTCCCATGGTCTGCCACCATGAAACCTCACTCCTGCTGCACAACTGTATTTTACTCAGTCAATTCTGACATTTACTAACAGTCAAAGGAGAGAAAAGGAAAAATAAAGACCACTCAGATTCACCGTGGGTGGAAAAAAAGAGAAAAAGCAGAAGGGGGACACAAATGAACCTATCTGGAAATCAGGAGCTAAAGACACACAGCAAGGATTATTTCTCTTCCCTCTCCACAACAGCACGTGTGATTCCACGTTCTCAGGGTATCTTTTTGTAGGCTGTTTGCTAATTAATTAAGAAAACTGATCAGCTGTTTGTAAGCCAAGCAAACCCAGCCTGGAAATGCAGAGGTTATTACTACAAATGAATGTTATTTTTGCAGCGTGATTATTTAATTCAGACGCCTGCATAGCAACACATAATTACTCCTTGCAAACAGAGCAGCATTGTCAGTGTTCAGCAAGAAACACAAATGTGAAATAAAAGCAGTAAATGTGGCCACATGCAGATTAATCCCCTGTGCCCCTGGCCAGAGCAGGGCAGGGCTGCCTCTCACCCCAAAGATAAACCTCTAAACCTGCTCCTGCCAGCTACTGACTGCTCCATCCACGAGGATTTTCTGACGGGGCACGTCTGGGTGGCTCCGCTGGGCACACCAGGAGGGCTCCAGGGCTGTGATTTGGGCTGATAGAGCGCAGGAATGGGAGGCAGGAAAAGAGAAGCCTTGGGAAAGCCACGGAAAATCCATCAGTACATTCACTCAAGTGGGAGCTGAGCTGGGAACCAGCTCAGGGGGAGCAAATATTGCTGTTTCCAGGGTAAAGGCCCATTTCTGTGATCTATGCAGGGCACAGAGTAATTTATTGACAAAACAATATTGGATTTTTTCACAACAGCTCGTGCCTGACATTTTCTGACTGTTTACAGCAAGGATTTTTCACGTGTCCTTTTTACTCACAAATAAAACTCCTTTTGGGATTCACTGTGTCGCCTCAGCGTGCTGGAAATGAATTCAGGCTGGCGTAGGAGGAACTCTGAGATGTACAGCACCCCTCACACTCAGCCTGCCCTGGCTCCCAGCCCCTCACAGGTGCACAGAGCACTGCACACCTGCAGGGACACACCTGGCCCGGACCCCAGGGCATGCACGCCCAGGGAAGTGTTTGTTCTGCACCTCCACAACGCGAACAGCGCTGTCTGCAAACATCACAAACACTCATTTGTGGCCTCGTTCCTCGCAGGAGGACAGGGGAAGGCACCACAAACGCAGCTGAGCCTACAGGCACACGCTGACCCACCCAAGCACCCACCAGCAGCCTGTGCACAGCTTTACAAGCTGCAGAGCGTGGCCAGACCCACCTTTGCAGCGGGGCAATCCCCTGCAGGGCTCCCCGGGCTGCAGCTCTGCGCACACGGCGCTCCTGTGCCCGCCCCACCCGCAGTCAGTGCCCAGGAGATGCCATCTGCTGTCTCCCAGCGTGGGTGTTTGGCACTGGAGCTGCCAGACTTGCTGAAAAACACAGCTCAGCACAGCCCTGAGCTGCAGCAGGGCTCTGTGAGCACGGCGTGTTCCGCTGGGCTGCACACGGGGCAGGAACCGCAGCGGGGACAGACCCACCTGCAAATGCACAAACAGCACCAAACTGAGCCTGGTGAGCCCAGCAGGGAGATGCACCTCACCAGCAGCCAGTACTGCAGCTCCCGTGCTTCAACCACGCTGCAGCCCTGAGGAATTCAGCAAATCCAGCACGTTTTACAAAAGCTGACTGCTGTGGAACAAGTGTCACCTAACAGCCCTTTGTTTTATTGAGTGTCACTCCCATGTCTCACCTTGAGCACAGCCTCTTCCAGGGTTTTAGAGGAGAAAAAGAACATTATTCATTTCAGGTAATGACTGTGAGAGATGTCTGTATTTAAAATAAACTCTACTGTTTATTCCATCAGCCTTCCAGCTTTACCAGAAACAAAGCTGCTCCCTGTGCTGAGAACCAGCAAGTCACCTGTTTTCATTTAAGTGAAATACACTTAGGTACAAAATACCCTTAACATTTCACTGTGAACCTAAACGACAAAAGATAATTTCATCTTGTTAAAAAAAAAAAGCAGTTATGCTTAAAAACTGACTGGCTTAAAATAAAACTATGATAAGATCTTCCATGAAGGTTATGGGTCATTGCTTACTACCTCATTTAATCCCTTTGTGTCTCTTTCTGCTCCGTTTCCTTTTTTCCCATCCAGGATTCCTGGGTCTATTTTCCTCCCCACATCTCCACGTTAAGTGGAATTTCAGGTAATTGTCCAGGTGAAGGTGCTGCAGCTCCCAAAGCTGCTGCCCCTCCACTGGTGCCACTGCACCCAGCTGGGCAGGGAAATGCTGTTTCACAACAAACTCACAAACAGTACTCGTGCAAACTCCCAGGTGAGCCGTGGAGGTGCCACATCTCTGCTGTCACTGCACAAACACCCCAAAAGGAGACACACCCCCAGAGTCATTAATGGGCTGTAATTAAAACGGCTGAGAGAGAAAGCAATAAACACTGTTTCTGATCACAGCATCCCTGCTCGTGTTTTCTGCCTCTCCCAGCCCCACTCTGATTACAGATTTTGCCTTTCCCCAGGAGCAGATTTGGGGGGAGCTGCTGACCCAGAACTGCCAGGGACCCTCCTGAGCATCTCCTGCTCAGCTCAGCACCAGGAGCCAGCAGCCACCACCACCTAATGGGATCACAAATGCATTTAACTGATCATTGAATGGATGCTCCAGTAATTAAATTCCATTAAGATTTTTTTAGCATTATGCCAAAGAAGTGCAAGACTGAAATGAAGATACCATTCGGGCCCCGCCTGACATTTGCCATTAAATGTCATTTATAGCACATAGCTCAGATCTAATTGCAGAGCAGCACCAGCCACAGTATTTATCACTTCTATTAAAACAAGCAGCACTCAGCAGTGGGGCTATTCAAAGCCATCATACACAGTTTAAATAGATTTCTCACCTTTTAAATATCAAGAGGCCACATTTTCTTTACCATCTCACTGAGGGGTTTACCTTTGAACAAAGACACACCAAGAGCTGGAGGATAAAACAATCAGGAGACAGTTTGCTCTGCAAACCCAGCCCTGAGTTTGAACAGTCACTGCCTGCTAAAATATCACCTCACGGGCAGGCAATTTTATACCAGGAAAAATTAAAGCACCTTTGCCAACAGGCTGGGGTTGGAAATTACAAAAAGAAAAGGATAAAAGTGCACTGATCAGCAGATCCTGTGCTTGGCTGTTTCACCACAAAAGCAAGGAAACAAAGTGTGTTTGGAAAAGAAATGCCTGGAAAGGGAATGTTTCCTTGTGCAGCTGCCCAGAGGATGTCATTTACCTGGGAAATGGTCACTTACTGAAATGTTTACCTCTTCTCAGAAACTGCCCCAGCATGTGTGTTAGTGACCAGCAGAGCAAAATCAGCTTTTCACACAGAATTCACACAGGGCCAGGCACAGCCTCAACAAAAACCCTGCCCGTAATTAATGGCCAACACCCAGAGCAGCTCATCAAGGAAACAAAGCAGCAATCTTAAAAATGTCAATTTGAAGGAGACAGGCTGTATCTCACCACACAGGGAATTTTAACACAGATTGGCACTGGCGCTGCCTGCCCCGGTATCAATAGCTAAATTAGCAACACCTGACTTTGGAGTTTTTCTTTGTATTTATATGTAAATTAGGACTAAATAAACATATCCCAAACTAGCTCCACAGGCTGCAATCTAATCTGAATAGAAAGATTGGAAAGATACTCTCCATTCATCTGGAAATAACCAGATATTGAAAACACTAAAATCAGAAATAACTACACTGAAAATAAACGGGATGCATTTACCTGCTAGAACAGAAAAGTCTCAAAGAAAAAGTTGGGAGAGAGATACAAAAAAAGCCCCCCACTTTTCTTGGGTGCTGGAAGTGTGAACTTACAGAGAACTGGGATGGCCCACAAGAAAAAGTTCTGAAATAGAGAAATGTGGTTTCTAAACTCATTTAAAAACACATCCCATGGCCACCACGTGCACTCTGCTTTGAATTGCAGTGAGCACAGCCAGCCAAGCTAATGCACAATTCCAAAGTTAATCGTTTGTCTTGGGCCATATAATCGCCACAGCATTACAACTTCAACAAATGAAGCCACTAATAACTTCTATTAAAGAAGTCAAGGTGTTAATTCACTCCCAGGTCCAGCAGCAGAAAGCTGAGGCCAAGCAGCAGAAAGCGCTCAGCCCTGGTGCAGAACTCCAATTAATTTCCTCCATTACTGGAGGCACTGGATGGAACCCATCAGTGCCACCTTCAAAGGCTCTGGCTCCAGAACCTCCTGAGGATGATGATGAGGCTGATGCTTCTCCCCCTGGCCTGGGCACACGGATTCACCCCCAAGGGAAGCAGCACCGCCAGTTCTTTCCAGACCCACTGGAAACAGGAGGACTCTGCGTGCCACCATCACCCATCAATGCAGAAACTGGCAGGGAACCTTACAAAACAGAAAAATGACCACAAGTCATTCAGGGAATTTGTACAAAACTTGGTTTGACGGTTTAGAGAGAGCTCATGATTTACATCAGCTTCCTTTCACCAAAGACAATCCTCTCAGAAAGGTTTTAACACTTCCATGAACTTGGTTCTGCAAGCTGCTGAGCAGGAGCCTGTTTTTGGGGAAATGGAAATGTTAGAGATTGTGCAATCAAAAGTGCAGCTCTGCCTCTCTGTGACACACAAGTGAAGGGGAGAAGCCTGGATCAATACTGAAGCCCATATTTCAGCTGCCCCTGCAGTTGTCTGCACTCTGGCTGTGCCATCTCCCTGGGAGCCTGACCCGAAGAGCCCTGGAGCTCCCTGAGCGTTCAGTACCTTGGAAAAGGGAAATCAAATATTCATGCACTGGCATAAGCAACACTGACAAATCCAAAGCCATTTCCCAGCACTTGAACTGGTGCAAACTGCAGCACTCGTCCTACAAGTGCTTCCCAAGGAGCACGTGATAAATTAATCTGTAAGAAACGTGGTATTAGCTCCAATTTCAATATTTACCGTGCCTGGTGCAAACGCAGCCATGCTCCAGATGTGCTCCCAGCTGTTTGTTTTCCTGGCCCAATGTCTTTAGTAACAAACACCCCTTGGTTTAATCACCTCCAGATCAGAGATTTATGATGATATTTCACCACAGTTAATGGAATTTTGCACTTCAGAGGGTGAAGTTTTCAGCTGAAAGGCCCAAAGCAGCTCAAAACCCCCAGAGTTCGTGTTCTGAGGGTGCAGCACAGCCCACGAATGCACACCTGAAATCGGGAGGTGGTTTTCAGTATTTTCTCACAAATTTGCCCCAGCTGAGGGAGGGGAGCTCTAAATCCCAGTCCAGGCTGGTGATCATCACCCTGGATCAAGAGCCCAGCACAGGGAGAGGGAATTCCAGGGTCTGGGAATATCCTGGGATATCAATATGGGAAGCACCACAACAGCTCAGAACAGGAAAACTGGCACCAAATGGCAGCTCCCCTCTTGGAAAACACCCATCTCAATCTCCTCAGCCACAGCAAAAAGCATCCCAGGGAACACCTCCCTGCAGCCCTGTCTGATATTCCACATCCTGCAGCTTCTGCCTGCCAGGGTCCCGGGGTTCACACATATCAAAGCACCCAATTGCCTTTTCTTTTCTTGCCTTCTTTTTTTTTTTTTTAAACATGAGGAATATGAAAGCAGACGCTGAAGCTGGTCCTTGTTAGCAGACCCATTTTCATCTCTTTAAACTCAAAGAGAGCAATTCCCTTGAAAACTGTCACAGCATTTTCCCAATCCATAAAGAGGAAGTTCAACAGCCTCAGGTCACTAATCGCAACGACGGGAGATACAGAGCATAAATTATGTCTTTCTATTCCACAGCACTGAAACATACACATTCTTTTATCTTACTTATTTGATTCTCTCTATAAACTGAACGCTTTAGACGTGTTTGTAGTCTAAAAAGGATGTTTTACAAACAAAAGGGAAGCACTTTGTTGTTTACACAGCATTCCTTCCATGGGGTATATTAGTATCACATCCAGGTGGGTGGACAAGGATTGCTTTACACAACAACACAACTTGGGTGTTTTCCCAAAGGAAAAACTTTATTTGAAGTTTAAGAGTTGCTCAGCACGAGTTTGTTGGTCTTAATAATTTGCATCACTTTTAACCTTAAAATGTGCCAACAAACAACAGAAGGGAATATGATTTAAAAACCCCCAGAAGTTCTGCTTAGAAAGCAGAGCAGGATGCTTACACACTACTAATTAAATTAAAGAGTTATTTTCCTTTCAAATACCCTCTAATGGCCCAAAAGGAACTGAGGCTGCTTTAAAAATCAATCACTTTAATCAAAATTACAAGTCCAAATCCTCCATGGATTAGCGTTCAGTGATTGCAGTGTCAAAAATTCAGATCCATCACACCCCTGGCTGCGAGTGCTGGGCAGGGACCCGTCCCCAGAGGTGACAGCGGGGGACAAAACCCAGCCTGAGAGCATCTGAAGCACACTGTGGAGCTGCCTTGAGGCATTTCCCTAAGTGGCTGCATCCGTTCTGCTGAGTAAAAGGGAGATTCTGCCTTTCCTGACACTGAGGCACTGAACAGGTACTCAAGAAAAGAGATGTTGCCTTTCCTGCCACTGAGGTACAGAACAGGTACTCAAAAAGGGAGATTTTGCCTTTCCTGCCACTGAGGTACAGAACAGGTACTCAAAAAGGGAGATGTTGCCTTTCCTGCCACTGAGGTACAGAACAGGAACTCAAAAAAAGGAGATTCTGCCTTTCCTGCCACTCAGGCACAGAACAGGTACTCAGAAAAAGAGATGTTGCCTTTCCTGCCACCGAGGCAGCAGTTCAGGAAGCATCCACCCTTCTCCCCTCCCGGTTCTCCTGTCCCTCTCAGCCTGTGCAGACCTTTCCCAGCATTTTATAACCTTGCACAAACCACCTCCTGCTGCACAGCGTGGTCCCAAAGCTCAGGCTCAGCCCCAGAGCATCCCTGCCCTGCCAGGACACTCTGCCAGGTTTAGGGTGTCCCACACCCCCAGACCTGCAGGCAGGAGCACTGCCAGCATCACCTCCACCCTAAAGAGCAATTCCTGAGGGATGGGACACACTCTGCAACTCAGTGGCCACAGTGGCACTTCACATTCCTCAAGGAAACCCTTCCGAAAGCAGCAAAACAAATTTCTTTAATGAATTATCCTCAGCAGCTCACAAAGCATAACAATGTGTCTTTGGAGGCTGAGCAGACACACAAGAAACCTGACAGTGCTCAAGTACCCCCAAATGACCAGAGAGGAAATTTCGACTTCAATAATCCTAAAGGTCAGAAGCATTATTAAACATGACAGATGCTCTCACTATTCAACACCACAAGACATGGCTACATTTATTCTAACTCCATTTTCTCTTGCTACATAAAACCCAGCTAATGTACAATTTGATACTTTTTTTCCCCCTAAAAGCTAGAGATAACATTTTTTTTCTCGGTATTTTCCAGCTGGCACACGATGATTTATTTAGCACTCAATTATCTCAGCACAGGTGTAGGAAACAGGTTTACCTCGGGTAAGGGGGAGGAAACGAGGCAGGAGAAAGGTAAAATAAAAAGCTAAAGGTGGTAAAGACCACACCGCCATGACAAAGGGCTTAATGAAATTATAAATATCAGCTCAGGGAAGCAGCCCAGGAGCCTTTCCTGGGGGGAATAATCCCCCATAGCCTCCAGTGCTCCCAAGCCAGGCACAGAAATTCAGACTGCTGGATGCCAAGTGGGGCAAAAACAAACAGGGCAATCACGTTAAAAAGGAAAAAAAAATCAAAACAACCCCCTGTGGATAATGCTGTGGGGTTTTTTTGTTTGTTTTGGTGTTTTGTATATTTGTTTGGGCTTTTTTTATGTAGCCCTTAAGTTGCAAGGTCTGGATTGCAATTGCAAAGATCCAGGCCATATGGAAGGAATGGAGGCAGAGCTGGATTTGAGCCCTCACAAACACACATACAGCCTTAACTTCCAGCTGTTAATCCTCACTCTGAACAATGCTGCCATCTGCTTTAAACCCCCAAATATGAGCACTGCCTCTCCAAAGGACCAGGATGCAATTGTGGCACAACACTGCAGCTCTGCAGGAATTCATTCACTTGCACTGCTGCATTACACTATCAAGGCTACTCAGAAAAACAACTCCAAAATCCCACAGAAATGCTAAACATTCATTAATTGACAAAATAATGGCACGGATGAAATGACACATCTCAGCCAGGTCTGAACACAGCATCTCCACGCAGCCCTGAGCACCTTGGGAATGCAAAATATGCTGGTTTAGCTGCCTCAGAATGGATGGTTCCTGCTCCTGCCTTCCTTCACAAGATGTACAACAAAATAAAAAGAATGTTGCTCTATATTTCAGCCGAGTCCAGCGAAACTCCAGTACCCATAAATCCACAGAGCAGCCTCGTGCCTCTTCCCTCAGTTCTGAAGCTCACCTGAGAGACACTGCAAATCCCCTGCTAATTTAACAGCCTGAAAGCAGCACTTAGAGAACAGTCTGCCATACAAAAAGGATTTATTTTTACACAGATGTGACAAGCCCAAACCTCACTGTGCAGCACAGCTTAGGATCTGTGTGAGAATTCAAAGTGGCATCTGGGTAATAGCAACCAAAGGGGAAAAAAAAAAAAATACACAGAGAAGCATTGTAAAAAGGAGGGGAATTATCAAAATGGATTCATATGCATCTGGAATTATTTTAATACAAAACGCCCAGCAAATCTCCCTGTGCTGCTGACAAATCACTAGCTGAGGTAAATCCCAGATAATGAAACATCGTAAGGAAGGCTCTATTTAATAATTTAGCCCCTGTCAAGGAGTTTGTATTGATTCTTGTTTTCAGCACAGGGAGAGAATGTTATCTGCAGCCTCACGGCTCAGTGACAGCATCAGTGGATTTAATCACTGTGCAGCCCCTGCCATGCAATCCTTAAACTGTCACCTCTGCTTCTCCATCACTGCCACCCCTCCAAAGCCCTGCACCACATCCCCAGCCTCCCCTCCCACCCCACACGTGCCCCATGCAAGCACAGAACCCGCTGCACGTTAGAAAAGCCAATCTCATTTGCAGGCTAAATTTTTTATTGTAAATAATTCAGTGCTCCTTCAAACGCCTCATTCGTCTGGCTCCTGTTAGCAAGGCTGCTCTGTTCAATGGCAGAGGGAGCTGTGCCACTCCAGAGCCTTGGAACCAGCCTTGGAGGGACCCCAGAGCCCCCCCAGCTCCAGCCCTGCACCTCCCACCACTCTGGCTTGCTCCAAGCCCCGTCCAGCCTCGCCTTGAAAAGGTTTAGCAGCGATTTGGAGGAAGAAGAAAATATTTTTTTGCCTTTTTTTGGCCGTAGAAAGAGCGATGGATCTGGAGGATCAGGAAAGAAAATCTGTACTAATCAGCATTTTTTCCACACCAAAAAGGAAAGGTCACGCTGCCTCGGAACTGGCCAGGAAAAATTTGCCACAAATTAATTCAGCTGCAGTTCAGGAACAGAACATCAATTCATCTGCAAACAGAATGAGGCTTTTAAATACATAAATGCTTGTGGCTACAGAAACCTCACCCAGATATTTGCATGCAAAAACCCCAGCTCCTGTAACAGTGCAGAGAATAACAGATGTAAATTTACCATGTTTGCTAAAATGCAAGGCCATATGCAGGAGGAATGCAAAGGAGAGGAAGCATGAACTGTATAATTTAGAAAAACAAATTTCTTTTGATTTTTACCCCTCCTTTATTCCAGGTGAGATGCAATCCTTTCCCTTTTATAATCCTTTGGATTGGAGCAAAGAGATCCCAGAGGCCCACACAGCCAAGGTCATCATACCCAGATTTTCTATTACAGGGCACTAGCAGCATTTCACAACTGTCTTTTTATGCACTTCTGCCTTTCCATCCAGACTATAAATTGTTACAAGGCCCTGGGGCAATCCAGCTGTATACTCCATTCAAATCAGGCTTCAAGGAGAAAGCTCCACAGTCAAGATGCTTCAATCAAGTAAACACACAGGCACAAAGGGCAACTGCATCACAATTAATAACGTTTCCTTTTGTACGGCAAATTCAGCGTTTTTCTGGTGTAAAGTTTCCCTCTGATGCTCCGATTCAGAGTGTGGCCATTAGCATTTTAAATGTGACATCAAATTAAGTCAGGATGGGAGAAAGCACAAACATGCTGCTGAAATCCATCTGCTGGTCGTGTTCTGGGTCCCTCTGGAACACAGGAAAACCTTAAAAAGGCAATTTGGACTCATTTATCCAAGCTGGAAATTCGCACCAGGAAAGGTCTAAACGGCAGGATGGGAGGGCAGGTTTGCAGCTCTGCTGTGTTTGTGGGAATGTAGAAATAAATGAGTGTAATTGTAGGAATGAGCTGCTCCCAGCTCCCACAGAGCCTGGCTGCAGCAGCTGCCTCTCTCTGGCTGTCACTGCTCACCCCGTGCCTCTGCTGCTCCTTTCTCCACCTCTCCCTTCACCTCTGCTTGCTGTCCCAGAGAAAAGTGCAGGTCAGCTTCTTGGATGAGAGCCCCCGTGCTCCTGTCCTTGTGCAAATGTCTCCCTTCCCCTTGAGGCAGGGCTGAGCTGGAGCTGCTGGTCCCATCAGAGCCCACGGGAGATGCTCCAGGATCATTCCCAAAAAACAGCACAACCCTCCTGGCACCAGAGTTCCCAGGATGATTCCTAAACCCTCCTGGCACCAGGGTTCCCAGGATGATTCCCAAACCCTCCTGGCACCAGGGTTCTCAGGATGATTCCCAAACGCTCCTGGCACCAGGGTTCCCAGGCTCCAGGATTGTTCCCAAACCAGCACAACCCTCAGCACTCAGCTAATCCCACCTTGTGCTTCGTGCCCCGCTCCCAAAACACCAAAATTCAGTCAACTTCTCCCACTTTTGATCTCTGCAGGCAGATAAAGCCCTTTTTCCCACAGACATGGCTCTGCACTACTTTTGATATTTAAATTGAGCCTTAATCAAAGCTGGATACGCATGGGTTTAGAGGCACTACATAATTAATATATTCATATCTTAAATGTAATTACTGCTGTTGCATCATACATTTAAAGCCAACAGCTGGCTATTTAAGGTGAGGAAGACACTTTCACTGGGACAAAACAATCCTGTAACCAACTCTGCAGGGTTTTCTTTGCTCACAACCACTCCTGAGGAGGCAGCTTCAGCAGGGACAGAGCCCTGGGACAGAGTTCCCCTGGCTGGGCTCTCTGCAGAGAGCTTTGCTGAGATCCTGAAGGATTCACAAGGATATTCCTGTTGGATTTCCCACCACAGCCTATCAGAGCCCTCCCTAAAACAGGTTTAATTTCTGTACCTGGCGGGTGTGGGGCTACAAAATGTCCCTTAACCCCTTTGGGGACACAGAGGAACTGAATTTCTGCACATTTATTGGATTTTCTCACACAAGTCACTCAGCTAAGTTTTAATTGTGTGTTTTCATCAGCCAGAAGTAATCACAATCAACATTTTAATTAAGATAAAGAGAATGGACAGAATTTTAGGACTTGTTAACCACAAACAAAGAGATAAAAGGAAATTTCACTGTTTATAATTATTTGCATTAAAATCAGTGTAAACTACAAAAGAAACACATTAAATATTATTATTTAATTTTAAAAAAACCTCAAAACTTAGCTCTGAAGCCATACTCTCAGCCAGAAGAAAATACAAATCTGTTTCTTCAAATGGCCTGATCTGAGAAGAAATTCAGTGAGAATTTCCACTTTCAAAACACAGCACTCTTCAATTAAAAGAGAGTTTTTGACAAAAGGACTTGTTTCCTTTTGGGGACAGTGGGGTGGCGATGGGTGGAATGAAGCAGCAGAAAGTGCTGGGTGTGAATGACAGACAGGACTGGCTGACCCTCTGCTATTTCCTCCAGAAATTCCTCTCTTGTGCCAGAAGCTCAGGAGATCCAAAACTCGGGATTTTGGCCAGGTTTGATGGAGCCCTAGCAGAGCTCAGGCTGCAGCTCAGAGCCACAACAGCGGGATAAGCAACTGCAGCCAGGCTGAAGGACATGGAACGAGGGAGGACTGGATCAATTTGGTTAAAATTAACACTGGGGGAGGTGAAGCAACACTGGAGCCCCAGCTCCCCTGCTCAGAGCTGCAGACAATTCCCAGTCCACTCCCCCTCCTCTGCCAACTAAAACAGTCTCAGCCAGCCCTGCTCTGCTGGCTCTGCTTTGATCAAGGTATTTGTAGCACCAAAGAGCGTTTAAGGAATACTTCGTCAAGCCTGTAGATTTTTTAAATGTTTGACTCGTGCCAAATTAAAATGAACGAGAAGTATGCTTCCCTAACTTCCTGATGAATAGGAAATGGGGATTTCTGACAGCAGCAGGCTGCTGTGGGAACAACTGCATTGTTAAAAATGCACTGGTGCTGCTGCAGGGTGAAGGGAAAACAGCAGATTGACATCCAGCAGACAATTCCTGATGTAAACAACCTGAACGTTTTCTCACAGAAAAAAATAATCAGAGAAACTTATGTTTTTTTAATGCACTGGAGCATTAACAGCTTCCATTTTATTGATTTGCCTGTGTAATTTAAACCCCAAGCTATAAGATTGTTCTGGAACAAAAACACCCACAGCAAGCAAAGCCTGAATCCCACTTTCACCATTTTCCTCCTTAAAGCTGTTCAACAGGCAATGCCAGGAAAGTATTAAAGCCACATTACTCTGCCCCTTCACAGGCTTTCTCCACCTTCCAGCTACCCAATTACATTTTGCTGTTTCCTTCTTTTAAAAACAACATTTTTAAAGTAACTGACATGGTAAACTGGATAGGACAGGCTGAAACTGGGGAAAGAAGTGTTCCCCAAGGGAAAAACAAGGTGAGAAAAGTGGCTTTAAAGCCAATCATGACCTTGCATAATCCAGATTTCCAGGAGACCACTTAAACCCAAGCACTGGCTCAGCTGCCCCGACAGGAGGGAGAGCAAATATTGAGTATCAGCAATGAAGCAGGAGCTGACAACTAATAAAAACATGTAAGGCAACAGAGCAAACTCAGATTTAATCATTGCTTCACCACAGTTTGTTCCTAATCAAAGTTCTTAAGAATAATCTGGTCTTGAATCCTGAAAGAGGATAGTATTAATCCAAAGAAAATGAACTAGCACCAAAAAGAGATTAATAAAATGTTCTGGGACACAGACAGCACAAAATAACCCAATCAGTAGAGGAAAAAAATCATCTAGTGCCTTTTTTTTTAAATACAGACAGCAATCTCATACTCTTCTGAGAGACAACATCAATTTCACTCTTAAAATGTTTTAAGTTCAATAATTCAACCTGGTGAAGCGAAGCAAACAAAGAAAAGCATTTATGGTATCACACCTTCTCAGCTGACCTGCACACCTCTAGCTCAGCAATGAACATAAAATCACCCCCCTGTGATTTCAGATCTTACTGGAAACAGCAAATTAAGCCCCAGTTTATTTGAAGACGGAACCTCAGTGGTTCTTTGCTCCATGGCCCTCAGCACCTCTCACCCTGCAGGATGATGCACAGCATTGGCTGTGTCATGTTTAACTCCCTCTCATTTTTTTTAAATATAGCTTTATATTCCTGTTTTTATCAGTAAAACACCCCATCAACTCCTGTACCCAGACTGCACCTAGAACCAGGGGAAGCATAAGGTAAGGCTCACCCACTCGGCCAAAAACTTTTATTTTGTGACAACCAACATGATAATGTATTTAATTAGTAGGTGACATTTCAAAGCTGTTGACTTTAACTTTCCTGCTTCACTTGACATATTTAGCTGAAGGCAAAACAAGGCTGTTTTCCTGTTGGTATCTCACACTAGAAGAGAAATCAAGTGTCCTTTCCACTGCTCCTCCTCCCTTTCCCCCAACAGGAAAATCAACAGCCACACACACTGGGGATTTATTTTTGCTGGTATAATCAGCATCAAGAGGTTTTTGGTTTTGTCATTTATACAAGTCCCTTTCATGCATTATGTCAGTAGGAAAAATTAAATTAACAGAGAAATTCGAGAACTCTGAGCAGGCAAAAGTAAACAGAGAACAGAGACACTGTTTCCATGTCAAACATTATGCAAAACTGCCAGCAGCCCTCGTGCCAAGTCCTTTGCGTGCTGAAAACAGGACTGAAGAGAAAGCACTTCAAAACCATGTCAAGGTACTAAAGCTGCAATTCACTGCCCAGAGTCTTGCAGGGAGTTGAAACGTGTGGTCCAGTCCAAGGGGCTGCAGCTTTTGTTCGTCTCCTGAGCAATTAGTGCAGCTCAGCAGAAACCCAGAGCCCCCTGGAACTCGGGCAGACCCAAAAGCAGCTATTTTTGTTAATTTTCTCCTGCTGATGGGCAGGAATGGCCCAGCTGGGGCTGAACCCACTGCAAACCCAGGAACTCCCTAAAAACAGGGGGAGGAAAGAGGGAACAACCCACAAGTGCCAAGTACCAGCAGGGACTCCAGCACTGAGGAACATCTCCGTGATTCTCAGAATATCTGGAAAAGCTTGGAAGGGAAGTTGGTTTATTCTGGCAGCAGCAGCCTGTGGTGATCTATGTCTGTGGGCAATACATTGCTAAGCAGAGTTTGTTACGTGCTCAGGACTTCAGTACAGCAGTGAGGAGCAGCAGTGCCAGAAGTGCCCAGATGTGCTGCCCACAGAGCTCTGCCAGCTGTGAGCAGCTCCTGGGGCACAGGCTGAGCCTTCAGGGCTGCAGCAGACAGAACAGGGCAAACCCCGCTCTGATGTGCCCCCGCTCAGCTCCCTGACTTCTCCCTGCTGGAGGATGAAGTGCTAACAGGTCCTTAAACATTCCTTTCTGTCTCTCCCCATTAATCTGGTCGCTTGGTGTGGTGTGAGCTGAGATGCAGAGGCTGCCACAGCCAGCCCTGATCCAGAGCTGTGCTGGAGCCAAACTGAACTTCCTGAGCCACAACACAACTCAAATTCACCTTTCTGTTCAGCTGAACATGCCAGGGATCGCAGCTGGAACTGCCCCAGTGAACTGAGGCTGCAGCAAAGACAGAGCCGGGGTTTAATAAAAATAATAAAAACCAGCTCCTGCTTCAGAGGGTAAAGAGTCACCCAGAGGAGCTCAGAAATATCCCCACCCTGGAGCCTGGGGCAGGGAAAGGAGGAGATGTGAAAATGTTCCTTACCAGTTTGAAGTCTTGAATGCTGCAGATGAAATAGGGCGTGTTCGGCCGGCGACTTTCGATATAAACGCAATCTTTAAAAACACAAGATTTTAGAATAACGGGCATTAACTTCTGTGCCTCCAAGAAAGAACACAACAACAGGATAAATTCAAATACAGCTTAAACTTTGAAAGAACCACCATTTCATTTGCATATTGTGCAGTTTATTCTGAGTGTGATCCAAAAATAGAAACTATTTATGATGATAAATAAGGGAATTAACTGCATAAAAAATAACTTAGATTTGAATAGACATTTTGCTAGGAAAACAAAAAGAAAGGAATTTAAAGACCACTCTGGATTGAGTTAATAACAATGACCAGGTCACAGCCTATGAACCAGACCAAAATAAGAGAGGAAAGTAATCAGATTTTTCGTGGTCAGCTTGCCATTAAGAACCAAGCACTAACATATTTTCTCTTCTAATTGTGAAGAAAACCAAGGCGACCAATCACAGATGAAACACAGCAAACTTAAATTAGATTTACCTCGGGGAAGGCCTGCGCTTTCTCGAATTACATTTGACAAGACAGAAACACAGTAATTATTTTTGTTTGCTTTTGACAACTGGGCTCTCCAAGGCTGCTGTAACATAAGGTCTGTTGTGTTCAAAACAGTCTTGGCAATAACTACAACAAAAGCAGTGCCCTCGGAATGAAAACACAGCACGGATGGGAGAGAAGTGCCTGATTAATGATCCTGACCTTGGAACTCAGCAGCTCACACACAGCTTGCTAAACAGAAAGATGCCAGCCCCAAAGCCGAGCAAATATTTAAAGGAACGTCCTGGTGACCCCTCTCACACACAGATAAGGAGCTGCTGCTCAAAACACAGGAGAGACAACAAACACCACTGTCCTGGGAGGGATTTTCCGTGGACTTTTCTGGATTTCTACAGAAAAACTCCAAAATCTCGGGGTTTTGCGAGATACGTTTCAAAGCTCCAGCAATGACCACATGCAGGTATTCCCAGATTTTCCTGTTATCCCAGATTTCCTTGGCTGGTCACTGCACCTGGACAAGGCTGCAGCTCAGGATCCCAGCAGGACCAGCCATGCACGTCCTGCTCCTCCAGGAGCTCTTTGGGGCCAGTGAGATTCCACACACAGCACCACAACTTGCAAAAGCTTTTTTTTTTTTCTTTTCTTTTTCCCTCGGTATCTGGGCTGTGCAAGCCTCATTTTCCAGAGTTTTATCAGGCAGCAGGCAGGGCCAGCAGCCGAGCATCCCTGTGAAATGGCTGGCACAGCGTGAGGGGATGTGGCATCTCCTAAGGATAAAGACTTGCTCTGGGTTGCATTTGAGGGAGGCACTGCTGGCTGCCTGCCAAGCCCTAAAACAATGATGACATCCAGTTACAAGGCTCCAAAGCAGGAGAGGCCAGGCAGATAAGAAAAACAAGTTTATCCAGGCACACAGCAAGGTTGGGGATGATAGAAACTCGAAAGATGCTCCCCAGAAAAGGAGAATATTTACAGAGGCACTCACATCAGCCACTCAAAACCTGGACATGTTCAACATCTGAACATCAATCTCAACATCAATCACAGAGTTTAGCAATGACAAACCAGCAAATGGTCTGAAAGAAAATTAACACAAATAAAAATAAAAGGGCTTTCTGTAACCTTTGCAGAAGAGTAAAGAAATGCTGAGTCCCCTGCACAGCCACTGGATTCCCTGCCTGTCTGCAGCCCTGAGTGCACTGCTCACTTCCCTATTTCGTGTAAAACGTCCCACTGGAGATGAAGCATTTCCCTGACACATGGTACAGAGTCATTCTGCCTTTGGGCTTGTGATATTCACCAGATGTGCCCTAGTTCTGAAGGGTTACATTAATATTCCCACACTAAAAGCTGCTTTTAAAATTAGAGCTTCAATGCATGGACGTAACAAATTCTCTTGGAAAAGCACCCCAACCAGCTCCATTTTCTGAAACTTCAGCAGCTTAAATGCTGCAGTTTTTGCAGTAACCAGCTTCACAATTAGAACCCTTTCATGTTTTACCTAATGAGTCAACACTTCCATCATCCAAGGAACAAAGCCATAGGCTCTCTGCACAGCACACACTTCCCCAGGGAGGATATTCCTTGAAAGCCTTTGTCAAGGAATTATCTACCATCCCTCCCCATCAGGTCTCCAGCTCACTCTCTGCATGTGTGTACAGACATGTATAAACCCTGAACTCGAGCTGCTGCAGTTGAAGGGTATTTGCACTCCTGAAAGCAGGAATATTCACATTCCTCCATCCTGATGCCTGAAATGAAAAGGCTCAGCAGTCCCAGAGCCCTGTGCCAGCCCCTGAGGAAGCCTGAGCAGGCAACCCTGGCCAGAAACTGCTCTGCCAGAGCCCAGGAGCCTCCCAGGAGCTGCAGGCCGAATGTCAGCACCCCTCAGCACCCCATGGGCAGTTAAATGGGATTAGGAGCAGGGTGCCAGCAGACACAGACCATCAGTGGTGCCTTCCAGAGGATCACAATCAGCGTTCGGTGGGTTTAAAGGCTGAATGCTGAGCTTGCCTGCAGCCCAGGCCCAGGGAATTGCCAAAGCCTCGCTCACAAAGCTCAGCAGCACACAGAGCTGCAGCTGCAGCAGCAATGCATTCGGAAGGTGGCTCCGTGACAAGCACAGCAAGGCAGAGGAGGGCCCTGGGAATGCCAAACACGTGCTCTGGGCTCCAGCAGCATTCCCACTGACAGGTAGGGAGCTGAGCACTTGCCTCTCTTCCCCCATATGGCTGACAACAAACAAATTGCCAGTCTGATCTTTTAGTGTCACTTCCTGCTGAGCAGATTTCAAGCAACGCTGCTGGCTCCTTGTCAGGGAACGACGAGCTGGAGCCCTGCTCTGCAATAAATGGTTCAACCAATTTACTGTGTTCATTTGAAGCTCACAGGAGTATTCCCAGTGCCTGGACTATAGTTCTTATTTGGCAAATGATTTTATTATAAACCGGTATCATAGTGAATCCATTTTCTTTAAGGGGTTTTGCTGCTGTTTAATGGACTGTCAGTATAATTTAGATTTCATCTATTTAAACTCATTCAAGCCTGGCTCCTGATTGTACAATAAATGGAACATATTTCTATTCAACAAAATTAATGACAGCTAATTGTACTCTGCAGTTCCCAATTTCATAAAAGCAACTGTTCTGCAGCTCAGGCCCCCAGCTACATCATTTCCCACACCAATTATTTTCCTGCACTTTTCAAGCATGTCCACAACACTGCACCGCTCTCCTCGTAAGGTGCATCCACACATCCTTCATTAACAGATCTGGTACAAAGCACACACCCTTTTACATGAAGTTGTGTCACCAAAAATGCCACACTGCAAGCAAAGACAGAGTGTCTGCTCAGCCCCCACCTCGTGCCAGGGGCTCCTCCTGCCTTGGAGATGTTTTTTCAATTAAACACATGAAAAGGGAGGAGGGGTAAGAACAAGAATCCAGGCTGATAAAAGAAATTAATTGAATAACCAGTTAGTCTGAAACTCCTCCTCTAGCGCCAGATAAGCTTTGCAGCACGCGTGCCACCTCCAACAGGCTTTTCCTGCCCTTTGAAGGCCACAGAAAACTGCTGGAGGTGCCACACGTGCCCCCAGTGCTTCTCAGTGACGGTTCACAAATCCCCACGTGAAACCCCACCTGCCTCCCACAGCTGCTCATGGACAGTGTGGGGGACAAAAGGACAAACAGCAGCAAAAATGCACCACATCACCTCACCTGATTTATCCTAAACAGCCTCAAGCACACCAAGAGAACTCTGCTGTTCCCAAGCCCATCACAAACACCAAGTGGTTCCTTCACTCCTCTCCCTTTGCTGTCCTTATGAGAATTAAAGTGCAACACACCACAACACCTCATCAACACATGGATGGGCTTTATCTGTGTATCCTCCAGTCCTGTAAATGCAGGTGAACTTGGTGGGAAGAAATAATGATGTTTGACTCTAGTTTAGAAGGTTGAACGATTTCTTTATTATAACTACACTATAATACATTAATATACTACTTATAGGAGATACTAAAATTACATACTTACTTTTCTAACTCCCATCTCTGACTCATTCCCAACTCGTGACCCTCTATGAGAGCCCAGCCCCAGGTGGGTTGGATTGGCCACCAGGCTCAAACAATCCTCACCAGAATCCAACCAAGCAATCACCCCAGGGAAACAATTCTCCAAACACATTCCACATGGGAAAACAAGGAGCAGAAATAGAAATTGTTTTCTCTTTCCTCTATGAAAAACCCTGACAGAGAGAAGAAAGTGCCTGGCACACTCAAGCAGCAGCAGTGCAGCCCCAAACCCTGGCACTCCTGAGCCCCACTGCTGCCTGCCAGCCTGAGGCTGCAAACAGCCCCTAAAAATCACCTCCATGGCTCACAACCAGCACGTGTCTCCTGCAGGGAGAAGCGTTTTCCTGCCTGTGAGCAGCTCTGAAAGCCCTGCCCAGAGAACACATCAGTGCAGCAGCTGTGAAGCCCAGCTTGCAGCAGAAGTGCATTTATTGCCTTTCAGCACTGGCACCTTGCTCCTTCATTTTCAAGCCTAATGCTGAGATCAGGATGGAAAAGTAATGGTGAATCCACGTCCCCAGAGCCACACACCCAGCCCTGGGCACCCCAGCCCCGCTGAGCTGCTCTCTGTAATTATCCAGAGCCAAACAAAGCCAGAGGAATCCATTTGCCAGCTCAACCTTGATCTGCACTTAAGGCTCCATCTGTCAGGCCCCAGCAGCTGCCCTGGACACAGCAGTGCCTTCCCTGCTAGAAGGAAATGTGAACTCAGTAAATGTCTTTTTTTATCCACTCTGGCTCCTGCTCACTGTTTGTACTGACAGCAGGGACCAAAGGTACCTCTATCAGGGGCTGAGCTGGGCTCCAGAGCAGCTTTCACTCTTTTCCACGCTCTGTTATTCACCTGAGCTCTAAAATCCCAGTGCCAGGTCCCTAATTCCAGCCCTGGGGTGTCCCCAGCACAGGACAGAGCCAGCTGCAGCTGGGACAGGCTGTTCCTGCCCACTGTGCTCTGCACACTTTAGTCAGCCTCAAAGAAAACCTGTGAGGTTTTCATGCATTTTCTCAACTCCCCTGGCATGTTTCAAGACTCACCTACCAATCCAGGCCTTTTCTCTAATGTTCTTCCTTCTTTTAATTACCAAAGGGCAATGGGAATGGGCAATGAATGCATTTGTTTCCATTGAAACAAAAGGTTTGAAGATAATATTTTTGCTAAGTTTTCCTCATCCCTATTCACATACACAGACAAGTTGAAAACAGTGGTGGAAGTGTGAAAAATAAGGGGAATTTCACAACCACACGAAGCAGCACAGCTCCTAAGGTTACTCCTATTTACAGCAGCTGAAAGTCTGACACTCAATCATTTCAACCATCTCCTATCACAATGGTAACAGACTTTCAAAAGAAGAGGAAAATACAGATTGCACCGTTCTAGAACACATGCTCATGTGTTCTAGAGGGAAGAGAAGCCCACACGTGCAAAATACACATTACAAACCCACACAACATGCACAGAACATAACAGTCTGGCCAAAGACCTCCTAAAATTACAGTGTACAGCTGAAAGAATCCTTTTCCTGCACTTCTTCCTCTGCCCAAGCAACACATTAAAATTAAAACCACCCAGAAAATAATTAACTTTCATCCTTGCAGCTTCAGCAGCCCAAAATACACCTGCCAGAATGTCAAAGCTTACAGCAGAAGCTCCTGCTTGTATTATGTGTATTTTTACACTGAATTCTGGCCTGGCCACTTTTCTCAGCAGCTGCAGTGGCACATCTCAGTGCCTGCACACAGGGAGCTGCTCCCCAGCCTGTGCAGTGATCACTGTAAGTGCAGGTGAACCTGGTGGGAAGAAATTATGATCTGACTTTAGTTCAGAAGGTTGAATGATTTCTTTATTATAATTATACTATAATACATTAATATACTATTTAAAGGAGACACTAAAATGACATACCTACTTTTTTTAACTGCTATATCTAATTAACTTACAACTCGTGACCCTCTCTGATAGTTTAGACACAGGTGGGATGGATTGGTTATAACCAACCAAGCACTCACCCCAGGTAAACAATTCTCCAAACACATTCCACATGGGAAAAACAAGGAGCAGGAATAGAAATTGTTTTCTCTTTCTTCTCTCTGTGCTCCTCTAGGAAAAGATCCAGACAGAGAGAAGAATGTGGCTGGCACAGCGCTGGTGTGAGGAATGGCTCTGAGGTAGAACACTGCCAGGTGCCCTGTGCAGGTGTCCCTGTGCTGTGAGCAGCTCCCTCCCCTCCCTCTCCTGCAGCCAGGCTCTGCTGCTGCATCCTGCAGGCTCAGCAGGCATTTCAGCATCTCACCCTGCCTTACCTCCCGCTGAAGGGCTGTTTATACAGCACTGATGTCACTGCAGAAACAGATCCCCACAAATCCTTTTAATTCCTGCAGATCCTTTTAAATGGCTCTACGTAGGCAAAGCAAACAATATTGTCCCCATCTCCAGGTGGCAGTCACCTGCTCTGCCCAGGCTCCAAACCAAGGCAGACCTTCACCCAGCGCTCCACAGCAGCACCAGGATCCTCAGCACCCATCCTGTGGCTTTAATTCAGTCACAGCCCTTCCTGAGGTGGATTCTGGCAAAAGCCAGGGACATAGAAGGGATCGGTCTGCATGGGAAATGGAAGGAAAATCAGCATTAAATGATTGAACTGAAACCCAAGAGGAGGAAAAAAAAAACAACTCTCAGTCTTCACACAAGTCGCTTTCATTGTCACCTCCCTGTGCTAAGGAAGCCTAAAGCAAATTTGAATATACACTGTGCAAAAAAAACTAATGCTACTCCAACAGGCAATCTGACAACAGCAAGGTGAGAACTGCGAGGGAAAAAAGAAGGAAAACCCCAGAGATTAGATTTGCAAGGAAATGGGAGGGAGGTTGTGGAAATTGAGAGGACAGATGGGGAACTGGGCCAACAAGCTTTTAGGATAGGCCTGTGTGATTTCCAGCAAAGTAGAGAAGATTAATTGCACAGTGTTGTCTAAGCCCTACTCAATTCTTTTTAATACATTATTTAAGGCTGTGCACGTATTCATTATATCTATGCAAATTAATAAAGAGCAGTATTTACATGGTAACAATACAGTGAAACCTTTCACTCCAAAAAAAATTCAATGATCTTGATTATCTGTTTATTTACAGTTTATTTGCTATTACTCCAATACAGCTGCTGAGTTCAGCACAGGAAAAAAAGCAGAATTAAGTGCTGGATTAAGTACTCCACAGCAATGGGGTAAAGACAGAATGAGATTTTAACCAAGAAATGAAGACCTTGAACTTTCATCCACGTCAGATGAGAGCACTTAAGAGAAAGAATCAAATGATTGGAAAGGATTTCCTCTCCTTAAAGCCCAGAAGATGTAAGCTGAAGATAGCTATCCCTTCTGCACACACCTTTAATTTTCATCTTTCTAATCCTTGCTGTGTCTCATTAATTTAAACTCTCTAAACCCTCTTAAAATTAATGTAATTTTCACCCTTAACCACAAATACATCTCCGTGTATGTAAGGAGCTGGAAGAGCTCCTTCTGTAATGGATGCTAACATTGGTTTAAAACACCTCCAGCACAGAGATGTGGAGTCAAGACATCACTCCTGACAAGAAATTCCCTTTAAAATCAAATTTAAAAGTGGGTATATTCAGTTAAGGTTCCAGCCGTGCTCAGGTCCCTCCAGAGCTGAGCTCACGTTTGCTCTCATCACTCTCAGCAGTTTCCAAGACAAATTTCACAGCAGCACAAAGAGCCAACACAACAGAAAAGTGTCAATGCCAGGGTACACCTCTTATGCTGATTACTATTAACACAATGTAAAATTTAATAAGCAGGAGTTTAAGTTACAGAACAGCTACAAAATATCCTCGTTATCACAAACAGTATGGCTTTCCTTGCTCTTTCCCTGGACAACCTCCTCCAGATCAGCCACAGCCACTGCTCCATCCTTCTACAAGATAAAATTAAGACCACAAACTGATTTCCCATCTTCATTTTAAGCAAACTCTTTTTGCAATAAAGCCAGTGTATCACATTGTACTCCCGGGCCCACACAACAGCTGTTCTCAACAGATTCTGAATTATTTTTCATCCTCTGACACTGAAAATAAGATTGCCACCAAAGCTGACGCTTCTGCAGGCTCCCAGTTGCCCCTGCTGAAAAACAAATATGACTGAGCCACGAGCCCTGACACCGTGGCAAAAACAGCTCCTTTGCAGTGATTGATGAAATGAGCTGAAATTGAAGCTGAGGCATTTCAAGAGAGAAGCTATTCTGACTAATGCTGGTAGCACTAAGTACAAACCAGAGTGCTCAAGGCTCACGTGGAAGGAGGAGGATGGAACGCAGCACATCCCACCTGGACGTGCCCCCACACACAGCACGAGCACTCACAGGCACTAGAACTGCATGCAGCACTTCCAGCATCCCCTCTGACCTCAGGAGATTGCTGCAGCTGAGCTGAGCAGCTCCTCATGGAAAATCAGACGGGTTCTGACCTCACTGGCTCCCTGTCTCCAGCCAGAATCCATCTCTGGTTTGTCCCAGCAGTGCCACTGCAGGATATGGAACTGCCAGGGCCCTTTAGGCAGAGCAGCCAAACACAAGCCCAGCCTGCCCAGCCTGTGGGGGAACTTTTAAAGTGCTGTGCAGACAGACAGGGAGGCTTGGACTCACAAATGGGAGCTGGGTAATCTCAAGTGCACTTTGAGGAAAACATTCCCTGGCAGCAGCCACAGGTTAGACCTTGAAACCTTACATGAGAGCTTAAAAAATTCCTGTGAACTTGGCAGTAATTAAGAGGCACATCCAAGACATGCAGAGCACACTGCAAGCTGCTGGTGCTGTCCCCAAAACATCCCTGATTCCAACACTGCTCTGCCCAACAGCTGGGCACAGGCACAGGCAGGAATGAGGGGTGAAACCAGTCCAGCAGCAGCTTGAGATCCTCACTCATCTGGGTTCTATCTCACAGAGCTATCAGAGATTCCCAGAAAAGCTTGCCAGAAGGGTTGAGGATGTCGCCACATCCCCCCAGCTCAGGGTGGCTCTCGCTCCAAAGTGGGAGCGAAGCATTTAATGCATTATCCAATTTAGTTTCCAAACTCCCAGGGACAGAGACTCCACGTGAAGCGCAGATAATTAATGCAGCAGAAAGCAAAAAGGGTGGCTCTTCTCCAAAGGGGAGCCAAGTTCATTCCCACAGACCAGACCCCACCAGACACAGCCAGAAGCTTTCCATGCACACCCACGCTGGCTGCAAGGGGAGGGCTGCAGCCTGGCCCGGACAGGCAGAGCTGCAGCTCCCGGGAGCCCCAAGGGACAGTTGCTCACCTCCAGGCCTGTACACCACGTCGTCCTCGGTGATGAAGGACGTGATCTCGCCGTTGTCGGTTCTCTCGTAGCGCGACTTCTTCTTGGGGGGTTTCTTCTTGCTCTTCTTGGTGGACTCCTCGGTGGTGGCACTGTTGTTGTCATTGTCCTCGTCCTCGCTGTGCTCGCTCTCCGCGTAGTTCTTGGCGCCTCCCTCCAAGGTGCAGCTGCGCCGGGGCCGCGAGTTCTCGCTCTCCCGCGCCTTGTCCCGCTTGTCCCGCTCCTTGTCCCGGTCCCTGTCCCTGTCCTTCTCTTTGTCTTTGTCTTTCTCCTTGTCCGCTGTCATGATTCGCCACGTGCCTTCTTCTGTCCTCTCACGGCTGGGCCTCCGTGAAAGGTAGACAGTGAGCCTGGGCTTCAGTCTTCTGAATTTCTCACTCAAAGCCAGGAAAAATTCAACCACTCCAGCAACCCCAGCGTTTTAAAAAGGTTCTTGAGGAGGTGAGGGGAGAGAAAGAGGGAAAAAGCCCATGTTAGTATTCCAAATTCTTTGAATTCCTTAAGATAAAAATTAAAACCGAATAAAACCCCACATCCTACAGCAATTCAAAGTGGAAAGCACAAGCAGTAAAATACAAAGCAGCCTTTTGAAGACTTCACAGAAATGGTAACTTCAGTGTCTGTAAATGTTTGAAGCTACCTCCATCCTCAAAAAAGATTCCTCAATTCCTTAAAGAAATTCTTCAGTTCACTGCAGACACGTAATAACTTCTGGGATGGGGAGTGCCCACTGAGAACAGGCATCACTTCGTACCTGGAGCTAACAGGGAGCATGCCAGTGCAAAAACCAAAACCCATAAACATTTCAGAAAGGACAAGTGCAGAGAGGAAGAGTCTCCAGCTTTCCTCTGGAAGCAAATGAGGGAGTTCAGCAAATGGCAGGATTGTTTTACATCTCACCACCACGTACAAGCAATGCCCTACAAAGCTGGTACAGGGTAAGGGATGCCATCTGCCACTTCCAGGGCAATCTGTTAGCAAGTCCTGCCCCTACCCTGCTTTGCCAAAAATAGAGCTAACCTGTAATCCACAGATTAGAGGAATTAATTAATTGAAATCTAACCAAACCACAGTAGTTACAACTGCACTAATGAAATCTGCTTTTCCATACATAAAAGCAGGATATTTCAAAAAGGAGGCATTCAACTCACAAAGACAAATTACCTTCTTTTTCCCCCTAATTCACCAATAATGCTGAATCTGCCCACATCCAATTCCTAAGTTTCCAGGAAGCTACTACGTGGTGCAACTCAGAATTAGCCCACGGTGTAGAATGTCTGAAAGGCAGAGACCTGAGAACATTGATTGTTCATGCACTAAGCTTTTGAAACCACATCAGAGAAGGAAAAAGGCTGGTTTGATTTTTGAGAAGTCAGCTGAGGAGCCCCTGATCCCGTGCACTGGAAATTCCTTCAGCCCTACACAGATCTCAGCCCTCAACGCTCCTGTCCCTGCTGCTCCTGCAGCAGAAGGGGCACAGACAGACAGGAGAAGGGGCAGACAGACAGACAAACATGCTGTTCATACAGAGATCACTTCAGTGAAAGGATCTCACCCCTCTTCTGGCACAACTACAGCACGAGCACCTTCCTTAGACTGGCAAGTGCAAAATGTCCATTTTTTTCCTTTAACCATTTCCAATTTAAAAAATCCCCATCAGTCACCATTTCATTATTGAGGATGGGTAGTAAATGACAGAAAGAGCAAGTCTGAAACCTGGCCAGCTCCAGGGCTTCTCCACACCTCTAATCTTAAAGGCAAAATTATTTTAAAGTTCCTGTCTTAAGGACAAATAAAGAAGTTGATAAGTAACTGACAGATAATGCATCCATATTTATTTTACCTGCATCTGAAACACTCTGAGCTCCACCTTGTATTGTGTAAGTTGCAAGGAGCCAGAGCTGTGCAAACAATTCTGAGAAAGCCACAATTCCAGCACAGGCTGCTCTTTGCTAAACTTTAATTTGAAAGTAAATGTCAAGTGAATCACTTTTCAGCAGTGGAGCCTGTCCTGAGGCCAACACCACAGCAAACCCAGTGAGCTCCGGGTGCCTGGTGGGTAAAGCATTCACATAAATCCCTCAGTGGTTTTATTACAAGTCCAATTACTAGGGGGATATTTTTTCCTGGGTTTATTTTCTTTGCACAACACAGCTCTGCATAGAGGAGTAACATTGAATAAACAAACACCATGTTCAGATTATTTCATTTACTGGAGGGCTGTGCAAGAAGCAGTGTGTGCCACACTTTGCTCAGTCTGTTCATCTGTGAAATTTCCACTCAAATGGCCACTTTCCTCCCAGCTCCCATTTCAGGGATCCCATAAAAAATAATTTTCACAGCCATTGCTTTCCTACATAAATAAATCACATTTCCAAGAAGATTTCGCGCCAAATACTCAACTTGAAAGATTTTGCACGATTAAACCAACATCACCATGAAGCAGCTCCATAACTTTCAGAGTAGCTGTAACAGGAAAAAACCACATCTCACACATTTATTCTTCAGCCACCACAGAACAGGAAGCTGCTGCAAGCTCCATGTGCTGTGATCACTCTTTACCAAAATGTGAGCACAGTGAAAACTCCTCTGCTGACTCAACATCACTCACCAGCTCCAGCTGCTGAGTGGGCTCAGCGCTTGTGCCTCTGTCTGTGCAGCCAGGAACCAACACGGGATCCAAAAACCACCAGGACAGGAACCACAGAAGCACTGGGGGCTTCTTCTCTGCTCCCTGGGCTGACACGTCCTGGGCAGCACTCACAGATGTTGGATTTGGGATTGGGGCAGCACTAAAACCCACAGAGGGGATTGCCAAGCTCTGGGCCTTGGCTTTCTGGGCATTTTCCCTGGCAGCTGCTCCAACGCCACCAAAGCAGCTGCCTCTGTCCCTCTGCCCAGCCAAGGCTCAGGCACAGCACAGGGGCTGCCTTTGGCAGAAATTCACTCTCCTGACACAGGGAATTCACCAGGGAACAAGCCAGGGAAGCCCAAAGGGAGCTAGCCCTCCACAAGAGCTGAGTGTGCCACACAAAGGAGAGGGAGAACAGCCCCCATCCATTATTTGCTCAATTCAAACTGAAAAAGCCGAGGGAAAACGTTACCTTTGCTGCAATCACATCCCAAGCCCTTTTTGTTGTTATTTTCTAACTCTGTCCTCAGGATATGGCCATTTCAATAAGTTTATTACATGCACTCTGGGATAAGTTTCTTTATCTCCACCCACTCTGCTATCAGACTTGCAAGGTCTTTTTTATCCTGAGTTGTTTATAGAGATCAAACACGAGCCAAAAGTGTGTTTGCAGAGTTACTCACTAAAGTCTCCTGTTCTCTGCTTTGTAGCAGAAAATGCAGATACTGACAATGCCCCATCATATATCCAAATGTTGACATTCTTGTTAAAATGCTCAGGTAGGTCTCCAGTGATGAAGAAACGAGAATTTCCCAGCAGGATTTTGGAGAAATCCAGTAGGCACAATTTAACCTTTAAATTCATCTAATAATCTGAAGTACAGAAGTTCATAATCATTATTTTCAACTGATCATTACCCCATATTCAGCTGCTTCATTCCCCCCCCCCCCCCATTTTAAATCTAGTTCAAATTAAAATTTTAACTTTTTTTACAGCCACAAAACCCTCTCACACTCCAATCCCAGCCTGCAGAGGAGCATTTTGCTGCTCCCACAAGGTACCTGCTCCACAGAGTTGTTTTGCCTGGACACCTGGAAACCCCTGTCAGAGCAAAAGGCACATATAGCACCACTCTGCACATTAAGTACTTAAACCTCTTAACCAGAATTAAAGAGTCAGGTTTTAAAGATAATGTGAAAGCAAGTCCACCAGAAATGCTACGAGACTGTAACAGGAAGGCATCTAAGAATGCAGGGCAACTAAAAATATGGAGAAGAGCTCCTTTTTCTTGTTTAAGCTAGACAGATAAATCTTTTAACAAGATTTGTTTGGTCATGTGTTACCAGTCTTAATAAACACAACAGGGCCATTCTTCTGTAAGCTTTTAGTCTCATATTGCCAGATAAAAAGGCACTGTTTTCAGCAAATGCCAGATTAAAGGAACTATGTGCTGCCACTGCTAGAGTTCCTGCCACAGAGCTTTTCTAATTTTGATGTCAAGGAAGAATTTCAACTCAGTTTAAGTGCAAGGGATTAAAACTTAAAAGAAAAAAAAGGGGGAACAGAGAAAACAGCCCATAAAGGTTTCCCCATATATTTATAAGGTTTTAAGAACTGCTTTAAGAAAAGCTCTGGGATCATTTGTGGAAAAACAACACTGATAAGTCAAACATGAAGAAAGGAAATCTCAGCTGCCACAGAGAGAAGCAGAGCTGAACTCCAGGAATCCAGGAGCTCAGACCCTCACACCCTGCCTGGAGCAGGGCAGTTTCCACACAGCCCACCCTGATCCCAGCCCCGGGATAAAGCTCATTTACTGCAGGGGAGCCACAAACTTCAGCCTTCAGCTTTCAGGAGAGACTGGGAACATCTGCTATCAACTTTCTCCCACATTCTTCCCCTATCGCCTGTTTGCCATGGAAAATACGAGCTGCAGATATTCGGAGGGACCAAATATATTAAGAGGTCCTGCAGGATATCCCTCAGAATATTCCCCACTCCCAGGCTCCATCCATCACCTCACACTGCCAGCACTGACAACAACACACCCAGCAGCTGCAGACTGAGGGCAAACTCAGAGAGACCAGCAGAGGAGGGGAGAAAAAAGAAAAGGAGGAAAAAGTAGGAAAAAAAGGAAAAGGGAGTACAGCAAGAGTTTTACCCCACTGTTGTTGGACAGTTTTTCACTGTTGGGGTGAGATTTTGCTAAAGACACTCACCCCAACTTTGAAAATCCAGATCCTGCTGGGTTTACCTACAGAATTTTCCAACCAACCACCACACACAGAGCAAAACCACACATCTCTCCCTGCCAGTAGTACACAGACACACACAACACCTTTTCCCCGTAACATTAATGCCCCAGTCAGTAAAAATACTCAGTCTCCTCCTCTGTGCCAATCCTGCTGGTGCCCAGGGGGTCCCACTGCCTCTTCTGGAATGCTCAGGGAACAAGTCTGGGACCCTCCAGGGGAAAAAAGATTTGCTTAAAGTCTTAAAAAGCCCTTAGGAGTCTCTCCAGTAATTTATGTGCCTCTTATCAGTTGTCTCCCTTATCTCCTTCCCTGGCACTTGGAGTTTATAACACAAACCCAGCTCTGGGAGGCTGTGGCCAGCACTGGTCACTGAGTTACATTTTTACAGCCCCCAGCCCTTGGAAGCCCTGTCAGTACATGAATTAAAGCGTGCCTGTGCCCTTTGGGTGCTCTGTGCCCACCATCCCCAGGGCAGGGGGAGGAAAGAGGCAGCCCCACTCCATCAGCCCCTCGGAGCTGGAGGTCACTGCCACTCCAGCCCGGGCACACAATTCCAGGTGTTTCCCATGACAGGCAGTGACCTCTCCTTCCCCCTGCTATTTACCCAAGCTGACCTGAGCAAAGCAAACAGGAGATCTCACATTTCTGAGCCAGGCTCAGCTCCCCTGCACATTCCACCCACGCTGACGCAGCCCCAGCCGGGCAGGGTGGCATCGCTGGAGATCCGGGTCCAGGGGCTGTGACACACCAGGCATGCAGGCTGACAGCTCAGATAAGATCCTAAGTCCCTCTCTTCAACACAACCCTGATGATACACAACTCAAAGGAACGGGGGAGAGTGGCAAAGCGAGATTTCACACGGCAAAAACATCCCTGCACTTATGGAGAGAAAAGAGACAGGTTATCAGTGCGACTTCAGAGCCACACCAGGAACTGCCAGGGAACACCAGGCAATCCTGAGGACCCAAGGCAGCAAAGTAACATTTCCCTTTGTGTTATTCTAATGGGCATAGGGAGGACAAGTAGAACAATTTCTATTTGTGAGAGGTCAGGAGTTCAGTAAGGACTGGGAGTGAAATTCTGCAAGAGTCAGCTTTGACCCCAGAGCAGACTGAAGGGCTGGGGATGAGATTTGGAGAGAACTTATCAGCTCCTACCTCCTCCAAAAATGGATGGGTAATTTATGCACCACATCCACAACAGTGATGTGACAACACCTGCTCTTGGACAGTTTTACACACAGGATCCCATGAAAGAAATGCCATCCCAAATAAGCCACATTTTCTCTCCACGCTGGCTCGAGAGCAGCAGCATAACACCAATGCAGTGTTAGGACGTTTCTGCACTGCCAGAATGAGCAGCTAAATTAGCGGTGTTTGGTGAGGAAGGCAGGGAGCAGCAGGAGATGCCTGCTGCCCACCCTCACTGTGACACAGGCTGCTGCTCGGGTCTCTGCCTGGCTGTGGCACACACACAGGCTCGGGCAGCCCCCCCAAATCCCTCCCCAAGGAGCTGGGAGCTGTGGGGGGATCCAGGGGCAGGAGAAGAGCTCAGCCTGCAGCTCCCAGCCCCCTGCACTGATCCCTGCCTTAGAGGCTGCTCAGAGCTCCTCCTGCCATTTCCAAAGCTGCTTTAATGGCCTCTAGACTCATAACACATGGGAGCAAACAGACAATAAATATCAAGCCGTGTATTTACCCTTCTCTGAAGTCATTCAGCCTTAATGCAAGTGATTACCACAACAGAGGGCTGAGTAATGTAGAGCAGTCATCCCATCACACCATTAAAAACCAGAACTTTAAAAAAATGATCATATAATGTGGGATAACTCCCTCCTACAATGCAGGATAACTCCCCTGTTAGGGGAGAACAGGCCCACGGGACCTGCAGAAGCTGCTGCTAAAACAAGAACAATTATCTGGGGAACCTGAAGTCATTTGGAGCCACGAAAACATCTGCATTATGAGGTTGCTTAACAACATTTAAAACAGGGGGAAAAAAAGTTGAACAAAAACTTGTTGTTCTGCGCAGCAATTTATTTTGAATAGATAGACAGACTTTGAGAAGCAACAAGGGTAAACCCTGCAAGTATGCATATGGATTTCCTGACAGGCAAGTCTGTGGCAAAAAAAAAAGAGAAGTCTGTAGTATTGTTACTAAAATAGGTGAAATAAAAACATTCCAAAGTGCTGTAAATTCAGATCTGGGAAATATCAACAAAGAAATCAAAGCATAAACAGAAATTCCTGGCACACAGTAACAGCCAAGCTAATAGTAACAGGAAAGAATCCTTCCATGGAAGAGAACCACATGTCCCTCTTGGAACAGCCCTGGTTTTATGGGATGCCTGATTATTGAAGCCACCAGTACATCACCCTTTGCTGCCTGTAGGTCACTTATTTTAAGACAAAAATGACTTCTGCATGATACTGCCCACATTCATTTGTGTGTTTATAGAACCAACCCATTACTGCTTTGCAAGTAGAACTCATCTCCAACTCTCAACTAATTCCAGTTTCCATTCTAAATTTTATTTTGGTGCCTCCATCCCTGGAACATGTCTACAAATACCTACCAAATTGTCCCTCCCTGCATGTTTTTAGCTGAGCTTCTCTCCATTGGATGTTTCATTTTTAAATGGCTGAAAGTTCAGCTGTCCCCTCACAATCCTTTCATCCTCCAGAAACCTTCAAACTATAGTTATTCAAATCGCCCAAAAGAGAACTAGATCAGGTTATTTTTGGAAAACCCCTTCGAGCAGGAAAGGCAAAACCTCTGGTCTTCAGCCACATGAGCTGTTTTATTTAACTCCAGACACAGTTGTGCATCTGAGCTTCTCAAAAGGGAAGAGTAACTGCAGGGTGGGCTCCCACCACGAGCTGCCTGACCAGACATTCCCAGGGAAACGTGCCTATAATTAAGGCAATTTCTCTCTAAAGAAAGCAACATCCTGAGATTTCGAGACCATGTGTAAGACTAACTAAAGCTGTGCCACTTAAGTGCTCCATAAAATTCCCTACCAGCGGAAACAAAGAAATCCTGCTCCAGTCAAAGGGCGGAGGATGGTACAAGGTTATCAGGATGAGCAAGAGATATTAAGAGGACATTTTTTTTCTTGTCCACTGTTTTAAGACACTTTATGCATAAGCATGAAGACAGATGATATTTCTGTCTGGAGAAGCTGCCTTTAATTTCAGCCATTGGTCTCATTTTCTCCAAGGAGCGGCTTATTTTGGTTAATGACAGAGCAGACGTCAGAGTTCCCTTCCCTGCGAGCTGCTGTAATCAGGAGATTAAGTGTGCTTATTCATGTGTGAAATGCAGGCCTGAGCCCTGTCTCACATTAGAGCCTGGCTGCAGCCTATTCCTCATCAGCTCAGAATGCTTAACAACTGAGATGGATTCAATTACACCTGGCTTCCTTTATTGCACGCACAGAAAACACTAATAAATACCCAGTATTTAAAGTAGTAAAACCTCGCTGCTGCAAGGGTGACCTTTGATCTTTAATCTCCGGCTGCACGAGCAGGTTCTGCCACGAGGCAGCAGGAAAATGATTTGAAAAGCAAACAGACACAATCCTGTGCAAGGAAGAATAAGCACCAAGTTGTCAGACAAAGGTGCGCTGCTTAAAAATAAGTTGGTCAGCAGCAGTCCAGCACAAGAGCTCGTTATCCCTCGGGTTCCTGCCCAAGGGCTCCAAACACGTGTTAAAAGGTATTTGCAAAGAGGGTCTGTGTTTCAAGGGATCATATGAGCTCTTGCATGACCTTAAGTGAGAGAAACCAAAGCTGTCAATGTCAGCCTTTGACTTCCAACATATTTTCGCCCCAGAACTGCGTCTCGGAGTCTCTCACACATCCCACTGCCCGAGGTGAACTTCCCAAAGAAGCCCCACGCTGCCCAGCTCCCAGATTCCACAAACACCAATTTCCCAGTGCCCCAAAGCCATCCAATGACTCCTCACAGACTTTCACTGGCTTTTCCCCTTCAGTCTGGTTTGCTTGTCTGGAAGTCAGAAAGGTTCCCTCTAACAAAAAAAAGAACATGGTTTCAAAGACAACTGACAAACTCACCTTCTTTGCAGCCACATCACTGCTCCTGGGCTACAACCAAGTTCCCGAGTAGATTTTAAGCACTATTTTTTAGAAAAGGACCAGCTCTCAGCTCTCACGCATTGGGGGTTTCAACTCAATAAAATTATGTTCAAACAGCAAACACCTACAGCAGTGACCCCGTCAGTGCCCAGCTACCCCCAGCTAACGAGCCCACCTGAAAGGGGCTTCACCACTGGCCCCATCTTCCATGAGAAGAAGAAAAAAATATATTAAGAAATGCTCCAAGTGATTAATCTGCTTCTAATCTACACCAAGAGGAAATACTTTAACACTGCATGAAATAACTTCTGGCTGTGGTCACGCTTCAGACATTAATATCATTTCTCCTGGCAGGGCTCGCAGCAGAGGCTCTGAACTCCAGCGGGGCTCAGGCAGGATCTGCTGTGGCAGCACGAGCTGGATCCCTGTATTTGGGTCTGGTCTTGTAAGCTGCTGAGAACAAGGCTGCAGAGGAAGGCCTTAAGCCATTAAGCACAGAATAACCAATGCAAATAACCACTCGGCTACACATGAAATGTGGTGGCCTCGCTCACGCTGTGGTACCCCCACACCTCATCACTTGCCACCAGCAAAGCCAGGACATGGCAAAGGTCCTGTGGCAGCAGTTTGGGTTTGTGGCCTTGTACACACAAAATAAAATTGAAAAAAAAAAAAGGAAAACCTTCCCAGCTTTCATAATGACACACTAATACTCCATCACATGCAAAATGTCTCATACTGAAAACAGCCTCCAAATGGAAGCTATTTTCCTGAAATTAAGCAATATGAAACTCCTGACTCTATTTTCAAGGTGAAGCTTTAAGGTTAGACACCACTATCAGTTCTGAAACAACATTAAATGTTTAATAAAGCAACCTGCAGTCTATAGTGGAGGAGACACCAGGCTGAGCAGAGCACCATAAACTGTTCAGAGCAGTGTTTGATCCATCTCTGACCATTGAAAGTCTTTCAAGACCTTCTTTATTCCACAATAACAAACTGGGGTTACCATATCTCCTTGTTCTTTCAAATAAAAACCTGTGATCCCTCAGCAACCAAAGACAGCCAAACAAATTACATGATTTATTAGGGATCTGATGCACTGAAGTTTTCCGTGTAAAAGCTCAGCTTTGAAGACTCTTGACTGTGAAGTTTCCATCATTTGCTGCACGTGAGCAGCGAGCAGCTGAACAAGCAGCAGTGAGAAGGATGTCCTGTCAGGCAGTGTTTTCTGAAACACTAACCTAATCAGGAGCTGACTTAAGAGCTACTTTCAAAATACTACACAGGAAAATTCACTAGGTGCCAGTTGCCCAAGCAACTGGGACCTAATTAAATCCAGCCAGCACTTGAGGGATTAGGCAGTTTTCTCCTGCCGTCCTCCAGCCTCTCCCCCGAGATAACACACACAGCTATGCTCAGATTTATTACTTGCTGACTGCTTCTCACATATGCTGATCTGGCCTTTGAATCAGAATGAACTTGGCTAGAAGTGACATTTCAAAACTGTTTTCAAAGTTATGTACTATTCTTTATTCAAAACATGAAATAAGAAGCAATGTAGAGCATTTTAGTATCGAATGGTATTGATAAGACCAAGAAAAAAGAAACTTTTAGAAGGGTATTTCTCAAGCTCTCAGCCCAATGGCCAAGTGAGAAACTTTTCATTATTTCCCACTAGTGCTGTGTGTATTATTTCTTTGTCCATGGCTTCCCAGACAGAGATGACTCCACACTTGCTGCTCAGAGTTTAAAAAAAAAAACTCCCTTAACAGTTTTTTTGGAGAGGGGACAAAAAAAAAACCACCACCAAACCAAAACCTCCAGAAAACAACACATCAAAGCAAAAACCCCAAACAAAGCAAAAACCACAGCAAGAGTTCTAAGAAAAAATCCCTACATAAATCTAGACATAAAAATCCCCTAACATAACCACTATCTTCCTCACACATTATGCTTCAAAACAAAAATACATTGAAGCTGTCACGAGCACCATTTAGGCTGGAAGAGGCAGGAAAATTTTAACCCTCTCCTAAAGATAACCACGAGGAGGTTTTTATTATTTATTTTTCATCTCTCCAGGGCTGAAGCACTTGTTTATGTGCCCGAGAAGAACAGGTAGAACACTTCAAACATCCATGGAAGGGCACTCCAGTGAGAGCCACAGCAGCTCCACATCCATCCCAGTGAGGGTTCCACAGAGCAGGAAAAGCACTCAGAATTTTATTAACCTGACACACAGTGCTCCTAATTCAACTCTCCCCACTTGAACTGAGATGTGCCCTGAGCAGAGATTTCCCTGGCAGGAACTCTGTCACGCTCCTGAAACCCTAAACCACGGTGGAGTCCCCCAGAAGTGAGCAGAACAAGAGGAATATTCACCTTTGGCACCTCAGATGCCACAGCAAGCCCTGGGAAGGGAAGAGCCCGGCCAAAAGCGTGGATTCAATCAAGTTTTGTGCCAAAACAGAACTTTATACAGCAGCATTTGTTAAAAAAGCCAAAGTCTAAAGTTCAGCGTGTACATGTTTAGCTGCATTCCCGTTTATATTGCTGACTCCAGGCTCCAAAAATCTACAGCAACTGCTTTTACCAACTCATGGAGGTTGTACATCTTCCTAGGGCAAATACAGGCAGCAGAGGACAAACCTGGCATGGCACACGAGCTCCCAACCCTCCTAAATTCCAGTGAAACTACCAACCCCAAGGTAAATCAGGCCTGGTTTGATTTAAAACCACAACTATATTTATTCTGCACATTATTGTAGTCACAAATTCAGTAATTCAAACCACAGATCTCATTTTCTTTGCACTAAAGACTAAAACTTATTAATTTTTTTATCTTAAAAACTTCACGGGCGCATTTGGCCACATGCTACCCGGGTTACAAACTGAGAATTGTGACTGGTTTGTTCCCAAATATCACCTTTGCTATGTCAGGGCAGCACAGAAACACCAAGAGATGGAGCTGTAAAAGCTCTGCACTCCTCCATCCCTTCACTGGAGCCCAGAGCACGCTGTTCCAGAGGAAAGAGAACAGACCCAAGGTGAAACCCTGTCAGGATCTGAAAATCCTCCCAAAACCCTGCACAAACAGATGGCATCATTTGGGTTTTAAATGCTGCTTAGCATTTCCAGCTGCAAGTGGCAAATACCGAACATGCTCTGAATGTGCAAACGATGAGATCAACACAAAGGGGACAATGCAATTCCTGGGAAAGACAGGCACCAGAATGTGCAAACAGCCTGCACCCCATTTTCATACACCACTCATAATTACTTTATTGCACTGGGAAAGGGCAATTGCTTTCCCAACAATCTGATAACCTTGGGCTGCTCTTAACTCTTTAATACCAGTTTTAACTACAAGCCCGAGCTGGGGCTCCAATTTTAAGCCAGTTACAGCAGTCTGATATTAAACACACAGGGAAAATGAGTTCTGTCTCACATACTCTCACACATCAGCACACAAGACACCAAAGAACATTCAATTATTAAGCAGGAACTGCCATATATATATATAAAAATCCATTCCCAGCTCTAATCTCGAAGGAATAGCTTTATTACCAGGAAATGGAAATCTGATTTTTGGCTTCTTTGTTAGATTTCAATGGGAAAAGGAGCAAATACAGTGTGTTTTGACTGCTTGGAAGAATAAATTCTGCAGGGATCTGTTACTATGTCAAACCAAGGAAAAAAAATCCCCAACCTTAAGTGCTTGAGTTGTATTGACTCATATGATGGCTCAGTCATTTCCACACTGATCTCACTGCTCACTGGGGCACTGTGCTCATCAGGCACTGAGCAAAGCCAGGAAACTTCTCAACAGCAAAAACCACAGCTAGCTGAGTTCCCAGGTTCAATTTGTGCCTGGCTTAAAAAATCTGCTGTGGGCAGGGACAGAAATGCAGAGAACTTCCCACAGCAAGGGTAGAACTGCAGATGCTGCTGGAACACTTACTGCCTATTAGCAAAATTTCAGTTTTATTTCAAAAAAACAAGTAATTTTGATCTCTACAAATAAGCAGATTCACAAAGGAAACACTGCCAAAACCAAGACATTTTTTCTTGCTAGTCTCAAGAAAATTCAAATAAGCACTTAAGACAAAATATATTTCATGTACAAAATTGGTGTTACAGAAGCAGCAATTATCTACACCAAAATTGGCTGCTTTCAGTAAAAGGTTTACCTAATCACAGCTTTTTACAGTCAGCTCATTTTTTTAAAAAAGGGAAAAATAAGGAATGAAAAACCTGTAAGTATCAAAACTTCTAGATCCCAGTACTAACACATTCCAGATTTGTTATTTCACACTGTATTGTCATCTTATGAAAATGAAAGTGATATCCATTCACAGAAGATTAATTAAACCAAGTTTCCTCACAAAATTTGCCATTCCTTCCCAAGAGCACGGCTACATCATTAATGCTGAATTTACAGCCTCCACTTCTTCTGTACTTCTGCTAACATTAGAAAATGCCTGAATTCCAAACACACCAATTACACAAAAAAACATTGTGAGAAAATCTACACATCACAATCAAATACTATCTATCCACTAGTAAAACATTTATCCAATTACCAAGCCCTTTCCTTGGATAAACTTGACACAAATGTTTCCTAGGGAAGGCCAGCTTGTTTTAATCATTTACATTTTCCAGCCCTATTTGTTCTCACTTCGTATCCAAAGTTCAGAACTCAAACCACTACTCCAGGCAAACTTTGGAATAAATACAATTTTTGTCCACTCTTTTGGAAGGAGTTTCGCTTCTGCTAAGCAAGCTGAAGTATGTTAAACCAGATTTCCCTCTGATTCATTTCAAGATTCCTGACATTATTTTCCATGCAGTTGTTCTGACAGCTTGTATTTTATGGGTCCTCTTTATTTATCTGGGAGTGTTACATCATTAAAGGTTTTTCCAGTCTTTAGTAACAGAGAAATTTGTCCTGTGCTCTGAAATACTGGAGAACCAGCCAAACAAGGAGCAAGGCTAGGCAAGGTCCAGTTGACACGAGTTTGATTATCCAGCTCTGCTGACACAGCCCTGCTTCCCCAGTGCCCTCCTGACATGCTTTTACACACATTTATAAAGATTTGCACATTAATCTGCCTGTCAGGGGCTGCTGATTACTCCAGGTAAGGCCTCCCCACTGCACTGAAGGTTTCCATCCCCTCCCAGCAGAGCATTTCTCATTTTATTTACCTTTAAAACACAAACAGAACTACTCAGTGCTCTCATGTGTCATTTACGGAGTCTGGCACTTTAAACACACAAGGTTCAAGCGAAAATAAAAGTTACTTTAGAGCAGGAATAGGTATCTTGGCCAAAACATTACAGCTCACAGAAGCTAACAAAAGCGATGAGCAGCTTGCTGACCCTGTCCCAGGCTTGGCACTGCCTGCAGAATTCCTGCTGCCAGCACCCAAAAAATGCTGCTGCTCCTGTCCCACCATCCCTGACTCTCAGCTCAGCACAACTGGGATTTCTTTACCCAACTGGGATTTCTTTAACCCAGCAGCCTGCCTGGGACCAGCAGCAGCTCAAACCCCAGCTCCAGGCAGGGTCTGTCAGTGGCCACTGGCCAGAGTGACACAGCCACCAGCTGGGGACTCCAGCACCCACAGGCAGCACCTTCTAACCTAGCTAAAATAATATTTATTCCAAAGTTTGCCTGGGGTTTGAGTTCTCACCTTTGGATGTGAAACCCAACCCTGTGTCAGAGCCCAGCTTAATGCTCCAAAGCCACAGCCTTCATTTGAAAATCACTTGGCCAGAACAGCACAACCTCAACATCCTGCACCTATTTCTGCACCCTGCCTTCACAGCTGCTTTTTTTACCAGTCACTGGCTCTCAGAAATATCCTGTTAGCCACATGTATCAACAAGTGACAAAAATGCTGCTCTGCACTGTTTTAAAACTAAACAGTGTGTACCTTCTAATCCAACATACACCGTATCAGCAGAGCCCCCCAACATCTCCTGGAGAAGTCCCAGAACAATTAACAATTAACATGTGCACACTGACCTAACCCTCAGAGCCAGCTCTATAAAGCTGTAGAGCCATTAAAGAATTAAACAGTCAGAAATGCAGAGGTTACTTCTGCCTACTCTGAAGCAGAACAATAGGCAGCATAAACCCCCTCCACCCCAAAGACAAGGAGGTTTAGGATTAGGTCAGTGATAAACAGCTTATTTCCTTCCCCACACACAAAAACCAAACCCAGGCTCTCTGGCAGGGAGCTGTTAACCACACACCAGGAGACAAAGCCCCATCTTTGTCACCTTTACACAAACAAAAGTAAGCAAAAAAGGGTTTGAGAGGCACATCAAGGGATTCTCTACAACCTGTAGTAAAATGGCAAAGACAGGCGATGTGTTCTGACAGAACAGCTGTACACATCATTATGTTAATTAAAATTAAAGTCTCATCTACTTAGCATACAAGCAATCCACTGAACCTTAGTGACAAAAGGAAGGAACCATTTCCTCAAAGGGACATAATCACACACAACTGGAACAAGCTGTCTGCTCACACTGAAGGCCACAGCAGAAAGGAGATAGAAGAGTATTCAAGAAGCAGTCCTGGCTATTTTAAGCAAAACAAAGCACTATCAACTCTAAAACACACACAAAGGAAGTGGTCGGATAGATTACGTCAGCCCTCGCCTCAATTCATAAATCCTAACCACAAAACAAGAGAAATTCTGAACTGCCTCTCTCTGGAATCCTGTTTAAAGCCAATACACGCAGTTTGGGTCTTAAAATACGCTCTCGAACAACACTCGCTGATGCATCACTTTCAAACAGCAACCGGGGGGTGAAAAAAAACTGTGCAATCCAAGTGAATTCTATCGTGCTGCCAGATCAAATAACATTTCGAGAAGTGCCTGCCAAGCACCCAGCCTGCCAGAGCACAATGAGCACTCAAGTGCTCGGGACTGAAAACCACCTTTCACTGGTCCCAGAGATCTTTATAAAATACTTTAAACACTACCAAATTGCAGGGTTGGAAAAACAAATAAAAGCTTTTAAATGCTGCTCCTGCACCAAGCTCAGCTTGCTGTCAGGCATCTCGAACGTCTGTCTGCTGATAGTCACCGGGCACAAGGATGCAAGAACAAAAAGTGAGAAAAATGTGGAGTCGCTCTCACGTCTGGAACTAATTGCCTGCAGATTAACGGCTTTACATTGGAATAGTGCTGTCTGTGGGGTTTGAAACCCGGCTGGCTCTGAACTGGGTTCCCAGAAGAACCGGATCTCTGGAGCATCTGAAACCACACTTCACCGGGCTTCTATTGCCACTTTCTTCTACTTGATGCCCAACATTAACGTGAAGTTTAAAACAACAAAGAAAGGAATTAAGTGGCCTCGTCAAGCGCCATTTCCACTCCCCGACAATTAAAGCAGCCCCAGATGGCTGTAGGGACCATCCAGCCACACAATGCCCCACGCAGGGTAAAGCCACATGGACTCAGACGAGCCTAAAACCAATTGCAAAACAAAGCAGAGCTGGTTTCCTCCTCAGGAAACAAAGTGGCCGAGCAGGTCTCCTGTCACTATCTTAAAACACCATTAAACATCGTTTAAAGAGTTACACCACACACTGTCCCAATTAGTGCTTCAAAGGCATTCCATTGTACCAAGCTAATGAAAAAGTACTTTCTTTCAGGAAAAAGAAAATGCAATCCTTATCTCATCTCATTTGTTTTTAAAAAACCAGAATTAAACACAGCAGTCAGTTACCCGAACTGTTTATATTTAGAACAGGGAGGTAAAGCATTTGTTATGGAAAAAAAAAAAATTAAAAAATAAAAAAGGAAAAAAAAGAAAGGAAAAAACCAACCCTGTAGCCTTTAGAGCGTCCTGAACTTCCCAGGCCAACAACAACCTACCCACGCCTCACCTACCAAGTCGATCCAACTTTTTCTGGGGAAAAAAAAAAAAAAAAACACCCCGAAAAATTGGAGCAACCCAAAGCGGAAAAGAGAACTAAGCCAAGCCTTTCCTCCATCCAGGCAGTTATCTTTAGCCAGGTAAGAATTAACCAACTTGCAGAGCAGCCTGAATTCTCCTGCTGGGAGCTTGCAACTTGTAAGGAAGGCACCGAGTCACGCAACCCATCGGCTCCGGGGGCACGGGGGGCACGGGGGGCACTCACCGGGGGCACGGGGGGCACTCACGGCGGCTCCGGGGGCACCGGGGGCACGGGGAACACTCACCGGGGGCACGGGGAACACTCACCGGGGGCACGGGGAACACTCACCGGGGGCACGGGGAACACTCACCGGGGGCTCCGCAGGGCACGGGGGGCATGGGGGACACTCACCGGGGGCACGGGGGGCATGGGGGACACTCACAGCAGGGCACGGAGGGCACGGGGGACCCGGGGGCACTCACCGCGGAGTACGGGTAAAACGGGGAACACTCACCGGGGGCACGGGGGGCACTCACAGCAGGGCACGGGGGACCCGGGGAACACGGGGAGCACTCACCGCCGGCCATGGGGGGCACGGGGGACACGGGGGGCACTCACCGTGGCTCCGGCTGCGGGCGAGCCCCGAGCCCGAGCCCTGCCCCGCTGCCGGCGGCAGCAGCAGCAGGAGGAGGAGGAGGAGGAGGAGGAGGAGGAGGAGGAGGAGGAGGAGGAGGAGGAGGGCTCCGCGAAGGGCAGGCACGGAGGAAGAAGCGGGGCCGGCAGGCGCAGCTGCTGAACAAAAGGAGGCCCCTCCGCCGCCCAGCAGCTGCGGCCGGAGCGGAGCGGAGCGTCCCGGGCCCGCCGCCCCCACGCCCCGGCAGCGGCCCCGGCAGCGGCCCCGCTCCGCTCCGCCGCGGGCTCGGCACCGGCGCTGCCCGCCCCGCTCCGCCTCCCGCCGGAACCGGAGCCCCGTGATTGATGGCAGCGCTGAACAGCGCGCTCAGCGGGAAATCGCGGCGGGAGCATCCCCCGGGCCCGGGCAGGGATCGCGCACGGGGCAGCCCCGGCACGGCCGGGAAGCGATCCCGGCCAGCGCCACGTCCCGAGGCACTTCGCACGGGGATTCGGCTGCGCTGCCTTTAATTAGCGAGCCATTTTGTTCAAAACCTTTCCTACGACGCCTTCCTTCCCCCCTTAGGAGCAGAAATTCATCTGCTTTTAATTGGATTTTTTATAAAGGATGAATATTTATCTGACTGTGCATCTCCACGCAAACCTGTAACTCACAGCCCAATGTCTTGTGCTGCTCCTCAACACCACAACCGTGACCTTTCAGTTGTCAGTACCGCCTTAATTTCAGAGCAGAGCTCTGCTATTTCCCTGGCAGAATAACATGCAAAACAAGTCATCTATGTAATCCATTACCTTGGGGCAACATACACTTTATTCCTGCCGAGCAAATCCATTTCCTAGCCATACAGTAATATTTTACCTATAAAATAAATATGGAAGTACGCAACCGTCGAGCTAGTTTAACAAAGCCGAGTTTTTTTAAAAAATAGGAAAAAATGATAATCATTAAGGTTCACAGACCCAGTTAATTAAAGCAACACCCTCAAGTACTGCCTGCCAACTTCATCTTTCCAGAGGATGATAATTATTTGTAGTTGTGCATCTTCCCGCTATTTATCCATGCCCATTTCTACCATTTTCATACTAGAGCCCAGGAGTCCTTCAGCAGACAAAGATCTAAGTTTGAAATTTATTCTGTACTTTCTAGAAATAGCTCCCTAAAAGCTGATTAATTCCAACGCGCCCTCGCCGCGTCGCAGGGCTGCTGTGATCAATACAAATTGAGGGTGGTGCAGCACGAGCTGCACTCCTGCAATATTCATGGTACAACAGCTCCTGAACTGGAGCCTGCCTTGGTGCAGAACACGCTTTGTAACCAAGGAGCCGTGTGATAGCCCCAAACCTGCCAGAGCTGAAACTCCATCCTCCAGTCAGCACAAAGCCACCACACCGCGTTTATCCTCGCTCCTCAATTTCCTCATCGAATGTGGTCCAACACCTGGCAGATCACGGAAAGGAACTCACTGCTCTGGAGTGTATTTAAATCAGCGTTCACTCCTAATGACTTCCAAAAGAGCTCTCCAGCAGGAAGTTAATTCAGGCCAGGTTTCATCATTTGAAAAATACCCTGTTTGATGGTTGTTGTTCAAAAATACCTTATTCCTCTAGGGCAGGTGATTCAGCCAGCTTGAATCACAAATCCCTGAAGTTGGTATATATTGGGAAAATGCACTCAGATAATAACAATAATTTTAAAAAGCGTGGATTTCTTTGTATCCCGTTAGGATGAAAGTTGTCCAAACAGTGCAGAGCACAGCATCTGGCAGTCTGAGCACAGCAACAGAACTGGAGACTATTCTTGAATCTCAGACACTGTCTTGCAAATCCAACACAAACCAACTTCCAAATTCAGCAGTGTGCGAGATGGCAGAGAAATCATCTCAAGTCCCATCTGTTTGCATACAGCATTCTGGAGATCCTTGAATGAGCAGAACAGCCACAGCACTCAATCACCGACATCAGAGACAACTCAACTTTCACTAATTGGCTTTCCTAGGAGATATGGAGATCTGCCCCCATTTCAGAGACTAAAATAAAAAACATGCACAGAGTACAGCCTCAAGCTCCATTTTGCAATAGGGACTTTTTATCTTTTGAAAATGGACTATAAAAGATCTTTTCCTGGCCATGAAATACACCTTTGCTACCCACAGCATTATAAACTTACAACAGCATTTCTTTCTGTATCCCTTCTGAAAGCTGGATATCTGAAAAGGGGGGGAAATGTGAGTTATACATTCACAAAGCCCATCAAGACCAGGCAAAATCTACGTCCACATGGATCAGGAAAATAGTCTGGAAAGAGGAGACCTTGAGTGGAGATTCCCTGGATGGACAGGGCTGGAGCCACTGCCCAGAGACCTCTCACTGCACTCTGTGGTGTTTGGTCCAGCGTGCATCAGTCCTCTGGTGTTGCACAATGAAACACAGCTCGACTCCACCGCCTGCAAAATCCATCCCAGCTTTCTTGGCAGGCTCCATTTATCAAAACAAGCCTGTCATGTCGAGTACCATTAACAGATAATGAACTGAGACAAGGGATGCAGTTACAAGCAAAGCACTCCGCATGCTACAGGCCTGAGCACACAGCCAAGGGAGCTGATATTTACTATAAACATCATAATTAAATAGAACACCTAGCTGAAGAAACATTAAGGTCGTGACAATAAACAACAGAAACTGGAAATCTGAAGAAATAAGGCTTTGACTTGCTGTCAGTAATTCCTGACACTGCTCAAAGGCGTGTGCACATCCAGCCCTGCACACCTTCTCTCCTCGCAGCAAAAATCTGGGAAGCACCTGTAAACTCTCAGCTTTGGCTTTCAGCGCTTCCCCGAATCCTGTAACACTTTGTATCCTGTACCCACGCACTTCAGCTCATGAAAGATTGAGCACTGAGAAGTGACAGACAGTGTATCTTCAAAGGGCTGGAAAATGTGCTGCTTTCGAGACACACGACTCATAACAAACGCGAATAATTCATAACTTCGCACCAGTCCGACCCTATTGGAAGAATATTAAACACAGACACACAAATTGGAGGAATATTAAATAAAGATGTAAGCCCTCCAAGACACTAGACCTATCAATCAGCAGCACTCCCCACTTCTGACAGAATGAGCCATTGAGCACACATAAACATTCCACCCGCTGGAAAAAGCGCTCCAAAGGAGCAATTCCGGCTCTCCCAGGTAGCCAAACACTTGGAACACAAACTAGCCGTAAACAGGCTTAATGAGATTATACAGATTAAACGGGCACATTAAGTTGCTTTTTTTCAGAGGTACCACAAACCCTTGGGAGCAGCTCCCTCTGACTCGGGCTCACCCACGCAGCCAGGTTTAAAGCAGGCTGGAGAACACCAGTGCCTCGCACGGACTGAGCACAAAGGAGCCTTAAACTCCTTTTGGGAGCACACAGAGACATGAACACAAGTGTTTCCTAAAAGCCAATCCAACCCAACCTCCCAGCTTAGGCAAGCAGGGAGGCTAACACTAACCCCTGCTAAGCTGGACCTATTTTTAAATGGGGACTTATCACTGCTTTCAGAGCTCCACTAAATCAACCCTCCCCTCGGATCTGGCCTTGGGCAGGGGCAGAGGAAGGGAGCAGGTTCATGGAGAACAAACTAACAGCTTCGTGCAGTCCCAGCAGTGTTTTCCTTGTGTGCCACCAGCTGCAGTGCTCATCACAAGTTTCCCAGTCTCTGTCAGTGGTGTGACCCCAGCCAAAACCCCCACGGTACCTCCAGGAAAACAAAAACCTGACACAGAGGCAGCTTAAACGGAAAGTGAGCTGGAGAATTCCGGGGGCCAGCGGTCACCTGGAGATCTCTCAGCAGGGAGAGGAATCGCTGGCTGGGCTGCCAGCAGGAAAGGTCAGCTCCCTCTGCTCCCAGCAGCAGCACTGAACGCCTGTAACCCATTTCTGATTGTTTGCACTTGGACATCAAAGCACCCGGCTCTATCTAACACAAAACCTTTGGTCAGGTGAGAGGTGAGGCTCTGTTCCTGTGTAAATAACGCGCTGTTTTCTTGGCACAAACAGCCAGAGGAACCGATACCCAGCTCTTAACAAGACAGTTACTGCTGTCTACACACAAATTTCTTCAAATCCGCTCGCAGCAGGAGAAGTCGTGCCTGCACTTGCAGATCTGTGAGCACCCACAGGAAACCTGCTCTGAGCTGCAGCAGCCACAGCACCAACCCAGCCCTGCTCCACACTTCCACCAGGGTGCTTCTCCATGCCCGGGACAGGAAACCAGGGCACTGCTGCTCCTGCCCCAGCACAGCCCAAAGGCCATTTGGTGCTGCAGTGCCAGCCCAGGGAGGCTGTGAGTGCTGTAAACTCTGCTGTAAACTCTGCTCACAGCTAAGCAGCCACGGCCGCTTCCGCTGCACCACATTTACACACACAGCACTTCTTACAAACCAGCCTGCCAAGAGTTATTTTCATTTACAGGGTAACTGCTGGCATTGGGATGAGCCATTTCCTCGTCTCTCTCCAGTCCCCAAAAGGAACCTGTACCCTTTACTCACCATGGACCTTAGGAGGCTTGGCTTTTTTTGCTGGGTTAGATTTTGTTTTGCTGGGGTGAGGTTTCCCCTATTAAACCAAATCACCAACACTATCACACATTTTATGGCTCAAGAACTGTGGCTCCTTCCCTGTACTTACCTGGTGCTCAGGATGTTCCAGGTGACCTCTGGCCAAGCTCTAAGTCCTCACAGGTGCTGTTAAACTGCAGCAGCACATGAGCACCCCGGGGTCAGGGAGCCCTCCCGAGCACAGAACAGTCTGAGGAACTTCAGCCTCTTCCTAACGACCCCTGGGCCCCAGAACTGCAGGCGATGCCCTCCTGTAACTGCCACAGCAACTGCCACAACTGCCCCGTGCCAGCCCTGCAGGGTCACACCTCTGACAAACCCCAGCTGGCCACACACCCCAGACACAGAGCCCCCCACAGAAATAAACCCAGAAATAAACTGCCCACACCTGTGCCTGCTTAGGAGGTAAAAGCTGCCTGGCACTGCCCTTCAGAGCTGTGACACAGCCCAGAACTGCCACGGGATCCCTGAGAAGGGGGACAAGGACACAAGGGCTGCTCGAGTGTGCTTGGGCGAAATCCCCTGGGCTGTTGTGCACAGCATCCTGTGCACGCTGCCTTTCTGTCACAGCAGGAATGAAACAGCAACCCTGGCTCCCCCAGGGAGCTGCGAAGACGAAAGCAGTTCACATGATAACAGTGAGAAAAGCAGGGTTTTACAGGAAGGCCTGGCTTAGGAAGTGTTGGGGAAAACAAACAAACCGAAAATACCAGAAAAACCCCAAGCAACAACCACAGCCCAAAAAGAAAGAGCCCAGCCCAGTCAGAGTTCACTCCCAGGTGCCCATACAGTGAAAAGAGTGTTCCCAGCAGTGCCAGCCCAGCCCCGGCTCCCTGAACCCCCAACTCTGCCAGGACAGAAACCCCAAATCCTGCTGAAACCCTGACCCCAAACCCTCCTTAACCACCAACTCTGCCAGGACAGAAACCCCAAATCCCGCTGAAACCCTGACCCCAAACCCTCCTGAACACCCAATTCTGCCAGGACAGAAACCCCAAACCTTCCTGAACCCCCAACTCTGCCAGGACAGAAACCCCAAATCCTGCTGAAACCCTGACCCCAAACCCTCCTGAACCCCCGACTCTGCCAGGACAAATCCCCTGAGCCCAGACCCCCGTGGCCAAGCAGAAGCAAACCTGAGGCAGAGAAGGGGGGCAGAATTCAGCCAGAAGTACACGATGCCTTTTCTGGGAAGACAGAAGGGGGAGAAAGAAATAACTTTTTTTTTTTTTTTTCTGGTACTTCTCCTCTGGTTTGTTTCCTCTTCTCTGTAGGGACCAACACTTAAATTCAAAAGTGTTTCTGTAAAAAATCCCTGCCCTGGGAAACTCCAGATTACAGAATGGTAAACTGTAAGCCAAGAATATTAAAACAAAATGCAGTGTGTCTGCCAGATTTTGTGGTACTTACGGCAAGACACCAACCTGTTCAGCAGCTTCTTGAATTTAACACAAAGGAATGCACACAACTCATTTTCGAATGTATTATCTTACACAGAAGAAAAAAAAAATCCAAATATTTGTAAAAAAAAAAATTAAAAGGAAAAATTTACATACTTGAAAATGTAACAAATGGATTAAAACCAACAAGAAGCTCTTTGTTCTCAGATGAATATAAAAAAGCAAACAAAATAAAATTCTCAATAGTTAAATGTGTGTGGGAGGGGTGAAGCCAAAGGAGGGAAGGAGGAATTAAGCAATTGCATCTTTTTCAGCTCTATCAAAGCAGCTGTAAAACAATGGGAGTTTGCCTGTTCTTCCCTCCAGTTTAAACTAAAAGTAACTCGGGGAATGGAAAACTTGATACCTCCATCAAGAGCCCGTGGAATGTTTAAACTATTAAAGCATAAAGCATGCTCGTACTCACGCTGAAGGAAATGACTCCCAAATGCTTCCTCTGCAATCTTCCTTCCAGAGCCAGACAGATCCTTTACCAAGGGATTTTCTCAACACAGAAATTGAACTAACAGAGATGTAAAATTTGCAATGGATTTACAGCCTTTTATTGAGATCACAGAGGAGATGGGAACTAAGGCTGCAGCTCAGTTTTTGGAGCTGTAATCACTCACATATTCAAAGGCCTCTGAAAAGTCAAATTTTTTTTTTTTTTTTACAAGTGACAACAACCACAGGATGTGACCGTACCTATAATAACCTCTCCCTCCAGACAGGGAGATAAGCTCTAAAAACAGGAAGTTTCTACTGTAATCTTGAAAAAATATCCAGAGTCTGAAAGCACTCAGCTGCCATTCAGTTACAGGAGGAAGGAACTCTGCACTTCCCAAAGTCTCAGCACAAGGTACTCGGTGGATGGAACTCATCCAGGCATTGCTCCTCCCAGAACCCCCAAACCATGGAATCCTGCAAAGATTCTCAGTTTATCCCTCTTCTCTTCCCTCCACAGCTTGTGAGAGTAAGCAAAGCAGACAGCTTCACTCCCCCAGGAAGCATTATTATTTTAGCAGTTTGCTGGACTCGTTTTGATTTGTTTTTTCTCCAGCAGACAGGGATTTACTGGTGCAGGGCTGTGTTTCACACAGCACTCAGTCTGCAGCCACCTACACAGGAACTTTGAGTCAACTGAAAGGAAGCAGCAGATTTTTGATAGCTGATATCAACCAATTAACAGCCAAAAAAGCTTTTCAAAATTATTTTCACAATGTTGCTCACGCTGGAGATGAGGAGGTGGCAATAGCTAAGCAGGGCTTACACCAACTTAGCAAACACTCTGAAAAGCAAAGGATCTTGCTGTATATCTCAGCATAAATCAGCTCCATGCTGCTTGTCAACACAATGCACCTTTTCCTGTCAGTATGTAACATAAAACAACAATCACACTGAAGGCTTAAAAATCCCATTCTCATGGCTGTGTTCTGAGTCTGAACTTCCTTCAAATTCTCAACTAAAACACACAATAGTCTTAACTCCATTTATGTTGGTTTCACGTGTACCTCAGCTACTACAGGAATGTTTAAATTCTGTATTTTTAGGAAGGCTAAACCTGCAACACATCAGTTTTTCCTTTACACAGTTCCTTCAGTGGCCTATTAAAGAATTCAACATAAAAGGCATCCCAGGTGTTCTATTTAGCTCCTTGTGATATGGAGATAAAACAGCAAAAACTTCAAATACATAACACCCCCACCAGGATGAGGCAACCAAAAAATTCCAAGGCATCCTAGCAGTAAGGATGTGTGAGAGGATTCTGTGGAATTTCCTTGGAAGCCTTTGCAGCAAGCTGTAAAATACCAGAGCCCCATTCCCCACCAGCCCATATCCCAGGCATTACAGCTGGGATGAAATAACCTCCTGCAGATTGCAAACCCAGCCCTGAAACACGCACAGAGGGTCAATTCCACAAAATAAAACATTCATTTAAGGGGGGCACAGGTGGCTCAGGAACCCACTGGGGGGCACAGACACCCAGAGGAGCATCAGGAACCCAGAAGGGGCTCAGGCAGATCCCAACTTGTGTTTCCCAGAGCAAATCACGAGCACCTTCCCTTTCCGAGCTCTCTGTCTGGGTTTGGAGAGGTGAATGACAGGAACTGCTCAATTTTCATGCTAATGTTTTATCAGAAAGAAGTATACATGTCACATCATGAGCTCGTTAACAATCCATTCCTAAGACTTGTAGTAAAGCTTGGCAGGCAACTTCCTCATGAAATGAGATCTGCTGCTTTGCTTTTTAGGATCTGAACATGCTGGTGTGGCACTTCAAGAGGTAAAATCGTAATTTAAAGGTTACACTTTGTCCCAGTTTCATAGAATCAGCATTAAGCAGTCACAGAACTCACGCCAGGTTATCCATTCAGTTCTTTATTACCTTCAGCCACCAAGTTCCAGGAGGAGAACTCTGAAATCACTTCTCTGCTGTAGCACACTGTGGAACTTCACATGCAGGTAAACATGCAGCTGTCATTCCTCTGCTACTCCCTTCCCAAGGAATCTCCCCTTTGGGGCACCAGGAGCCAGCCAGGAAACTGTATTTGAAGTGTATCTGAAATAAGCAGAGCTCGCTGGACAAATGAGGTCAAGAACAAGGCTGACAATCGCCTTGGATTCAGTTCTTGGAATGAAAAGACAAAGTCCCTTTCATGGCTTCCACTACAAAGAAACCCATCATTAGACCTCATTTTTGTCAGTTCACACAAAGAATGAAGATACAGACAAGTGGTGTTTAAAAGAAAAGCCTTTGAAATCAAATGGCTCCCAAGAATATCCCTCCATCCATGGCAGATGGAAACTTTCCTCCCTTCCCTTGCCAGTCCAGCTGAAGGTGGCAAGCACCACGTTTTCCTCATTAGCCCCAGACCTGGGCTAGGCTCTTTGGTTTGTTTGTGGGCTTGGTGGGTGCTTTTGTTTTTTAAATAACCTTTAAGACATCTCTCTGTTGATTAAACCATTTTCATCCTTCAATGAGTTTGATTCCTATTAGTTCAGACTGCAGAGAAGACATTGATTTTTACTATGCTCTGGATCAAGAGAAGTAACAGCTTTTCCAATTAAACAACTGCTCGCCACGTTAAGTAGAAAAATATGTCCACAGCAATAATGTGCAAGCATCCAGAGCACTCTGCAATGCCAACAACAGCTCGCACACATGCTTGTAATAACTTTAACCTTTAACTCAGGAAAAGGAAAACTCCATGAATTACAGACAGCTCAGCCCCAGCTAACTCTGCTGATAAGAAGCTGGAGCACTGAGAGAAGCTCAGAATTACAGACAACTCATCTTCCAGCTCAGAATTATCATCATTACACCACACAAATCACCACACTGGGATCCCACCTACTAAAATAGAAATCACAGCCAGAAATGGTCAGAGGCTGCTGCTTCTCCTCTCAGATGAAGCTTTTATACCAAACAAATCCATACAGCTCTTGTGTTACAGCCTTTCAGAGTTGCACTGTAAATCAAATATTTTATTCCACACCCTGCAGCTATTTCCACATTTAATAACTGACATGGGAGACAAGTTTTAATCTCCATCAGGCTGAAACAATTACTGTCCTCATAACCACTCAAGTCAGAGGTAAAAATTACGAGATTTCTATTACCCGATTGCATATTCAGGGGGAAACAGTTACATTTTTCCAGAGAAAAAACACAAAGTACCATCAGTGGAACAAAAAAGGAGTGCCCAAACAATCACAGTCCCCGTTTTTAATGTGCCACAATGGCCACACACTGCTGGCACTCGAGGCTTTCTTTTAAGCTAGAAAAGAACAGCAACAGCCCTGCCAAAAACCAGCAGAGAGACAAGAGATCTGGACAGATGTGACACTTGCAGATATAAATATTCCTTGGCCAAAAACTCCAGCTTCAAACTTTTTCTTGGCATCAAGGAAATAACTGCCAAGCTTAGAGGGAAAATCAATTAAAACTGAAGCTGAATTACAGACCTGGGAGTCACCCTGTGCTGTAGCCCAGCCCTGAGCACCTGGAGGTTTTACAGGGCCCAGGAAATTCCCTCCCAAGGACGTCTGGGGCAGGGTCACAGGACTGGAAAATGAAAGTGTCACACAGACACAGCCAACAGCAAAAAAAACCCTGTGTGAAATCTCACTGTGGAATTTGTCTGTTATTACATGTTTTACTACCAGTTATTACTGGCTGCTAGAAAGGGATATTAAAAATCACAGCAGGTCAAGACACTGCTTCTTTCTCTATTAATATATTGAGGCAAAAATGCAGTGATTCACCTCCTGTCCAAGAAAGAGAGAAAATGCCATCAAGTTTGAACTATTCCATTCTTTTATTTATGCTCTCTAAAGACCTCCAAAGATACTTAAACATCCAAATTATTTAAATCAGCATGAGAACACACGGAAGGATGTTAGAGCTCACAGTGCAGGAATCCCCCTAGAGCTAAATAATTAAGCAGCATCTTCCAGAAAAACTCTCCAGGCCAAACTAATATTCAGGTTTCCAATAAAGTGCGAGCCCATGTGTTTGGGGAGGAGGGCAGGAGGGAGGCAGAGAGATTTTTATTGTTTTTCTTCAGCAAAACGTCACCAGTGGCTGTTAAAGAGGGGAAGGAGGCGCTGCCTTGGTTCAGAGCACCCTCTAGAGCCAACTCCTCATCCCTGACACCTCTGGTGTCCCACTCAGCACAGCCCCTGCTCCCTGCAGAGCTCTGAAATCAGCAATATTTTACCTTTATATATCGGGAGACTCAGCAGCGCTTTGCACGCTTCAGGGAATAAATGTATTTTCCAAATTTACGCCCAGCGTACATTCATCTCTGAATGTAGTCATAGCCTATCCGTGTGCTGATAACAAAATTAGACACCACCTCTGATCAAAGTACAAAGCTATTAAAAACAAGGCACTATTTGTCAGCTGGAGGAGAATTAACCACCTCATCCTGGATAAAGACTCCGCTTTGTTTCCCAAGACTTCACATGTACCTGAATGAATAAAGAAGTGAATAAAGAAGCTTTTCTGTTTCCCAGATTTTTTATATCAGGCCGAGTATGGATTGCAGGAGCCATCCTTGAACTGGAGTTTTTAATTATTATTTGTAAGTGAAAGATTTTAAGGCAGAGGATTTCAGTTAATTAAAATCCACTTAGTTATCAAACTATGACCAAAAGACCCATTTCAACCTCAAATTAGGGTAACTGCAAGTGTGTCATTAAACTCTCCCTCACTGATTGTAAACTTTTTGCTTCAAGCAGGTACATGCAAAGGATAACAGTGACACAAAGAGCTGTGCAGAGAGCCTCTAATCAGGAACTATTAATCAATCCAATTATTAGGGATTCATCTCTTCCAATTCAGAGCCTTTAGGAGGAGAAGGGCCACAGAAAAACCAGACTGCAGAATTTCGTCGTGTGTTTTTGGTTTTATCCCCCAGATCAGGCAGGCTCACAAGTGCTGACTGAGGGCACAGAATGAGTTACACAATTCCAGGGATTCCTGAAATAAGGGGGAATGTTGTTCCTTCACCCCACCACCCTCATCCTCACCCAGTGCCAGGGCACAAGCTCCAGCCCACGAAGGCAGGGGAACACACAAAATAGCTCTGGAGCTTCACTCACACCCCTGAGACCTGAACCTGCCCTGTGCTTCAGAAAATCCACAATTCTCCTTCTCATCTGCCTTGATGAGGACACTCATCCTGCATCTGAGGGGATTCAGAGACATCCCCTGAGCCCTTCCTCTGGACACGGCAGAGCTCAGGGCTGTGAGAACTCAGGGCTACCTCCAAACTACCATTCCTTTAAAGTAAACCATAGGGAAAACGAGGAGTTTAAATACAATGATTTTTTAAATATTTAAGCAAGTTCAACATAAAGCCAAAGAGGCAGAAGAAAATAATTTGTCTCTTCCACACAAAGTCACTGCCAGGAAAATAAGGATTTGGAAAAGGTCAGAAAAATCCTTGCCAACAAAAACAGGCAGAAACGCTGATGCACAAAAAGGATACAGCACACTTCCATCACAAACTGTCTTCCTCAGAGATACTTGCTGCAAGAGAATCACAGCTTTTAAGGCCAAAATTAAGTGTCACAGCCAGCCAAGGTATCTGCCAGACTTCCTGCTCACAGAACCTGCAGTTCTACAACACTCAGTGCAAGAAGCAATGGGAAGTTTTAAGCTCAACCCTTCTCACAAGTTTCTGTACCTTAGAACATCAACAAAGAATTAAGAACAGGAGCTAAAAGCAGCATGAATTGAAAGACAGACCTAGAGGCTGTGATAGCTGCAAGCCTCAGTACAGACTCTCCTCACAAAGGATCAGTGGTGCAGCCCTGATTTAGCAGAACCCATTCTTTCTTAAACCCCCTGCTCTGGTTCTGAACGTGAGCAAATGCCATGCACGTAACAAAAATCACCTGCAATTCCACTGACAGAGCAGTAATCTTGGTGCCTCTCACATCTTTTGCTAAAGAGCAACTCTTCAGACCTCATTTCCCTTTCACTTGACCAAAATAGAAAGATTAAGGTAAGCCATTTACAGCTCGGAAAACGAAAACTTATTAAGTGTTATTTTTAACCAGCTACACTGAACTTAAAACCATTTCCAGAAATTATGCCATGGCTTTCAGCAGCAACATTTATGCCTCCCACAGCTAAAGTCTGGGCATTTTCTCCCTCCCTTATATTAATGTGTTTATCCAACCATAATTCCATTAGCATTATGTAACACAGACAATCTTCTTAGGCATTTTGTCATTGTGTCACCCACAGCTCACCCCTGCACACAGGAACAGAGTGTGGAACTGTGATCTCACCCCTGTGCTGCCATCCAGGAACTGGCTGATGCAGAGCTGAGCTGACACCTTCAGCTGCTGAGCAGCTCTGCCTGTATCCTCAGCCAAACCCTCAGACACCACAGGCTCACTGCCCAGGGCATCCCTTCCCCTCACACACTCACAGCATCAAATTATCCTAACCCTTGGGATTCTTCCTCTAAGAAAACAAAAAATTAAAAAACATATTTCATGTTTATCAACCATCCACCCCTCCTGCACACTGAACACAGCAAGCACTATTTGCAGTTGTGTCTGTAATTTGACATTAATTCCTTAATCTTCTTAAGGCAAGGCAAGCTTGTAGATCATTATGAGGTTATTTAGAAGAGCACATCTCAAGTCTTACATGAAATGTACATTTTATTAAGAAAATAACTGGAGTTTTGTGTTTTGTCATTCACACACCTGACAAATAAATCAATCTCCTTTGGAGAGCAATGAGGAGACGCCCCAGGAACCATAATTGCAGTGTAATCCTCTTTGGGGTGCAGTGTCTGCTGACGAGATTGTGTGGCTTTCCCAGTGGCTCAGCAGGACTGTGCCTTTCCTGCACTGTTCAGTAACAATGCCAGGCCTGGCCAGAGCAGCATCCCCCTTTGTCCTGTCCCACCTGGGCCAGCTCCCCGCTTCCTGGAGGTAAAAGTTCATAACCCCTTTCAAACTGCGCTTAAGTTTCCAGAGCAAGATTCGCTCTGATGCAAATTTGAATATTTCACTTGCTCATACGATGGCTCCTAAAGCTGATTTTGTGAAAAACAGGATGTGAAAGAGCAGCTACAGCTACCAGCAAAGTATTTCTTGCTAGTTTTACAATCACAAGGCATTTTGTAATTAAACTGCTAATGCTGCAGAACCTAGTTTTGGTCAAATCTACATCTAATTACATTCATCAATTAGCCTGTAATTGCATTTTGCTATTTTTAATTCCTAAGACTTTGCTGGGTATATTTGACAAACTGATATTCCCTGGTTTTGGTTCCTGGGATGGGGATAAAAATGCCAGCCTACAAAAGAGGCTGAATGGTTTGAAGTATCTTTATGTTCTCAAATTCAGGCTTACCTGGAACACAGAAGATGATCTGCAGTGGCAGAACAGGCACAGAACGAGTGCACACAAGCTGAAAAGGGATTCAAACACTACCCTGCCACATTCTGGTTTCTAGGTACTTCTGAATGCAGAAGTGAGCTCCTGAAACTGTTTTTTTCTGCCTCTGAAAAGCTTGTACCCAAATTACTGTAATTTTCAGGGGAGATAATCTACCAAAAGTAAGGGAAATCCCATTCTGAAATGTTATTTGCACTGTGAGCTCATCTAGTGGAAAGAATGACATTTCAGTACCTTTTCCTCCAAAACACCAGTAGAAGAAACACAGAGTGAGGAATAATTTGCTTCAGGGTTTTGCCTGAAGGTTCAAGACACAAACAATTACAAAAACAAAGTATGAGCTGAGTAGGAAACATTTTTTGTTGTCACGGAAAGCTGGAGCCCAAAAGCGAACAGGGAGCCAAGCACTGATCACCAACCTCCTCTCTGCAGCACATAATTAAACAGACAACTTTTATTTCCAGTATCAAGACACAGCTGAGTTCATGAAACAAGGAGCTAAAACTTTGCCAGACGTCCCCACAATGACATAACGAAAGCAGAGGGTTTGGGAAGGGTTTTGTTTCTAAAAATAAAGATGCAGATTATCCCACTAGGAATTATCTGCTATTTCCCCACAGGAGTCATCAGCACTGTGGTACTGCACGACTACAGCCCCATAACCCATGCCACAATCAGCACACTTCAGTTCAAAAGAAAGGTAATTTTAGTGAATGAGCAGAGTTTGGCAGGGGATCACAAGAGGTGAAATCCCTGCCCTTTGCCTGAGTCACTGCCATTCCCAAGGATGCATCACCCCCACAGCCTCCACCACGCAGCAGGCTGGCCTGCGGGTGCCAAGAGGATCTGATTCAACAAGGGATAATATTTTCTTCAGGAAATAGCAATGGAGGCAGCAATGCCTCCTTCCTCAGGAGCAGCAATGCCTCCTTCCTCAGGAGCAGCAATGCCACCTTCTCCAGGAGCAGCAATGCCACCTTCTCCAGGAGCAGCAATGCCACCTCCTCCAGGAGCAGCAGCACCTTCTGCTCTGGAGTGGCTCCTGAGCCACTCCTGGAATCCTTTAGAAATGATTCCCCAAGCTTGTCAGGGAACAAAGTTTACAGGGGTATTTCTACAAACTTCCTTCCCAAAGGAGTCACGACTCCTGTTGAGATAGTGAATTACTCTGGGCACGCGTCACCCACAGAAATTCTGCTCTCCGTGATGAGCCAGCAGTAATTGTAACCGAGAAAAACTAATCCCACTTTAAGAACTACTTTTAATGAATTTCAGCTCTACGTGCCAATTCTGGTTAAGAACCCAATAACTTTGGTGTTGCAACTGATTAGGATCCAACCAAGTTGGATTTGCTGCCATTTACATTTCTCAGAATGTCCTACTAGGATCAAGTGTGATCCAATACCAGCAAATACAAGATTTTGATTTTTTTTTTTCCACCAGACACCACAAAAGAAATCTGAGTTATTACTCAAGGTAGCAAACAAGTCAGTACGCCTTCAGCTGTGGTTAGAACCGAAACTGTCAGGCCTCACTTAGCACGTACAGCTCTGCCTTTGCATATTTCTGTGTTTGTCTCACAGCTTATTAAGTTTTGCAAACAAAAGCGGTTGCGCTCTTGCCAACAGATTATCGCGTTTTATTATCACGGATCATTCTAAAACATCAATGCACCTACAGAAATAAGAGACTTGAACTGCAAGTGTCTCTGGGCAATGGCAGGGGGGTTTTCTTTGTATCAGCAGCAGGCACGCAGGAGCGTTTGGAATTGCAGGATGGTGTTTTCATCTGCCATGACAGCTGAGGCTGTGTAGATACCAAACACACAGTAAATGCAGCAAGCATTCCTTTTAATAAACTGCCACGGAAAAAGTATGAAAAAAATGGTTCAAGCTGAGGACATATTGATGGGTACAAAATCCTCGAGGCATTATGCAGCTCACACAGGCTCATGGATCAGTATTATTGCAGCCACCAGAACCCGTCAAAGCCAATTACCCCGGGGAGAGGGGCCGGGGCTCCGCAGCCGGAGGGGCGGCGGCGGCAGAGCTGTCACAGCCAATTACTGCCAATGTTTTATTTATGTCAGGATACACCTGATCAGCCAACAATAAAGCCATTTTAGAAAGGGTGATTACAAAAGCTGAATGCAAAATGGCAACAGCTGGCAGGGAAACGGCCGCCACGCGCGAGGGACGGACGCGCTCGCCACCCAGGACACGCCGAGTGGGATGGGGACACGGGGGGGACAAAGGGAGGGGTGCCCCCATCCCAGTCCTGTCCCCAACCCTGTCCCCAACACCCTGAGCAAGGCTGCTGTGTCCGTAACTCCTCTCACACACACGGACATGCGAATCCACTGCTACAATGGATTTAAGGAATTACATTTGACATGGAAGGAAACCAGGCAGGGGAGAGGGGGGAGCAGAAAACGCTGACACAATTTAGAGATAAGCCCACAGAACATCTTTTCTGTGCAACTCCAGCCTTTATTTCAATTGCCCAACTCAACTGACAGAAGAAAAAGGTTATCTGCAGGAAAAATATAGAATTTTTAACATTCTCCAAGGCTTGAGAACCTGCTTTGTACTTATCTGTCTTCATCTTACAATATACTACCTGCATTTTGAAGTTAAACAGATTTAAGTGGACTCAACATCAGATCCCAATGAAAATATTGATTTTTTTCCCCCACAGATATATAAACTGTGTCTAGTTTTATTCACAGCAATTTCCATTTCTTTCAGGAAAAGGGCACTGTACAGAGCTGCTCTGAATGAGCAGATCAGCCCTTATCAGGTGAATATGCAGCGGGGAAATCCCCCTTTAAGCAGCACTGACCTCCCAGGAGAAGCTGTATCAGTCACCCAGCTGGAAGTTGGCACTTACAGATAATTTTCTTCTATTATTTTGCTGCCTTAAATTCCAGCTGCCAATATTTCCTGTCCTGCCTGCTGGAGGATGGATCCTGACCCCATTCCCGAAGCCACCACAGGGAGATGTGCAGGAGATTCACCCAGCACTGCTCTGGAAATGTGATTTCCAACAAGCCCAGGTGGGCTGGACAATTTTTGTCTCAAATATGGCCTTTTTAAGTACCAGGTCTAAGCTGAATGGTACTCCCAGTATTTTGTAAACTTGAAAAAATCTATGGAGAAATGGCAAAAAGAAACTGAAAGCCCAAAGACACCGAAACTAAAAACCCCAGGACTACATATACCATTCTAAAAGGTATCAAGACAGGCAAGAATTGGGTATGGCCTTCCCTGGGAGTGGACTGCAAAGAGTGCAAAAAATGGGCATTTTGGCCCTGAAATCGATTATGAAAGGAATGGCTGCTGGGTGCCAAGCTGAGCACTGGATACTCCGATTCTCCCCTCCCTTTCACATATCATATATGCAATATTCTTCAAAGGGTCGTTTTGTTCACAAGGCAGACATTGTGCAAGTACAGCTGCAGAATAAGGCAGCATTTTAACACAAAAATACACTCCCTGTGTAGAGTTTTGTGTGCACTTTGATACATTTTTAAAAATAATCTGTCCTGTAGGTATTCAAAGGAGCTACATGGGTATCTGCCAATAAATTTCATCTTTATTCTTTTCTCTCCAAATGCACGCCTTTGAATTTAATCTAACCGTGCCACCATCACCCAGCGTATTTATGTGTGTGATGCTGCAAACATATTTAATCAAGGCAATGTTACCCACTGGAGTGCCTGAGCTCCCCAGGTCCCCCAGAGAATGCATTTGGCTTCGATTTTAATACCTGACAGGGACACCCCACCCCTCAGAAAAAATAAAATCAGGAATCTAGCAGATCTAACAGAGTATTTCACAATGGAGTTGCACAGTGTATGCACTCAATCGCTCCATTTCCCAGAAGATTCATTACAGTTACATTAGAAAGTCAAATCAGGCAATTCTGCAGTCTGGTGAAAGCTAGCATATGAAAGCAGGTTAATACAAAAGAATTTCATTTTAAATAGAGGACATTTAGGACTTTTAAAAGCAACATTATGATAAAAATTTCAGGGTGTTTATTCTGGCTTCAGAGCAGCTTTTCAAGTCTTGTTTCAGTGATGTAGCTGATTTTCTAAGCAGAGAGGGAGGGGATGTTGGATCTCCAAGGTTTGCCATCTTAATTACCCTGTGCTCCCACACGTGGCTCGGACTCAGGACAGATGTCCTTGTCCCCTGAGCAGCCAGGGCAGGGCTGAGAGCAGCTCTGAGCAGCAAAACCCCGAGTGCATCACGCCCTGACTAACAAATCCCAGGGGCTGCATCCCAGACAGAGGTGTCATCAGCTGCAACATCCCAGGCACCTGACGTTTCCTGCTCACCTCACAACAGAGGCATTATATCTAATTATTACCATTTAGAACCTTGCCTCCATCTCAGCGAGCAAAATGCAAACAGTGAATGTAATTACTCACTAAACTAATAATGTAACACCTGATTGACAGGATGGAAGGAAAAAAAAATCGGTTCAAAGCAGTTTTAACTTGAGTATAAGCTCAGCTGAATGAAGACAATCAATTTCAGAGCCATTCTTTACTACAAGCAAGACACTTCCAAACACACAAGTCACACACAGAGCCACCAGCAGCACCAAAACCCCAGAACACAGAGTGGCTGTCACGGCACCAGCCTTGGCAGCATTCATGATGAACTTCATGCACCCCTGCCTATGTTTAATTTAACACAAAACCAAATGCAGTCAAAACATCTGGTGCATTATTGATGGTTACCATGATAAATGAGATTTGACATTTCACAGGAACTCATTAGATATTCTACTTATACACCACATTTAAAGTGTTTCTGATTTTACATCTCTTTGGAAAACACACATTGTGTGGATATTGAACTGGTATTTTTGACCCCACTGTTTTAAAGGAATCGACTTGCACAGCTAATTACTAATACTGAGAATTTAGGCAGCACAGAGCACATTATTGTTTTACCCTCTGCTAACCCAAATGCTCCTGAAATCCAAGAGAATTTTGGTGTTGTCCCATTTGAAGGGCAGAGCTGACAAGGGGGGATACAGATGGTGCCACTGCTGCCCAGGGATCCCGAACTGACCCCTCAGGAGCCCCAGCAGGGTCCCTGCAGCCTTTTCCATGTCTGAGCGAGATTATGCAGGAACAAACCACTGCAGGCCAAGCAGAACTGCCTCCCTTTAATTTCTCACATCTCGACTCGAGAGCTGCACAAAAAGTTATTAAAATTAATGCAAACTATCATAACTCTGTCTTTTTATTACTGGTAATATTCCTTCTAAAATATTAGTCTCCTTGGCTGAACCAGCATGTCTTTTTGAAAATTGTCTTTGAAGATCAGAAACTCCTTAGCATAAAAAGTGAAACATGCAATCATGTTAATTTGACAAGGTAAAAGGGGGAGGAAAAAAATCACTTCAACTTAGTATTTCTGAAACTCAGGCTATTCTTTCATTTAAAAGAAATTAAAAAAAAAAAAAAAAGGCATTTTTCTTTCCTGGTTCCCACTCCAGTAACAGAAGTGAGGATGTAACAAAGGCTTTTGGCACTCCAAGTTTTAAAAACAAAACAAGTTTCAAATTCGGCAAGCGGCCAAAGCAAACATCTCCCATCTCACATGAAATTACTAAGTTTGAATAAATTGCTGAAGCTCAAACAACCCTGGCAATGCAGTGAGTGCTCATCTCTCCTTGTTTGCATAATCAGCACCACAGCTATATATATATGTATATATATGTATGTGTGTATACACACACACACACACACACACACACAAGGAAGAGGCAAGAGCCTCAGCACATGTGTTGTATAAACAAGAAAATCCAGCTGGAATTTCTCACTCTTCCTTCCGAAGTCAAAGTGAGCTGCTGCCCGGCCAAAACACCACATTACCCAGTTATTTCATCAAAAAAAACCACGGAGCATCCCCACATGTCCAGGTTTTCTATCAAAAACCCCACAACCCAAGAACTTCATGAGCTGGCAGCAGCATCACAGCTCTCCTGAGCACAGACACCCCCAGGTTTTACCTGTAAAACACGGGTGTAAACACACAGAGCCGCTGTGGGCAGCTGGGACTGCTGCCTGCCCAGCGCTGCTCAAACACCCACCAGCCAGCCCCGACAAAACACCATTTCCAGGAGTGCAGAGTAACCTCCTTTCCATAATTGCTCACTCCATTTTTAAAAGCATGTTCCTCTCCCTTACAGTTACAGAATGATTTCAAAAGCATGAACCCATTAGACATTTGCCTCAGTCTGCCCTCAACAATAGCCTGGAGAGATAAAACTCTCATTTGTTTCCACAGAGGCCCTATTGATTCTGCTGTCACAGAATATGACTGTTCTCTCCTCATGCTGCTTTTCAGAACAGAGCATTCTGCCGTGGAGCTGCACTTTTATTGCCTTGCCTGTCTCCCAGAGCAGCTCTGGAGCAGTGGTTTCTCACAGCACCACCCCTCTCCATCCCAGCAGAGCTTTCAGCAGGCAAGGCACAGATAAATCTACTTCACACACCCCAACATGCAGAGTTAATGCAAAGAAGCAGGCAGACTGTGGGGAACACCCAAACTCCCTGCACCGACTGCTTCCCACTGTTCCAGCAGGAACACCCAGGAGCCTGGCAGCCAGCTGGAGAGGAACCACCTGTCCTACAGGAATCACCCACAGCATCACACAGTGCTCGTGGCGCTTCAGAGAAACAAGGTCACAAGGCTCATTTCTGGCAGCGCTGTAAATGTGAGAGTCTCCGGGCTGATCCTGGGCTGCCACTGCAAAGCTGCCACATTTTATTAGGAGCAGGGAATATGGACTGCGTTCCGTCCCTGGAATGTCAATGATGCCATCCTGCAAGGGAAGTCGGGCGCAATTTCCATTTCCAGGGCAGAAAAAAGCAAGGCAATGCAATGTACAGAAATTGAAAAAAAGAATAAATTTAGCTCGCTGATATTTGGGTCAGTATGGACCAGACCTGCAACATCTGCCACTGACTTCATTTCCACCAGAGTAAGGACTAAATAAAGACATCAGAATTTAGCACACCAAGTCTGTTACAGAGCTTACACTAGGACCAAGAAACATTTTCAGTGATCCTGATCCAACTCCACTTTTAATGCTGCAGCCACCTTTAGCTCACTAAGATGATTCTATTAACCATGGGGAAATTCCAGCTTCTCTGGTAGCAGGGAAAGATCCTCCAGTGAATCTGTGTCACAAATACAGGTTAGCTTAGGGATGGTGAGGTGTTTGAGGATGGACTAAGCTTAGTCCAAGGACCACAGGGTGTCAGAGGCACCAGTGACACGGTGAGAACTGTCCCTGACTGTAACCCTGCCAGGCAGCTCCTTGTCCAGCTGAACTCAGAGTTTCCACTCCTAGCAGAATATTCCAACAGCCTTATAAATCTCCTCTTAACCTCCCCACTTTACTAATCCCTGGCAGTACAAGAACTTTTCCCCAGCATCCTGAACAGTTTCAGGGGATTAACTCACACTTGAGAGTTAATATATGGTTCAAACAAGCATCAGATTGTAGCATGGTTTTCATACCAGCCCGTGTAATCCCCGAGTTCCTCACATCTGTCTTTCATTTGTGACATAATCACACATTTATTTTCCATTTTATCGTTTAATTTCATATACTGTTTACTTGATCTGGGGTCTGATCTTGCTGCAGCCAAGGGACACCATGCTCCTCCTTACCCATATAAAGGTGGAGCTTACAAAGTCCTGCAGATCTCCTGCTCACCAACAGATCCGTGTATTTATGGGAGAGAATTGCTCATACACTCCTCCCCCTAAACTACAAACATAAACTCGCAATACTTCACAAAAATCTAGTGGGACAAACTACAGAAACTTGACCAGCTCTTCTATAAGCACTTTAAAACAACTGCAAAAGCTTTGAGTGTACAGGGAGGTGAGGGGGCAGAAAGAGGTATCAATATTTAATCCACTGCTAAAAGTGTAGCATCAAAGCTGCATCAGGGTGGCATAATGTTGCAGCTGGTTCCATTTTCATGTTCTTACATTAAGAAACCAGCTTTTCCTTTTGCATTATGTATTAAATAGTACATATTTTAGAATCTCAGAAAATCATCTCTAAGCCTTGCTAAGCCTTTATAATTGAAAAAATTGCATTTAGCATTTTAGCAGCTAGGCATGCATGAAATGCCAAATTCAAGGGCAGAGCTAGCGTTAATTTCTCTATAGTCTCCTGTGATCTATGGACCTTCTCAAACTCCCCACATCTGCAAAACAGAGCCATCAATGTAGATTCACATCCTAACTTAAAGCACACTTGCATTCTTCATGTTTGAGCAAGGGAAGTCCAGGCTTTCTATCCACTCAGAATCCTTTCCTGAGAAAATTGCCACCATGTGGTGACTGGCCTATATACTGGATACTGCCCTGAATACCGGCCTGCCTGGAGGAGCACTGAGAAACCAAGGAGCTGTGTTGGAAAACACAGAAATAAATGCACTTCTCACAAGCCTGGCCATGAAAATCTGGGTTTGCAGGTTGCTCCAGAGAGGAGCTGTGTGTTCCCAGTCCCAGAGAGCAGCCTGGGGATGGTCGGTGCTGTGTGAGCTTTCCAGTTAAACCCAGAGCCTGGACACAGCCCATGGCCGGTCCCTAACTCCAGGCAGGCACACACTGGCAGTGCCAGCACAGAGCAGCCTCACCCCGGCAGAGCTGCAGCAACAGAAATTGGACATATTGTTAACAGAATACATTTTTGGCAACCAAAGAGCAATTACCATCGGAATCCTTAATCATCTCGAGCATCCCCGCAGCGGAGAGCTGGGTACCAGGCTGGGCAGAGGCAGGGCTGGTGTGGAGCTGGGACTGCAGCTCTGGCACAGCCCTGCCCAGGGGCACCAGCCCAGCCTGCTCCTGCCCCCAGCCAACCCTAACAGCTGCAAGGCAGCTTCTTGGGAAAAAGGAGAGGGAAAAATATCTTTTTTTACACCACATCCAGAACAGAGCAGTGCAACACATTCCTGCAGCACCACTGAAGGCGCTGCAAACTGGGTTTAGTCTACCATTAACAGTCTGCACACAGAAATTCACCCCACAGACCATCTCTCAAAGTAACTCCTCACGTTCCCACAGCAGAATCACACAATGTAAGTGTGCCCTGTTTGTCTGGAGCTGCCCAGGCTGCCTGGCACCCCTGACTAAGGCAGCAGATGTTTACTCACACTGTGCCCGCATTGTGGCTGCAGCACACAGGCACCCTTGACGCCCGGCCAGGCCAGGCACTGCCTGCTCCGGAGGGACCCAGCCCCACAAAGGGAGCCTTTCAGGCAGGCACAACTCGCTAATGGGTTTTGATAACAGCACAGCCACCCGCTGTATTCTTCTTCACTGCCCGACCTATTGCACAGCTCATGCTAAACAGATCTGGATGCATAAAATCATCCTGAGCGCTGCGTTTAGAGACATTATCTCCCTCAGCACAGGATCCCTCCAACACCTCTCCTGTATTGATTAAATGACCAACACAGCAAGGATTTACAAGTCCACTATAATAGAAACCATCTCCTCCAGCATCTGCTCATCAGTTCTTTGTGCTCCTTTATCCCCTCCACGCTTTAAGTGGTTTTCCATTTTTTAATAAAATACATTTCTGGTCACACCATGAAGAGCATCACCAGAATGTAAGAGCGCCGAAAACACTGAGAACAATATTCTTCCACTCAATATTTCTGAACAACCAAACATCACATTAAAAGAATAATAATACAAAAGACAATCACTCTGAAATATGGCCTCATTTTGTCAGCTAGTGTAGATTTTAAAAGTCAGATGCTTGCATTTTACTTGTCTTCCATTACTGGCAAATTAAAGCTATGAACAAATGCTGCGTAGGCAACAAATAATTCTACTAACACGCCAACAATCACTTTAATCTCTTCCACTTAACAACTCATGAACCTTTTATGAACATAATCTTCTAGAAGGTAGCTGGTAATGCAAGATAATCCCAGTACAAGTTTAATTAAAAATACAAACTACATATAGCTCCATGCTTACCAACTCTTTCAGGCTGAAGGAGCAGGAGTGGCTATTACTAATAGCTCCGTTAATCTGGCAAACTGAAGTGCAGAGGAACATGCTAGAGAAGCATTCAACAGACCATTTCCCACTGAAAAAAAGACCCCTCACAAATTCTAGCTTGCCTTAGCACAGCATTTAAACCCACCCTGCTTTAAACAGCTGAACTAAAGCTTCCTTGCAGAGTTATGGATCCTACTTTTATAAAGAAAATCCAGCACAAGATTATTTATTGTTACAGGCTACAATGGAATTAATCGGAAACTAAAAATAAAAAAGCCCTTCTCCTTTAGGAAACATAGAATTTGAGTCACTTGGCTGTCAGATGGAAGTCAACATAGATTTCACTTGACTGCCAAGAACCTTATTTGACTGGACATAAAAGACATTTGCTATTTTTAAACATACCTCATGTAATCATTTAACCAGGGCCCTGTAATTCAGACCGGGGAGCTCTTTCCACATTCAAAAGCTGATCAGAGCACGGGTCTTAACAGTTCTGTTTAAGAGTTGGCTTCTTTCCAATAAATACAGTTTGCACTCCCAAGCTCCCCTAATAATCATCTGCACAGCTCTTTCCCCTTCTCCTAAACCCAGTCAGAAATATTTCCAGCTGCCTGCGAGCCTCCAGAAAGCTTTTTCTGCTTACTCTGACCACAGTCACCGCCTCAAACGTGTGGCAAGCAACAACCAGTCCAGGCAGGCCAGCACTGGCCACTCCAGGACAGTCGGTGGTCAGGGGTGTGTGCAGCTCCTCACTGCTCTGGGAGGAATGAAATCCCAGATTTCACCCCAACAATCGAACTGTCACAAACACAGAAGTGGCACCTACCTGTGGCCCAAACCTGAATCACTTTCTCACTTCAACCACCAGCTGTGAAACTCTGAGCTTTACAGCTGCTCAGAGTCACAGAAGGAATTCTCTTTAACACAGATGAGCAAATATATCTCTGATGAACTCTCCTGACACAACAGAATGAAGTGATGTGTAGGTGAGCTGTCACATTCTTTTTGAGAAGCACATTCCCCAAACCCTTCCGTTTTCCACAGTTTTTTTCCATTTTCCTTTTGGACGGGGCTGTGCTATGGTGATAGGCACTGTAAGGGCTGTTTTTCACACCAAGAAAATAGCAAGAAATCCCATGCTGGAGAAAAAAATGCACAAGCAAGCAAAATTAAACCTTGTGATCTAACACAGATTCCTTTAAACACGCTTCAGCTCTGACACTTCACTGAGAACTAAAGGCATAGCAAATATTTTTGCCTCCTACAAGACGAAAATCAAATTTTAGACACAGCTGAATGAGTTACCACTACAGAGAAATGTGGGTTTCCTCAAGCTCAGGATCATCATAAAAGCCAGATTATACAAAGGCTTTGTCCTCTCAGGAACACACTCCACTAATGGCAGCAGCCAGACGCAATTCCCCTGGATGCCCACTCCTGCAGGGATCTGGAGGGGCTGTGGCTCAGAGGAAGGACTTGCACACGTGCAGGGCAAACCCTTCAGATGCTGCACTCTGACAGCACTCAGCAGCTCCCTGCTCTTAAGTGATCTGATGCATTTCACCAGGCAGGGCTACCCCAAATGTCAGACTCCCAGTGCTCCTTCCTCACTAATGTAAAAGCTTCCAATTCAGGCAGCCCCCAGAACACTCAGGGTTTGTTTTGATACCAGTGGCTTAAAGACAAAACACAAAACCAAACCACCCAAAAATCGTGCTGTGCTATAGAGACAACACTCGCAGCCCTCCCTGACAGCCAATTTATCTCAGCCCAAAGGCAGAGCTGATCAAGGCAGCAGAGCAGCGCATCAGGCGCGTGCCACGCTCGGCAGCTCCTCCTGACAAACATTTAACATCTGCAGCCTCCTGAAACACCAGGCATGGCCACAGCTGCACAAGTCAAACTCTGCCATGGATGGCTGGCCCCTGCAGTCCTATTTCTGCAAGCAGGAACTGATGACCTGAGAACTGAGAACATCAAGGAACTAAGCAGGCAGCAATCTCCCAGGGACGCTTAAGGATGCTACTCAAATAGGTTCTGCCCGCACAAAAAGCCACTCCTCTCAAAATTGAAAGTATTTTCTGAGGCATTTGCCTGAGCACTGAAGACAAGGGCTTTGCTGCTGCCAAGAGGTACTTCTAAGGTACCTTTTAAGTCTGGTGTTTTCTGTATCAACATAATGTGGAAAATGAACGTGGACCTCAAAAAAAAAAACAGTTAGAGGGGAGAAAAATAAGTCCCAGTCAATGAATGAGGCAAAGTCATGCAAATACCTAAGTACACTCATAAGAGAAGGAAACCCTCCTGCCCCAGCCATTCTCCCTGATAATTGTTTGAGTTTTATTTTAGAGTTTAACGACTATTTTGGTTTTACTTGTGACACCAGCTCACTACAGCCACCACCTCTTGTCTAATCAGAGCCCAGACAGAAAGGCCACAGCAGCTCAAAAACACATCCAGGCACACAGAGAATAGACCTGGTTGGACTTCAAACAGAAACTTTAGATCACAGAGGGATCAGTGTTTCCTGCACTGCAAGTATTAATCTCTTCTGCCTCATTTTCCTCCCGGGAGCCCTCCCTTCCTCTCCCCAGGGAAGAGAGAACACAGATTTGATTCTTCATACACCCACTGGACCACAGACTGATTTAAAGAACCTTATTTAAATTTATTAAATAAGGTGCAAATTATGTTCCTACTGAACTGGGTTCTACAGAACGTATTTTTATTAAAACCAAACATGTACATAGGAAATATCCCCTGGTTTTTACTCCAGTGGGATGACTCCACCTCCTTCCCTCCTGGAAGGCTCATTCAACATTCAGAACTTCACCTCTGTGTACCTGAAAGTGAAATCCCAACCCCTGCAGTTTCAGGAGGCAGAGAGAAGGATCCTCAGGGAGAATTTCCAATATTGACTGGGAAGGGCTTTCTGCAGGAGCCCATCAGGACCAGGAGGGACACCAAGGGCAGGACTCAGCATCAGGAACGCTCAGAGCTGTCCTGCCTCATCTTTCTGCTCCACTGAATGCACAAATACCTAAACCAAGGGCAAGATTATTCCTACAAAGCTTATTTTAAATGCAAATTTGATCCAGGACAAGACATAAAAGAGTTCTGGAAACCACAGAAAACAGCAAAACAGAAATTTATTCCAAAACCTTTAAGGGAAAAAAAATTATTATAGCTCAAATTTGGCATCTAACTGAAGAAGCATTTAAAAAAAAATAAGAATAATTTCCACTCAATACCAAGGAATTAGATATTCTCTACAGCTGCTGGTATGGCAAAATCCTACTTTGCAATGGACAAGTAGTACCAAATAGATACAGTGGGACACAAAATAACAAATGCAAAGATACAACATACAGTTGCCATCAGAATTAGGCTTTTAAGTAAAAAAGCAAATGTCTTAAACTCAAAGGTCCAGTGAGAACGTGGTGATGTGCAGTGACATGGAACAGAGAGCTCAGCGATGTTTTGATGCAAATATACCATTATATGCATATATTTTTATATATTTATGGTTTTTATTCATTAACTGCCTGCTTTACGATCACTGCGAAAAGGAAACATCGTGTTTAACTCAGTTAAACACATTTTTAGATTAGCAGAGTAAACAGACACAGCAAATTGGCACTTTCTTATTGCCCAACAGCTGTAAAGCTCCCTGATAGCAAAGCACCCTCACACCTCTCTTGTAAGCAGTGAGTAACTTGGCTACATTGCAGTTACAACTGCAATGAGTTACTCGGCTCAAGGTCATGCAAGGCGTTTGGCCACTTTTTGAAGTGTCTGGAGCACAATCCAAATATTGAGGTACCAACATCTGAATTCCTGTCAGGAATTAACAACCTGGACTCTTCCCAGTCTCTCTTGTTAGCTGCTTGCACCCTGGCCCTTTATCATCCCCAGGAATTAAAGCTATTGCCTAAGTGTAATATCCTGGGGATCTAACACAGGGCACGTGTACAGGTTCCAGCAGAACCTCCTGAACAAGGGATCCACCAGGAATCCCTCCCAGCCTTGGCTTCTCCCCACAGCATCCCAGATGTTCAGCAGAACATCCCAGATGTTCACCAGAACAGGACAGCAAGGATGAGCGTGAACAACTTCTGGGGACGCCGAAGACTTGACTAAACATACACAAAAGTAATTACACTCCACGTCTTGCCAACTTGTACTTTGGGACAAAAGCTGTGGAAGGAGTTATCTGCTGACTAATTAGTGCGGGGAAGAGCACGTTAATTGAGGCAGGGCTGCAGAGAGCAGCGAGGACCCAGAGAACCGAGCAGCAGCTCCGCTGCTCGCGCTCCGAAGAGGAGCAGTTACACAATAAAACCCAACAATGAAGGACTGAGGCTATTCAGCATGAAGACAAGCAGGAAATAAGAATCAAATGACTTTTTCCAGCCAGAAGAATGAGCAGATATGCTGTTTACAGCTTGTTTAACAAAGCCAGCTCTGGAAGGTGAGCTGTGACAGGGACTGAGACTCGGGGGAAAAAGAAACATCCTCAAACACTCACATTAATCACCAAAAAACAGAACAGGGAGAATCTCAAAGTCTACAGCAGGGAAATTAGCAGAATTATGAAAAACACCTGAGCAGAGGTATAAAATAAACATGTTACAAGTCACATACATTTCCAGTGACCTGCTAAAGGACGTGCGAGACACAGGAACGTGTCACTGATAAATCCAGAACCTCCCTATGAATTAGTACAATTAAAAAACAGCCTTCAGATCACCAGACTGTGTGCACCACTGCCTTTTCACCTGCTGCCCTCCAATAGCTCAGAACTCTGCTGAAGCATTCAAACAGCAGCCAGGACTGTTCCCGCGGAGCAGAAGAGAACCTGGACTCTGCCTCAGTTTTCTTCCAAGAGCAAGGTTTCCCTGATCAGCACAGACAGGAGGGGCACATCAAGGGGTGAGCCAGTTATTTCCTGGGGAGTCATTAGCTGGGCATTTGACACACAGCAATCTTTAAGTGTACAGGTAAATAGGTTTGTTGAATCATGGAGTAAAGGTTCTCATCTGAAGGGTTCATGTTGGAAGGCAAGTAACATAATTCAGTGGTTTAAGGAGCAGTCAGAGCCAGGTCTATTAAGTTTCATGAAAATGAATGACCTTAGAGACATAAATTAGATTTCCTGCATCTCACTCCCAGTTTGTAGAAATGAGGATTAAGTGTTTGAGTCTCCTGCACCAACCTCATTAGAAGATCTTTAATGGAGACACTGCATTCCTTCTTAGCCAGGCTGCACCCCTGGCACAGCAGTACCAGCCACCAGAGGACATGCACTGGGAAATTGTGTTTCCTTCCCCTAAAGCAGGAGCACCTGCTCTGATGAACCTGTGTTCTTTCTTCATTCAAAGCCCATCTGAAGGCCCCAGCTGTCTGACACCACCATTTTTTCCTGGATATTTCTCAGGGAAATACAACCCTTAAAGCACTAGAATTCCATGATCTACAGCACTTTCTTCTTTCATATTCATGACACTTTCCATGTAAACATATTCCAGTCCCTTGTGGATGCTGGCATCAGCAGACTACTGCCATATATGCACTTGTTTAAGAAGATTCATAATCCTTAAACACATACATTTAATAGCTTTGATATTTAGCACAAAGCTGCTGATCCCCTAACACCCTATAATGCATAGTTAATTACTAACTGAATTTGCCATTTTCTTTAAACCAGGGAATAAACTGGTTGCCAAAACAGTACACTTTGACAGAAACCATCATTTTCTGGTTTAATTCTCTATTTCACCACACCAAAACACTCAAGTCTAGATCATCCTGCTTTACTTTGCAATTCAACCACATAATTCCTGCAGGTGCTCAGGTTTAAAACATGGTGCAGTCCTACCAGCTCCCTCCAGACCACTGTGACCTCAGCAGCAATAGAGAAAAGGCCTCTCTGGCTTAGCTTTTGTTAAATTTTTAAAGTCATTAGCTAAAATGAGACCATGTGTCAGTTTGTGCAATACATGGGTGGTTATAGAACAGGCAGTGCTCAAAGTCTGCTGAGCCAAGCTCTGAGTGCAGGGCTGAGATGCCAGAGCCACTGAGTGAAGTGTCCAGAGCCATTTCCCCCAGCACAGACACAAAAGGGCTGCTGGAGTCACCTGTCCTTCAGGGGAGGAACACTGGCACCTTCCCCTGCTCCATGGCAGTGAGCGCCTGCTGCATGACCAGCACTGGCATTTGTGGGGAAAATGGCACAAACACACACACAGCTTCACATCAAACCACAGAAAAGCTGGGCTTTCGGAAACTTTCAACAGTGGCTTCTCGCCGGTAAGAAATTCTGCTCCTTACTGATTTTATTCATTTTTAGTACATGACAAGAGCGTTTCCCCTATGCACTTTACCAACAGCTGTAGGAGATGCCTGCTCCCAGACCAGCTGACACTACAGTGCTTCCAAAGAGCTCCAAAAAAAAAAGAAAAAAGAAGGAAAATCTGCAGGAAGATGGGCCCAGTGCCCAATAATTTGTCTGCTTCCACCCCAAACCAGTCGGCCACATGAAAAGGACCAACATAAAGGAGACACTGCTCATCACCCAGACAGAAATATTTATTAGCACTGGATGACACAACTTCCTTTCTCTTTCTTTATCCCCTTTCCTCAGAGAAAACAAACTTCCCTAATTCACCTCAGTTCCCCCTTCCCCCCTCCCCAATTCCCTCCTTCTCTTATTTCATGCCAGTAACTTGTAGTGCATAATGAATTTCCAACCAGCCTGCCACGACAGTCATCTCAGCAATAACCACATTCCTGAAAGTTTTGTGCAAGCCAGCAGATGGATAGGAAAAAACTCTCTAATTAATTACATCCCCAGTAAGGCATGGCCAGACAGAAAGCAGCATTTGGGGTTTTGCTTGGCAGCCAGGAGCCCGTAGGCACAGCCATGTTATTGCCCACTCAACTGTTAGAAGGACAGTGGAAAAAAGAGGATTTCACTGGCAACAGGGATGGACGAAGCAAACTTCAGGATTTATCAGCTCCTGTCTCCTGGGCAGAAACACTAAAACAGAACCTTCATTAGTTCTGCTGATCCGGAAAATAAATTTACACTCCTGCCCTCACTGCCTGTACTAGAAATGATCATGGAACAGCCATCATAATAAAAGAGAAATCCTGTTACATATCTGAAACAGGCCAGAAATTATTCTCAGTACCAGGGATTAATAATACCACGGTAACTTTTTTTTTATTACAGACAAGTAGATTAAATACATAGATTAACTAAGACCTCAAAATTAATGAGCACTCATTTTCCTCCACTTATCCTGAATCTTACAATTTGAACTGGCCTCTCATTTGTGTTCTGTAGGAAGAACAAAAGACAACCTACACAGTCAGAGAACAGCCCATTTTTCAGTAACTCAATCATCAGAACTTACTTTTTAATCTATGGAATTTATGTGATACCTAAAGTGATCCACATTTTCAGAACTGCACTTCTGAAATAATTAAGATGCCAAATGCAAACAGAACCCTTTCTGTCTGGAATCCACAGAAACACCAGCACCTTGACACAGTGCATTCCAAACACAGGTTTCTAAGAATTCCAAAGAAAAAACGTGACCATTACCCCCGCTGGGCGCAGAGGGAAAAGTGATGTTTGTGCCCTCGCTGAGTTTCACTTTTCTCTAGGTCAGGGTACAATTGCGGGCGCTCAGCGAGCTAACAAACATTTGCATTAAACAACAAAGGCGAAGCCCAAGCACACAACACCTATTGAGGCAGGCACAGCCGGGCCAATATTTCGATGTGCTGGTGCTTTTCAGGCCCTGCCAGGCAGCCTTGCCCCGTGGGCTGGGAGGCACAAGGAGCCAGGGCAGCATTCAGACCCTGTTTGCTCCTTTGTTCCCCCATCAGCCTCCTGAAAGGAGCACTTGGGCACAGCCACCAACACCAGCACAGCCTGTGGAAAACGCTGCTGGCAAAGGCACTGCCCGAGCACAAAGCTGCCTTGTGGATCCTGCTCCCCAACACCTCCAGCGCCCCAGGGAGGGCTGGGGTTTTCTCCCCAGCAGCTGGCTGGAAAAGCCATTCCCAAATCACACCCACCTCCCCATCGCCCCGGCACAACCCAGCAACTCCTCAGCAGGAACCTGCAAACTTAAAAAAAAAAGCACATTAAATAAACAGGTTTCCAATCAATAGGGGGGTTGTTCTGTTACAGTTCAAAGATAGGTTTCACTTAAAAATATGCCGCGTTTTAAACCTATTGATTTAAATTTAAGCTCTGAGCTAAAATCAGAGTGAATCCTTTTAAGTGAAGCAGGACAACTTGTTTAGACTTCATGCAACTGAGACAACTGCAACATATAGTAAAACCAGAGTGAAAAATAGCTGAACATTAAAAATAGTTAGTCTAGCCAGGATGCCACTTAAAAAAACCCCAAATACCAGTTCATTAGGAACTTAGAGTTGGTTGTTTTGAGTTTGTTTGGGTTTTTTAGTGGTTAACTCCAACCCCAGCCATCCCTTTATAATTTATGTCCTTGCTCCTTCATCTCATTTCAGGATCACATAATAAATAATTGTTTTCCAATTGTCATTATTTTTCCAAGCAGAAATTCAGCACAATCCGAGCACTGTTCACACACCAAGAGCAGAGTGTAACCTGGCGCTGAGGCTCCCGGGGTCCCCCCCAGAGCTGGGAATGAAGTCAGAGCCCCTCGGGCAGGGCAGGCACCTTCTGCAGGGCCAGTACCCCTCCACTAACACACACTCTCAATTCTGTGTGCTCCTGGCACACCTGTCCCCTCCCTCTCCCAAAAGTGAAAGGAGTTCTTTATGGGCTCCAACAGAAAGATGCATTTTGGAGCTGTGAGAATAAATCTACAGACTGAGTGTTATTTTAAAAAGTCAGTTATTAAAGCACAACATCAAAATGCCCTTTTTCTCACCTAAGCTGCAACCAGTGTTAACAATTACAGGACCACAGGATCTCCTGAGCTGGAAGGGACCACGGGGAACAGAGTCCAGCTCTCAGCCCTGCCCAGACACCCCAAAATCCCACCCAGTGCATCCCTGAGAGCTCCCGGAGCTCTGGCAGCCTCGGGGCCGTGCCCATTCCCTGGGGAGCCTGGGCAGTGCCAGAACCCTCTGGGGGAAGAACCTTTCCCTGAAATCCAACCTGACCCTCCCCTGGCACAGCTTCCTAAGCTCACAGCTTCAAAACTCACACACACACATCTCTTCAAACCCATGAATGTTGTCACTTACTCACTTTGCAGCCACAGCTCCACAGGAAGCAAACAACCCCCACCAAGGTAAAACAAACCTCTGGATGCAGAGAAATCCCTGTTTGCTCAGCCACGGGGGATGAGTGCTGAGGGAAGGGCTCTCTCCTGGTCCCTCTCACCTTTCTGTCCAGGAAATGCTCCCTATTTTGCACAGGAGCATCAGGAGCTTTGTCCAGGGGCAGAGTTACCCACCCCAGTCTCTGCAGAGTGCAAATTCACAGGGCACAGGAATCCCAGAGGCACGGAGAGCTTCACTGCACCTCCCTGACCTCACAGCACAGCATTCATGCAGACAATAGCCACAGTCTCTGCCCACACCAAAGCTGGGAGAGGGAGAAAAATACCCGAGATGTCCTCAAGCCAGAGGTAACCACCACATTTTATTCAGGCGAGGCAAATGACATAATTTACCCCAATTACACACTGAAGTCAGCTAAAAGTCAAAACCAAAACTCGGAGACCTCATGATTAAACTATGACAGTCACTGTTTCCTGTTTTCCGAAGGCTCCAACACACTGGGCAACTTTTGCTCAACAACCAGGTTATTTTTCACTGCCTTCTGCACACCTCAGCATCCCCAGCTGGGCAGCTGAGATTTTACCATACCTCACCAGCCCAACAACCCCAGATCTCAAGCTGCAGCTGCTCCTTTACATCCTGCTGAGGATGTAAAGCCCAGCCCAGCCCTGAGAGGAGGAAGGGGCTGCGCTCAGTGATCCAGGGGTGCACCCCAGCTCCAGCCACCCCACAATTCTCCAGCAGCTCTGGGCCTTTCCACAGCCGCTGCTGGCAAAACAAAAGCCTGGAACAACCACCAGGAAGGGAAACCGTGTGTGCACAGGAGTCAAGCTCTGCACTTCCTCTCGCTTTTGTCACGCCGAGGCTTTAAGGGCCGTGTCCTCGCTGGCACACGGAGCTGCGGGGGCAGCTCGGGGGTGCGAGGAGCAGCAGAGCCGCTGCCAGGCTGCCAGGCGGGCGGCGGGCCGTGCGGAGGGGAGGGACGGAGGAAAGCTGAAGCTGCCGGGCTCACCGGGCGTGCTCCCCTCGGTTCCCTCGGCTCCCGGGCAGGGCACGGAGCGCGGCCGGGCTCCCCGTGCCCCCGCTCCGCCGGGAAAGGCGCTGCCAGCAGCCAGCAGCCGAGCCCCGGCTGGCGCACAAGAACAATGAGCTGCAGCCCGGGCATTGTGTGCAGGCAGCTCCTCCAGAGCGCGAACACCCAAACCCCCAAAAACCCCCAAAACCCCCAAAACAAACAGGCAGAGCAGCCCCTGGCCAGCCGGGCACGGACACAGCCCCCTCCGCCAGCCGGGGGCAAACTCGGGCACGGGAACCAGCAGGAGACGGCTTCACCACGAGTGCTTTTATTATCACAGAAACGCTTCCACGCCTCTTAACCACCATGGGCTTCTCCATTCTAAGGGAGCTGGGTAGCAAAAGGAAAAAAAAATTAAAAAACAAAAAGAAACCCCAACAATGTTTGCCTGGCAATACCAGAACAAAAATATGTTGTACGTTGCACATTATTAAAAATTTTGATGTGTGCCTTTCGCGACCAATAACTACTTATTTTGACAGAGTGTTCATTTTTATCTGGTTAAACCCCACATTTTAGAGAAGGCACAGTACCTGAATTGTCACTTCAGATCTGCTCAGAGAACGCATTTTTTACTGAATTCTAACAGGATGAACTAGTGCATGAGGCTCCTCAATTCAGCTGCACGGGTGCACAAGCAAATAACACCTCCGATTTCAATAATTGGCCAATGTAAGCCAGGAGTAAACAGCCATCAGACAGCAGCCTGCTGACTGCATAAAAACCCTCTGAGCTCCTCATCTCCAAGAACGCTGCTGCTTCGAGGAAAAACTCAGCCTAAGAACTCAGCAAACCAAAATAACTGCAAGCAGCCTGTAAAAATAAATCTAAGGGCAGAGACACCTCAACAATGAATCATATTGTTTTCTTCCCAGCAATTTCTTGAGCAGTCAGTTTCAGCAATCAAGCCTCCAATGTTGTCTACCTCCTACTACTTTCCTGATTCTGGGCATCTTCTTTTCACGCTTTAGAAAGAGAAATGGGAACAAAACAAAACAAAACAAATGAAAGAGAAAAAAAAAAAAAAAAAAAAGAAGAAGAAAGAGAAAACCCCACCCCTTCCTATGCTACCGAAAATGTTGTGATTAAATCAATTTGCATAAAATCTTCATTTCAGGATTCCATACCCACACACATGAAAGCAAGCATGCCTTTTAAACAGCTAAGCCGTCCACCCGTGTGCGCGCATTTAAACCCAATACAAGTCGTACACCCCCTTTATTTGGACGCTTCACAAGTTAAGCCTTTTCCCCGCGCACATTATTCCTACGGAGCATCAGGCAGGCACGACAGACGAGCAGTAAAATAAAAGAAACAAACACAGAAAGGGGGATAAAACAAACAAATAACCCCCACGCACAGGCCGCCCGGGCCCGGCAGGCACAGAACCCCGCACCCCGGCGGGCAGAACCCCAACACCCCGGCGGGCAGAACCCCGCACCCCCGGAGCATCCCCGCACCCCGGCGGGCAGAGAACCCCGCACCCCGGAGCATCCCCGCACCCCAGCGGGCAGAACCCCGCCGCGCCGCCCGGTGCCCCCGCAGCCCCGGCGGGTCTCGCTCTCTCCCCGCGCTCCCCGCGGCCTCTCCCGCCGCCGCGGCCCACCCACCTCGGCGGGCTCTACACCATCCGCGGCGGCTCCGGGGCGCTGCCGGGACAAAGCGGCGGCGGCGGCGGCGGCAGCGGCGGCGCGGGGGGAGCGAGCGGCGGGGAGCCTCAGCAGCGGCAGCCCAGGGGCATCTTCGCGGGGAACAAGGAGGGGACGGAGGAGGAGGAGGAGGAGGAGGAGGAGGAGGAGGAGGAGGAGGAGGAGCCGCGGCCGGCCCGCGCTGCCCCCGCCCGCCCCGGCCCTGCCGCACGCACGCACCGCGGGCGCCCAGCAACGCCGCCGGCCGCGCGCCCCGCCAGTATCGCCGCGCGCCATTGGCCGCCGCGCCGCGCCGCGCGAGCCCGCCGGCCAATGGCGGCGCGGGATGGAGGGGATTTAAACCCGAGGGGAGGCGGCGCCGCGCACAAAGGCGGCCGTGAGGGAGGGCGGCAGGGAGGGGCGCTCGGGTCGGATCGGCCCCGCGGGGCTCCCCTCCTTCCTTCCCCTCCTTCCTTCCCTTCCTCCCTTCCCTTCCTCCCTTCCCCTTGTTCTGCCGGCCGGTTCCATATCGCTGTCCCGGTTGTTCTGAGGTGTCTTTGTCCCCCGCTGCTGCCAGCCCAGGTATCGCAATGGAATCACGAATGGCTGAGGATAGAAAGGAGCTCTGGACCATCGAGTCCTGCTTACGGCCCATGCCCACCCTGCCCAGGGCACTGAGTGCCACCTCCAGCGGTTCCTCGGACACCTCCGGCCATGAGGGCTCCAAACCCCCTGGGCAGCCCCTGCCAGTGTCCGAGCGCCCTTAATGTGAGGAAATTCCGAATGTCCAGAGGTCCGGCCTGGCAGCACAGACCCTCCAGAGGTGCCACCCGAGCCTTCCCTGGTGCTGCTCAGGGGGAGACTGACAGAGCCGCTGCATGGTTTGGCTGGGAGGGACCTTAGATCCCATCCCATCCCCATCCCATCCCACAGCTTCTCCTATCCCAGGACACTCCAAGGGATGGTCAGCCCAGTGAGGATGACCCCGCTGAGGATGACCCCGGTGCCCCAGGCTGGCCCAGGACACCCTCAGGAACAGTCAGCCCAGTGAGGATGACCCCAGTTAGGGTGACCCCGGTGCCCCAGGCCGAGCAGCCCTGCTGTGCCCACGTCCCTCTGTCCTGGAAGTGTCCGACGTGCGCCGTTTACCCCGAGCTGGCTTGTGCTGATGAATTATGAACAGCCATCAGCCCTAGAGTGAGTGTGTGGGAAGTGTCTCCAATGGCAGGTGAGGTACAGAATTTTATGGCTCTGTCAGAAGCTCCAGCCCATCAGCACTCCAAGGTTCACACTCTGGATCAGTCACATTCAGCTGCTGTTACTGGCCCTGCACTGAATGTTCAGATTATGCATAAGTGCTTTGCTGGATAAACAGCTGATGCTGCTTCTTGCTGCTCTGTGCAGCGAGGAAGTTGACACAACAGCAGAATTCCAAATTACTGGGTAGCAATTAATAAAACGCTTGGTCACTTAGGAGATTTTTTTTAAGCTTCTTCATCTCTGAGCTATCACATATTTAGACAAGATAACATGAAGGTACCGGAGCTGAAAATAGAGCAAACTTGTTATTTAACATGAACCTCACCTCTCCTCCACAGGCCAGCAAAATAAATCACATGGCTGTAAAGAAAGTCACACATTCTTCCCGGGCATCTGAGCATTTTCATGTGGAATTATATCTTCCTTCTGAAAAGGCACTCGGCTATGTCAGGGCAGATTTTGCCCTCAATTACACTGTGTAACCCCAGCTGTTTGCTGGCTCTGTAAACTGTCTCCGTGGCCGATGCCAGCGGTGCTGCAGAGATAAGTTTGAGGCTGTTATTGCCTTCAGCAGGGGGAAGTGGAACTGTTCTCACTGAAGAGAAGGGAACACATGAGGAGATCTGAGCTCGGCACATCAGAGGAATTCGCTTCTCTGCCCTGAACATACAGGACAAATTTATCCCCAGCACAACTTCGGGGGCATTGCCACAGAGGGTGAGACACAGAGCTGATTGTGTTCTAATAACTAATTTAGATAAGGGTCTGGAAATGCACATCAGCTCAGTGGCTGACACAGCCATCTCAGAGCTGCACTTAGGCTGTCCTTGATAGAGCCCGATTCCATCTCTCCTATTTTCTGCACTAATTACAATTTCATGTTCCTCGGCCTCTGGATGTCTGCATTAAAATCTCCATGAATTGCCAGGGTGGCAGGTTTGCCTTCAGCCGTTCCCAGTCGCTCTCTCTGATGGGGAAATTCTCCACAGAGCCTCTCTCCCTTCCTCTTCCTCTTTGCTCTCCTGTGCCCTGCTGAGGGAGTGGCCACACAAGGATTGGAAATGTTTACTCACAGCGTTTTGGTGCCAGATTTTGTTGTTAAACAAACCCAAGCACTCTTGTGGGGGAGCAGCCTCACAAATACATGTATAAAGTGTGTATCCTAGTGCAGAGGAGGCCACCACCTTGATTAGAGGGATGGGGCACAAGGAAAGGCTGAGAGGATCGGGGTTGTTCACCCTGGAAAACAGAAGCTCTGGGTGACCTCGCTGTGGCCTTCCAGGACCTGAAGGAGCTGCAGGGAAGATAGAGAGAGAGGATTTCCGAGGGCTGGAGGGACACAGGGAATGGCTTCCCGCTGCTGGATGGGATTTGGGGCAGGAATTGTTCCTGGCAGGGTGGGCAGGCCTGGCACAGGTGCCCAGAGCAGCTGGGGCTGTCCCTGGATCCCTGGCAGTGCCCAAAGCCAGCCTGGCACAGTGGGAGGTGTCCCTGCCATGCAAGGGGTGGCACTGGATGGGCTTTGAGGTCCTTTCCAGCCCAGGCCACTCTGGGATTCCGGGATTCTGTTGTGTAATAAACATCTGTGTACCCCCCAAAATTATTCCCAGCCCGTCCTAGCAGGCAAAGCCACATCCTTACCCCACAAACAAGTGATCCAATTATGAGTTTGGTTCATGCCAGGGATTGCTGCAGGAATAGCACTTGAAGCTGCTGCTTTTTTGGGGTTGTTTTTTTGTTTGTTTGGTTTTTTTTTGCAAAGATGCAGCTCTCCCTGTGGACAATAATAAACAAAGCCACAGAGCTTGTCCCATAATCTTCTCCCAGCGAAAGCCACGGGGTTTAGTTAACACAAGGAAGATCGAGGAACCCCCAAATGCTGCTGAGGGAGAACTTTGTTCCTTTGTGTGGTCACTGCAAATTTTCGTGGTTGCCACCCAAGAGGAGAGAGGTCACTGGTGGGATGAGAGGGCACGTTCTGTGTTCTGTGTGTGGAATATTTGATGTTCATGCAGCTTGTCCCTGTGAGACCTTGGCAGGCTCTGTCAGGGCAGAGTGTGACTCATTTTGCCAACTTATTGAAACAAAAATCTATGAGAAAAAAATCTAACTAGGAACTATGAAGTCAAAACACACCAATACCGAGAATTTTGTGAACACCATTTCAGCACAACTAGTTAAAATAATGGAGGGTTTTTTTGGTTTTTAATTCTCCTCATGAATTTCAGTCATGAAATTACAAACCAGTCCTTGGCCATGACAGATGAGTCAGGTTGTAACCTCAGCAATGCAGTAAAAACTCAGCTCTAATGAAACAGGCAAATGTCAATACAGCGATTAGCTCGGGAGATAATATTCTGAGAGGCTTTTACAGATGACCTAACTCCACTCACAAAAAGGGATTATATTCTTTCTTTCCTTTTGTCATATCTGAATACCAGCCCTTTAGCTGAAAGCTGTTTGCTTTGGCGGGTTTTCTGCTTTGTTTTGTTTACTGTAGAAATCTCAGGAATTTAAAATCTCATTTCCACAGATATTAGCAGGGAATTTTTGGAAGGCTCATCCCACTTGGAGGCCAGTGCTCTGGATATGTGTGAACTCCTCCGGGACACAGAGAGCTCTGAATAGAAGTGGCTGTATGGGCTGCAGTGGGAGCAGAAGTCACGGAAATGAGATTTAAATCAGTCTGGGCATATTCACACCCGCTGGAGGGAGCAGAAGCTGCAAAAGCCCAGTGCTCTTCTTCCCTGAGCTGATGCAACTCCTGGGAGGCTGGAGGAACAAGTTCCCAAAAGGACGGGCTGAGCTGGCAGGTGACATGGCCCAGCCACTCCTGTGTCCCTCTGGGACAGGGAGAAGCTCCTGGGGCTGCCCAGGTGGGAACGGGATCAGGGGCTGCTCCCAGCCAGCCCCACCTCGGGGCTCCTGCAGACCCCTGAGCACCCTCAGCCACTTCCCATGCAGCTCCTGCCCCCCGAAAGTGTTCTGTCTTCTGTCTCTGTGTCGGCTCAGTCCTTCTGCTTTGCCAGGGTCACAGAACCATTCAGGAAAAGCCTCTGACATCACCCAGTCCAACCATCAACCCTGCCCAGTGCACCACCAAACCCTGTCCCTACACACCTCCCAAACACCTCAGGAATTCGGGGGAAAAGCTCCATTTCCTGCGTGACCATTCTCAGGTTTCTAACACACAGCCCATACAACCACGAAATTTCTGGGTTTCGTATTTTGAATATTTTAAATCCCAGAAATATAAAATGTTATAAATTAGTTTCCTCATTAAATTAAAAAAAAATTTAAAAGCTTTTTATCTTTTAAAGGTTTCCAATTTCCCTGACTCAGACCATTTCCTAGTGGGTTCTGCATAATGAATATTAGCAGAGGTTGGCTTACCACAGTGTCTGGTGAGACTCATTTATCAAAGCCCAGGATGTGCACCGTGCAAAGGGAAAAAAATCCCATTGAAAGGGAACAAAAAAATTTCAGCCCTAACAATCGCTCCTCTCATTTCTGTAAACTTGGGCATGTTCCAGTGCATGTGGAGAGGGGACAAAATGGCATCTGCAGAACATGAAACGTGTCTAACGAGAGATTTGTGCACCTTGAAAGGCAGCAGTGCTGAAGCTGCAAATGACTAATGAGTCCTTCCTCAGGAGTGGGATTAATTGCATCACCCCTTGATGCCGGGCTCTGGATCCTGCCTACACCGAGGGACAGGCACAGGAACCCATTCTGGGATTTACATACCAGCTACAACCTGCTAAACAAATTAAATAGAACTAACTTGCTTTCAGCCTCAACCAGCTGCTGGGCTCTACCAACATCACAAACTGGCAGCAGCCCTTTGAGGCAGGGAGATGGAAAAGGGGTCCGAGCGCCGGAGGATTTGGGGTGAATTTTTGTGGTTTTTGGTACCTTTTCACCTTCAAGCCTCCCAGGCTGGTGTCTGAGCAGCCACTGGACACTGATGCACATCCACTCACACAAGCACAGGGCACTTCCAGCTCCATGGCCACACACAGCACATCTCCAGGCTTTTCCAGCTCCTTTCCAACAGCAAAGCAGTTTCCAGCAGGCCGTGCACAGGGACAAGGACACGGTGCCTCGTGCAGATCTCACACAGCTCAAAGAGGGGCATTTTCAATGTCTTCTAAACTCCTGGACTCTGCTGAAGGGAATTCACTGTCAGCCACAAGCACAGCACAGAGCTGGCTCATTTCTGCATTCCTTACAGTGAATATCAATTGATCGCTCATAATCAATTATCGACTGAGCCCTCACAATAGAAGCAGATGTCAAAGAGCTGAATCTGATATCGGGGGGGAAGAGGAGCCCAAACCAGGGGCTGTTTGCCAGGGCTGCCCTGCTGCTTTCTGCTTGTTCAAAGGTTTGCTCTGGCACTGCTGAGCCGCCCTCTCCTGCTCAGGCGGGACTCCTCAGCTGGGCACTTTCTGCATCCCTCTGTAAATGCACCGCTGCTCCTCCAGCGCAGCAGTAAATGCATTTACAAGCTTCCCTTCTTGTCCTAAGTGACTGGCTTCCCTTTGAGCTGTTATAAATGCCCAAAGCATTCAAGGGAGAGATGGATTGATTTCAGATTTGCATTTTTGTCCTTCCCACTGCAAATTGCTCCTCCAGGAGGAGGTGCCTGGCTCCCACCTCCCCCTTGTAGCTGCTCTTTCCCTGCCGTACAACACTGCTGCCTTTGATGGCACCTCTGAATGGACTTTTCTGAAGGGAGAGAAAACAGAGCCGCAGCAAGGGGAACATTTCCATTTCAAGCACCATCTCTTTTTCCCCCTCAGCACTAGTTACCTTCAAAGCACTGAACAAAACCGACTGAGGAATCCTCCCCAGCGCCCTGGGGAGTGTCACCCGTCCCTGGGGACAGGTGAGACAAGTGAGCAGCGGGGAAATGACCCAGCAGAGCCGGGGCTGGGGCTGCTCACCCCTGGGGGCTCTGCCCACTGCACAGCCTGGCTGTGGGCACCCTTCACCCCGAGCAGCCTGGCAGGGTTTGCCCAGCAGCAGAGCCCTGCCTGCCTCGCCAGAGCCACCCACGCTCCTGTGTGGGCTGGGGGCAGGCCCAGGGCTGCAGACATCAGCCCTCGGAGCTCCTCGGGAGCACGGCCCCTGCTCTGGCACTGCTCCAGCCCAGGTGCTTCCCTGGCTCGTTTTCCAAGGAAACCCCAGCCCTGTGCCCCACAGGCACCCCCAGCCCCATGGTGGCCCCTGGCTGCTGCCAGCCCCATCGCCAGGGGGACACCGACCGGGCTGGCCCCGGGTACTCCTGCACACACTGCTGGCAGCACGGTGTCAGCTTGCCTGGCCTTTGTCCAAGGGTTTATTTTGCAGAATTAGCCCGTATTCCTCCTCTCTCCTGTAACTTAAGCCTGTAACTGGCACCTGGATGATTAAATGTGCGTGGTTCCAGACAGAGCCGCGCCTGTGCCTCGTGCTTCAGGCCTGAGATTTCACCACGCACGTCAAGTGTGGCCAAGGAAGTCACCTGGGCACTGATTATCTTCTTCCTCATAGTTTATTTTGTATCTCTCATTTTTATCATCTGAGTTCTTTATTCAACCCCTTTTTTTCTCCATTCCTCAGTTCTCTTCCTTGTTTTTTGGTTGGTTTTTTTCCTTCTTCTTTTTTTTTTAACCTCCAGGCTTTCCTAGCAGAACTGAGGTCTGCAGCTGGTTTGGCTTCATTTCTTCTCCTTTTTCCCCCTCTCCACACCCTGCACTTCCAGTCTCTGAGTGTCTATCCACGGAGCACAAAGTGCACGCACAGTGCACCAAATCTGACGGCACCTGGCTCCCTCTGGGTCCCTCTCCCTGCAGAAAGGACCATTGCTGGGCTCCCCAGGTGGGTCAGCTCCAGCTCCAGCTCCAGCCTGGTGAGGCTGAGGGAGAGGTCACATTCCCCTGGCTCAGAGGAGCCGGGCTCTGCGTTCTCGCACCCACCCACAGCTCTGTCTGCCACACACATGAGCAGCACTGAAAGCTTTCCACAGGAGTGCTGGGCCTGAGCTGGTGCCTGGCACAGCTCTTGCAGTGCTGCCACAGCCCCAGAGCTGCTGGGGGCGGGCAGGGCTGGCTCTGAGCCCTGTCCCAGTGGCACAGCCACCCTTGGTGTCCTGGCAGAGCTCAGCCCCAGCCTCAGCTGCTGAGGGAAGGTCAGGAGAGATGTCCTCACTCCCACCAGGGACTCGTGTCTGGCAGGAAAGCCAAATGTTGATCATCTGGTTTCTCAAGATCACTGAGGGATGGCAACGTTCCTTCCTGTCCAGAGCAAACTCTTTGGGACAGGGCCTGTGCCAGACCTCGAAACCAACACGAGGAAGTCAGTGCTCAGAGCAGGCTGGGCTAAGAGGCAGAAAAGCCAGGCCTACACACCTACAAACAGCCAGGGGTGATGGGAGAGCTTTCCCACTGCACTCCTTTGCATCACCCCATTATAAATCCTGCTCCTGAACAGCTCCCAGAGCACCTCCTGCCTCTCCCCTCTGCCCATCAGTCACCACAGCTCTGCTTTTAAGCCTGGCTGCTATTCTCAGAGCAGCCTCCCAGCTCGTGTTTGCTAAGCTGATGCCTCCTCTGCTCCAAGGAGTGCCATCCCTGCAAATTATTGCAGTAATAAAGCCACTGGCTGTGCCACATTTCCTCTCTGTTATAAAGCACAGCCTTTCGAGTCCAACTCCGTGGGGACAGCAGGGAAAGGTGAGGAGCTGTGCAGCAGGAGCTGAGCCCTGATTAAGGAGCAGACACAGCTCCCCCCCTCTCCAGCACTGCAGGTTTAGGTCTTGATTTTCAGCAATCAAACCTTGTTCCCTATTCACTTATTCCCCTCACTCCAAACACACACAGCGTTACAATCATTCACTTTTCTCTAACACGCTTAAAATTCTTATCTCCAAACCCCAGCCCCGCGTTCCAGCACTTACCCACTCGGGGCTTTTTTCTTCCTTTGCAAGTGACTCCTTTCAACGCTGCAGCCTCATTAGGGAGAGCCTGAATCCGCTGCAGCTGGAAGCACCTTGCTGATCTGGCCCAAATACTCTCGGAGATGAAACTTGAAAGCTTTCTGTGAGGGGTTTGATGGGACAGGTGAGCACAGCATCTGACACGGCAGGATTGATTCCCAGCGCAGGGAGGAACAGCGGTTCAATGGCAGCTGACTCCAGCTTCGGGTTCCGCAGCCCAAGCAACGCTCCAGCCCTGCCATTTCCCGGTTATTTTAAGGCAGAGCACACCTGGTAATTGACCTGTAACTGTTCTCTCCCCCTTGCTCTGACAAGGTGTGAACGATAATGAATTCATGCCAGGCTCCTTTTGCAGTGTTAACCAGCACACAGCCCACGTAAAGGGGCTTTTGTCAGAGCTGGGACTGAGCTCTGCCTCTGAGCAGAGCAGGATTCCAGCCTGGCTTTCCCCACAGCCATGGGGCCAGTGCCAGGCCCTGCTCCTGCCACTCATTTCAGCACAGCCTCACTGCCCTTTGGGCTTTGGGCAATTTGTGGCAACCACGGACCTGATTTTCCAGCTCCTTTTGCTTCCTGAAGCTTATTAAGAGAAAATTGCCAGGTGGAAATAGAGGCCCAGGTAAGGGGGCTGAGCATTTGGACTTCACTTACTAAGTGCCAGGTGAGGAACAGCCCTATTTGTGCTCCTGAACACAGCTCTGCTAAAAAGCTTCCTAAACCATCCTGCAGATATTAGAAGCTGCCTCTTTGAGAGAAGAAAAATCCCTTGATAGGATTTGTGTGTAATTAGCTGGTTTATTCATTTAACAGGTCTAATTCAGAGATCAGCTAAGTGTGAAAAGTGCAGTGGGCTTCAAATCTGCCACGGAGTGCAACCAACTCAGAGCAAGCAAGGCCTGGGCAAAGGACAAATGTGGGAGAGAGGGGCTGGCCCGGTGCTGAGCTAGGGCTGGTAAATTTGGTATTTATAGCAAAGCTCTTCTTAAGAGCAGCCTGACAAATGAGATAAACCTCCTAAGGAAACACAGCTGCCAGGTGCCCAGGGAAGGTTGTTTCCTTGTTATTGCCACAGCAGAACTGCGAATATTCTTTGCAGTGGGTGGTGAGATGTGCCCTGCAGCTGTGAAATCCCGGATCACCGGGAGGGTTTAGGGCGTTGGGGCACAGGCCCGGTCCGGTCCGTGCCCTGCAGCACCGAAATCCCGGATCACCAGGAGGGTTCAGAGCGCTCGGGCACAGACCCGGTCCGGTCCGTGCCATGCCCTGCAGTACCCGCCGCGCCCACCGGGGGGCGGTGCTGGGCACAGCCCGGCCGCAGGGCAGCGGCTCCGGAGGAGTCATTAGCAGATCGGAAATTAATGACATTAATGATTTTACTAATCTGCCGCTGCGGAAAAAGGCAGCAAGAACTGGCTTAGACATCCTCTCGCTCACTTGTGTCGTAATTTGTTTTTTTCCTGTCTGGGAATAGAGTGAGGTCACAACTCAGCTCCCTGTGGCAGTACCCACACAGCAACAGAACCACACTGGGGACAGACACCCCAAAAACTCTGATGAGCCTTAAGGTCCCTTCCAACAGAAACCATTCCATGACTCCACAATGCAAAGGTGGGAATCCTTGCTCCCGGACTCCTCCAAATACTTCCAAGCCACACACATCATTGGGTTGTTTGATGCTTTTATTTACCACATGTAAAAACACTACTGTCTCTGTCTGCAGGTACCTCTTGCTGCACTGCAAATCACACGGCTCCAAACGTTGAAGATGAGACAGGCAGAGAAGGGAACTAAAGTGTTTATGCCCAGAATCACAATGTCATGACCCCTGAGGGTGTTAAACACACAGAACACCCCCAGGGACTGTTCTACAGAAGCAGCAGAGCATTACAATTAACAGACCAGAGCTGGTGAAAACACTGGGTGAAGGGATCATCTAGAGGATAAGAGGACCTGCAGACTGGTCTTTTCCTTCAGCTGCCCTTATCTTTCTAGTACAGATAATTGTGATCTAAGTCAAAATATCTAGTGCTGAACCAGAACAGAGGGGACTCTTCCACACTTAGTTGACACGAGGGTTCCTGAAGTTCCTCCCAGCAAAGCGAGCCTTGCTGCCGAGCTCCTCCTCAATTCTGATGAAGGACAGAGAGCACTGGGTGTCAGCAGCCAGCAGAGAACCCCTCACTAGCACAGGCCTCACACTGAACACCTGGCCCACCTGGCCCTGAAACACCTGACCCACGCTGCACGGACACCCACCTGCTCCTGGAGGTCCTACACTGCCAAGGCAGCTCCCACCAAGGCCCTGCCCAGCAGAGCAGGGCAGTGCCACACACCTGACACCACCCAAACATTTGAGATGCCTGCCAAGAGAGGGCAGTGCCTCAGCCCAGCATCACAGGATGCTCGGTGGGATCTGTTCTGGACCTCGCCCACCCGGCTCCTCCTCAGCACAGCCACCTGCAGCCACAAGCACCTCTGGCTCGTGCTGCCCTGCAGGTGTTTCTGAGGGGCAGAGGCCAAGCCGTGCCCCAGAGCAGCAGCAGAACAAATGAATGCCCCTTCCCAGCCCCAGGCTCACCTCAGCAGCTGGTTGTACTTGGCCAGACGCTCGGATCGGCACGGGGCACCGGTTTTGATCTGCGGGAAATCACAAAGTTAGTGAAGAACTCCAAGTGCCAACACAAAACCTGCTCAGAATAATGAGCACCATCACAAGCTCTGCTTGGGCATCAGGCTCACTATCTACACATGCAAACACAACAGGTCCTGGGAGCAGAGGTTGTGCATTTGCTATCAGCTGCAGGACCAGGAAACCCCAGTACAGCCACTGGAGCCAAGACCTTTGACATTGCTGATTAAAGGTGAGTTTGCAAAAGATAAAGTGTTCCCCTGTCACACTCCATTAACAAATCAGCTCCCAGCAAACAGACACAGCAAATCTGCACCCCTGGAGGCAGTGCAGTGTACCATGGCTTTGGCTTCACCCCCAAATTATCCCAGGAAGCAAACAGCCAAACTGCAGCAGCTGCAGGTACCAACCTGGCCAGTGCAGAGACCCACTACCAGGTCAGCAATGAAGGTGTCCTCTGTCTCTCCAGAGCGGTGGCTCACCATCACACCCCAGCCATTGGACTGGGCCAGCTTGCAGCTGCAAGAGATCAAAAGCAGCTCACACCACGTCCTTTGCTGCAGTGACACTGCCAAGGAGCAGCACAGGACTCTGCTCTGTACGTCCATCTCCCCCCCAGTTAAAACCAGCCCCACCCTGGCCCGGCCCAGAGGGCAGAACTTACGCCTGCAGGGACTCTGTCACCGAGCCAATCTGGTTGACCTTGAGGAGGAGGCAGTTGCAGGCCTTCTCCTCCACAGCCTTGGCAATTCTCTTCGGGTTGGTCACAGTCAGATCATCACCAACCACCTGGATGTTGACGCTGCCAGTGAACTTCTTCCAGGCACCCCAGTCATCCTGGTCAAAGGGGTCTTCAATGGACACCACTGTGGAGGGACACAGAAGCTTTAGGACAACGCCAGCACAAAGGTCTGGTTTGGATGAGTGGTACCAAAGTGCTGCAGACAAGTGCTACCCACTTCCCAGAACTTTGAGAGCCCGAGGGGCTGAGTAAAGCAGGAGCTCTCCATCTCTCCTATAACAGGGGCTGCACACCAGCTCCCTCCTTCAGCAGTCAACCCTGACTCACCACTACTACTGCGTTTCTCACTGACGAGCAACTTACCAGGGTAGTTCTTGACAAAGCCCTTGTACAGGTCAGCCAGCTGGTCAGGAGAGATGTATCTGCTGGGATCATCGGGGGATTTGAAGTCCAGGTCGTACTTGCCATCCCGGTAGAACTCGGAGGCAGCCACGTCCATGCCGATGACCACCTTGTCAGTGTAGCCAGCCTTGGCGATGGCCGTCTTCAGCAGCTCCAGAGCTGCAACACACACAGCTGCTGCTGGGACCTGCAGGCACCCTGCCCCAGAGCCCCTCACTGCCCAACAGCAGCGTGCTCACTTGGCAAACAATCTCCCTCACCCCTCCAGAAAGCCCAAAGGAAAAGGTTCTTAAATTCTCCCACTTCTCAACTGACTGGAACAAGATATTACTTTAATACTGCTTTTAGCTTGTAATACCCTTGAGACACCATTATGGGATTCCTAATCTCTTCAGGCAGGACTACATGTCAGCCCAGAAAGCTTAATACTAGATGATACCACATCCTCTTTCAACTTTATGCATGTGGGCAGAAGCAGGGGCTGCACTCTAATCCCTTTTAGCTCCAGAGCAGGTGTTGATCATGGAAGTGGTGAGCATCCAAACCCCAACAGCAGGGAGACAGAGCCTGCCTCCAGGAGGAGACCCCTGCTGGCATCTACCTGTTCTCCACCTGCACATTTACCTGCACAAGAGGGGACAGAACCACTCAGCAGAGACCTCTGGATACTGCCCACTGTGCTACTATCGACCCCGAGTTGCAGGGGAGCAGCTGAGATCAGCTGGGCTCTGTTTGCAGCAGGAAGCTCAGATCAAGTGTTTTCTTTTGTTGTTGGCTTGGCTTTTTGTTTGGGTTCTTTTTGTGTGGGTTTGGTTGTGTTTTGTAAGATGCTAATGCAGCACAAACTGCAAAAACAGCTGCTGCCAGCAACAAAAATTCCTTGGAATGTGATTGTCATTCAAGGTCATCTTCACTGATGCCTGCAAGGGTACAGACCCAGCAAAGCTGCATGTGACACTGGGACTCAGAAATGACACAACTGCTGGTGTTATCTCAGTACAGTCAAAAAAAGCAGTGCAGGTCACCAGTCCCCTCTACAATAACCAACAGCTGTAAAGTAAAAAGCAACTGAGCCGAGCTCCTGTTCTACTGCCTTGTGAGCAGCTCCTTTTCTGGAGAGGCAGAGAAAGCTCCTCTGGTACAGTTTTTGTAGGAACAGATATTGCTTCCCACGGGCAAATTGCCTCTCCCACAGGTTCCTGAACAGAACTGTTTGGCCATGGAAGCAGCAAGTGCCTCAGCTTCCCAGGCAAGCCTTCGTGCCCTCCCACACACAGCCAGGCAGAGCACAACCTGTTTCCCTCTTTGCAGAAAAACAACTCCACTGATCTCTGACTGTTGACTTCTGGAACACCTGCAGTGCACAGAAGTTCCCACATCACTTTTCAACTAGAAGGGCACAAGGTTCCCTTTAAGCTGCTACAGGAATGAGAGTAATGAGGAATGAGAGTAATGAGGCACTGAAGTAAAAACCATCCTGTCCAACTGCATAAACTGATGTCCAAGGGAATACCTGACCACATCAGTAGAGCATCTTGGGATGTCTGCCAGGGTAAGAAACAGAGTAAAGACAAAGCAGGAAGTTCTACACCTTTGATCCCATTGATCCTGCTTGTCATCAGTTCATTCTCCAGCTATCAGTTCCATGCCTCCCACACTTGGCTCATTCTCACCTTCTTTGTTTTCCAGGATGTTGGGGGCAAAGCCACCCTCATCCCCCACGTTGGTGGCATCTTTGCCATACTTTTCCTTGATGACGTTCTTGAGGTTGTGGTAGACCTCTGCCCCGACACGCATGGCGTCCCTGAAGCTCTCTGCCCCCACGGGCAGGATCATGAACTCCTGCATGGCCAGCTTGTTGCCAGCGTGGGAGCCCCCGTTGATCACGTTGAAAGCCTTGGAGGAACCAGGAAAAGCCAGGTTGGAACATGTCAGGGGAACGTGGTACAGCCCTTACATCACACTCCTTGTACCCCAGAGCCTGACCCAAGAGCACCAGGCTAAAGTCAAACCAGGGCCCAGCCTGCCCCACCCAGGCACTTACAGGAACTGGGAGAATGACCTCTGGATTTCCAGCAAGGTCAGCGATGTGTCGGTACAGGGGAACACCCTTCTCAGCAGCACCAGCTTTGCACACAGCCAGAGACACACCCAGGATGGCATTAGCACCAAACTTGGCTGAAATGGGAAGAAATTGATTAGAGAAGTGTCTTTATAAAAAGAGACTCCCAAGCTTTGAATTATGGCAGTGCACAGCACATGGCCATACACTGGCTATTGGTTCTGGTAAATAGAATTCTATTGGCTCATCTTTATCTTTTCATCCCTCAGTGCAACACAAAGCCCACTCACATTTGTTCTCTGTCCCATCCATTTCCAGCATCAGCTTGTCAATCTTTTCTTGTTCCACCACGTTCACATTCTGCAGAGGGAAGCAAACAAAATGTTTGACACCAAGCACAGGCCCACACACCCTCACCCACCCACCATGGCACTGACACCCCTGGCAGGCACCACACTTGCTCAAGGGCAGCCACCAAGAGCTGAGCAGACCAATTCCTGTCACTATTCCACAGCAGCAGCCCAGGGCTGACAGCTGAGCTGGGTGTGCCATCACTTCACCCACTATCACTTAGGTCTGCACCAGCCTTTGCAGCCAGGCTTGGTGCCCACAAAGCACAAAGGAATCTCATTCAAGCAGACTTTTCTAGATCCTCTCACACTCTCTTCAAGTTACTCTGTTTGGATAAAACCTAGCCCCTCCTCATCATTCAGCCACTCTTTGAAGCACAAATCAGCTTGTATCCTAGCTGCACCACTGCAGCTCCCAGGGGATGAAGAGTTTCTGCACACTACAACACCAGGCTGCTGGAGAAGGCTTCATTACGTGTTAGATGTGCACTCATTAAGTAAATTAAGTAAAAAACCAATGCTGTGGTCAGTTTGTTCACATGCACTCCAACACACAGGCTGACACCCCCCAGGGGACACCCCACCAGAGGGTGGTTTGGACACTGCGGGGCTGTAGGAGATGTTAAGAGAAGACAGATTGCTCCTACCTTGCTAATCAGTGCAGGTGCAATCGTTTTATTGACGTGCTCAACAGCTTTTGAGACACCTGGAAAGAACAAGCAAATCAGACACTGGTCAACACACAGGTTATGCAGGGATTAGTAGGGGAACTCGGGAACATCCAGGAAAACCACCTCATGCTAGCCCAGCCCCAGCCCAAGCTGAGCCTATGGCCAGGTGTGAACACAGGCCCTGGCTGGACTGGGAGGCGCATGAAGGATGCATTGGCTAGGACTGGTCCAGGAATGCCAGGTTAGTCTGCCAGGCCATGCACTGGAGAGATTCATCCGAGTGCCAGGGCTGCACATCCATTACCTGTGTGCACAGTGCCGTGGCCAGGAACTCGTTAACATATTTAACAGCTCTGGAGACACCTGACAGAAGCAAAACGGAGTCAAGGCGCAGGTGACAACTCGCAGCCAACCCACAGGAATGCAGCAGAGGACACAGAGAGGCACCAGGCTGGCACTGAGCACTAGAGACAAAGGGCTCAAAGAGCAGAGGAAGCTGTGCAAAGCTCTGTGTGGGCTCTCCACCTCTGCCATCCCAAACCTCAAGGGCCTGAACCACAGCTTTTAGGGAAGGTTTTAGGATGGGCTCTCCTGCCAACTCAGAGAATCCAGGAGTAAGGGGAGGGAAAAGGTTTCCCCAGAAGTTACTCATGCAACAGCTCAGGCACTTCACTACCTGTTACAGGTTCACTATTTTGTAACACTGCTATAGCATCACTTTATTTACTGTGCAGTGCTTGAAGACTTCCAAAAACCTAAGCTTCAGAATGATGAACGCTATGTGACTGCATCCTAAACAATATTAATTGCTTTTCCAAGTGGTCCAAGTCTGCAGACCTCTATTACAAAAGGCCTAACAGCTATCTGCAACTCTTCCATTTGATGATTATTTTTTCATAACTCGTGTTATTTCCCAGCTGACAAAGCCCTTCAGCCACAGCCTGTTAACTACAGTGTAATTAAATGTCATTAAGAACTGTCCATAGGATCAGACTTAACAGGTCTGAGCACACACATTTAGCACAGTGGGGTAAATACACATTTACTCTTTGCAAGAAAAAGTGCCCTGGGTAAAAGCATAAGAGCCTCAGGTTTTTTGGGACATTCAGTCATCCAGGCATTTATTCTCTGTTGAAGTATTAACAGCCATGAATCTCCTAAGACAAGGCTCTCCAAGTTCAATTTAGTTATCCACTTTAATTGCTCTTTCTTAATAGGCAAAAAATATTTCAGCTTCTTTTCACCTGCCTGGCAGGAAAGTTCAAAAATAATTCTCTCTTCCAGCCAGAAGTCAAGATGATTGCTCACACTTCAGAGGCATCACCAGTGCTTTTAGAGCAGCAAGTTAAGAAGGAGCCCTGACTGTCCAAGCTCTCAGAATAATTACAAAAGTACTACTGGGATGTTTATTAGGTAATGACATCTTGTTTGCAGCTATTCCTTCTCACCCATACTTGTTCCCAAGCCAGCCTGGTGACTGCTGGGTTTAGTTCTTTTCAGAATGCACAGCCAGCCTCCAGACAAGTAAAATATTACACCACTAACACAAACTTAAGTATCCTGGCTACCTGCAATGGCAGACAAAAAGCCAGAGGGCTGAAGCCACTGTGGGGTCTGAAACAGAGGCACCTGCCAGGACTAGCAGTGCAGAGCTGCACATTCCCAGTGGACAGAGCTGGCACGAACCCCCAGGTTCAGGATTTAACATGCTGGGATCTAAGGAGTCTGCAGTCTCAGAGCTGACAGATTTAAGGGCTCTGGGAAAATTCGGGCTATGAAAAGACCTTGTGACTAACTGCAGGATGACTGAGGCTTTTGGAGCTGGCAGTTTAGATGCCCTTACAGCATTGGCAAAGCACTCTGCCACGCTTCCACACAGTGCAAGAGGAGCAGGGTAACAAAGTACACCTGGACACATTGTACCAGAGACATTGTCACCTGGCTGGGCGTGCCCAGCTCCACACACCCACCTGTGCAGCTGCCCTGCCCTGCAGCACGAGGCAGCTGTACTGCTGGAGGCAGCTGCACTGCTGGAGGCAGCTGCACTGCTGGAGGCAGCTGCACTGCTGGAGGCAGCCACCCTCCAGGTCACGGCCAGGAAAGCAACCCAGCCACCTCTGCTCTGCCTGTGGCCAGCTCACAGCCCACGCTGCTGTCACTCCCTGCCTGTCCCCTCTGCCCAGCTGCCAGCACAGACAGCAGGACAGGAGCCCAGCAGCGACAGGACCAGCTTTACCTTTGCCCATGTAGCGTGTCTTGTCATTGTCACGGAGCTCCAGGGCCTCATAGATTCCAGTTGAGGCACCGCTGGGAACGGCAGCTCTGAACAGACCTGTTCACAACAGGAAAAAACACCTTGGCACACTCAAACCACTAAACATGCCCCCTCCCAGCCTGCCACACACTTCCAGCCCTGCAGCTGCAAGAGGGTCTCCAAACCACACCTCTGCTCACATACACACTGATCCCACAAGGGCTTTCTGCTCATTTACAGCATCACCAATTTATCAGCATCTCCCTCACGCTGATCAACAGCAACCTGACTCCTCCTCCACTGTGCATTTCAAGAGTTAAGGAAGGCATCCATTCCCCTTCCAAAAAGGATAGCTGAATTCACTGCATCTGCCTTTGAGCTCAGGCAAGGCAAGCTCTTAAATTCTTCTAGGATATGGCAGAAAAGGGACAATTAGGAGACCTATTTTGCTAACAGGAGTCCTGAGCTCTTCAGACAACAGCAGAGCCACCCAGCCAGCCCATTCCTTCAGCCAAGGCTGCTGAACTTGGAGCAAATCTGCACACTGGAGCCTGCTCTGGGGTTCAAGATGCCAACTTCAACCTCCAGTCTTTCCCTTATCCCACTAAATCAAAGAGCTTAGTGGGGGCAGTCTCATTAAATGACTGCATTAATCTTTTGAGGCAGAAAGATCAGCTCTTTAGTCAGTGTATTACAGCCATTGTGTTTGCTCATTCCACCAAATCACATTGGTATGAGGTTGCACAATGCTTTTGTCAGATCCCATCAGATGTGGGATGAACAACTAACAAACCAAGGGAAAGTCCTACAGTAATTAAAAATATAAGATGTTACATGTGAAAGCCCAATTAGACAAGTTCTTTAGTCATGCCTGAGTACTTAGGCAGAGGAGAAACCATTACCAAAAATTCAACTGTGCAGCAGAAAACTCCGTCATCACAGAAAGCCACTGCAGATAAATTAAGAATTAAACAGCAAGTGTACTCATACAGTGGGGAGCACTGACAACCAGGGCCATTAGCAGCTGCTCCAGAACAGAGCTTCCAGGTGCTATTCCAGTTTATGCTGGGGCAAGGGAAGGAGGGCAGGTTTGGAACAGCTCTCCCACAGTTTAGGCTGTAAGAAACAGCACCCTCCAAAAAACCCTGCACTGTCCACACCAGGAACTCGAGCTCAGCAAACTCATCCAACAGAATGAGGCAGAGGCTTTTTCTGCAAGACTCACAGCAAGTTCCAACAGGTTTTATGTGTGGAGGAAGAAGCCAGCACACTTCCACTGCTAGAACAGGACAGGTTCTATGCTTCTGCCTGCCTGGAGTTCTACCAGCTCTAAGCCAGGGATGAACAGCTGCAGCTGAGGACTCACCTTTGTTGGTGTAGAGGTCTACCTCAACAGTGGGGTTGCCACGGGAGTCAAAGATTTCACGGGCATGGATCTTGGTGATAGACATCTTTAGTACCTGAAAAAAGGAGCTTAGAATTAGTCATTGAATGGTTTGGGTTGGAAGGGACCACAAAGCTCAGCCCATCCCACACCCTGCCACGAGCAGTGACACTTTCCACCAGACCAGGCTGCTGGATGAGCCTCATCCAGCCTGGCCTGGAACATTCTCAGGGACAGGGCATCCACAGCTTCCCTGGGCAAACTCTTCCAGTGTCCCATGACTTTTATTATTAAAAAAAAAAAAAAAAAAAAAAAATCACTTCCTTATGTGCAAGGGACAATCACTTGATGTTTCCAAATGACCTGAACTGCAGTGTCATCAGACCCCAGACACAGCTGCAGGAGCAGAGGACAAATCTAAAGGAACATCACCTCACCACGTCAGAGCAGCAAAGAGCTCCCAAAACAGCAACTCTGCTATCTGTTAAGAGTTCTTTTTGACAAGAGACCAGAGTGCAATAGCTCTCAGCATGCAGAGTGCTCTTAGTATGCACAGCAGCTGCTCAGACCCAAATGGAACCAATGACCAAAGAGAAGCAGCCACAGCTCATTAAAAACTTGCATTAATAGTTACACCCTGTTGAGCATTTACAGGAATAGTTTTTCCTCTTCACTTTTTATCTTAAAAGGAAAAAAAAAAAAAATCCCCCTAATCTTTTGGATACTTCCTTTTTCCCTTCTTGCATTTATCCACTTCAGAAAACTGCAGTCAGGGAATTCTTATGTAAGCCCAGCCACATTTTAAAAATCAAGTCATACACATGCCTGTAAGCCATCGACTGGCACCAAACCCAGCCCATCTGCACAGAAGAAAGCTCAGCCTCAGAAGCACAACTATCTGGAAGCTGGTTTCTTGGCAAGCCAGTGTGGGTGGCAACCCTGTTTACAGAAATGGTCATGAATCCTTCCACAGTTACTGCAAAGTTAAAAAAACATGACCTTAGAAATGCTGCTGCTGGTTCACAATCTGTGAGGGGGTAGCTGCACACTCTTGTTCCTCCCCCACAGCAAACTCTGTCCTCCCCAGGTCAAAAGCACAGGCAACCTTTGCTTCCCCCCTTTTGGCTTTCCCTGTCCCTTCCAGCTGTCCTGCCCCTGCGTGTTGTCTAAGATTTCAGTCAGACCCCCACACTGACACATGATCCGACTAAAATATGAAACAAGACAGCTTCTTCAAGCTGACCTTCATGCTGCCACTACCTAGCTTCAATCAGTGAACACACAAGCTAGAAATAAATCCCTGCAAGTCTCTGCTTATCAGTCCCACCCACACTTAGCTCTCTGCAGATGCACTGAGCAATGGCTAACAGGAAGAATGCCCACTTATCCAAAAAGGCTTTCAGAGTTTATCACCTGCTAAACCTTACTTTCATTTTTAGAACCTTGGCTTTGCTACAGAATTTGAGGTGGCTCATTCTTTGAAAGCACAGCCAGTTTCCAGGACCTCTCAGTGCAGTGCTACAGCTGTTTGTTGACCTTCATGAAGGAGGCACTTCAGGAGCACACACTGCAAGAACTTCCACTGGGAATGTCTGCCAGGTCGGACATTACTCCATCCCTGACAAGTCCCTCCCTTCTCTGCAGAAAGAGGCATTTCATGCATTACCCCAGGAATCCTTGATGCTCCTTTTGCAAACTCTCCACTCCTGTGTTCACGAAACAATTCTCCCTTTGAGCTATAGGGTAAAACTGATGCTGTTTAGCTCACCACGATGTATTCTGCCCTAATCAAATCAATCAACTCATCCAGAACACAAGGGTCAGCCCGTGTGTGCCCAGGGTTAACCACAGAAATGCTGACTGAAGGCAGCGAGGACAGCAGCACTGTCTGCTCAGACCTTTGTCCTGTGCCAAACACGCAACACCCCGGTGGTATTTAACGAGCACGCTGCCTTAAACCTTTTCCTGCAGCATAATCTGCTGACAAGGTCACTGTCTCCCTTCAGGGGAAGCCACACACTCCAGCTTGCCTGGCCTGGCCAGGAGCACCTACAACCCCTGCCAGCTCTGAGGACCTTCTTCACTACCAGCTGAAGTCTAAGAAATCACCACTTATTCCTCATCTGACCCTGCACAAGGAATGCAGTACTCTCAACTAGAGATTACTCCAATTGAAAATTATTTCCAAAGACTTTTTTTATAGGCAACCCTACCACCAAAACCTGTCCTTGTGAGCTATCTTGCAGCCACACTTCTCTAAAATCAATACAGGGTTAAGGCTGAGCACTGCAAGCATCTGAATGGAGATTTAAAAAGCAACACTAAAGTTTAGCCATAGAAATAACTGCCCTAGTGAGTGTCTTATTACAGGCATGCCACATTTATCAGTGGAAGCCTCTCTTGACACTTAAAGGTCCTTATGACCGTAACTCTCATACCACCAGTGCTCTGAAAAAAGCTGAGACCTTTGAGTGCACTCTATCAGATCCCAACGTATTAATTCCCCTGCCAAAGCAGTCCTTGAAACTGGACAAATGTGCACATTCCAACCCTGCTCCTCTGCACTCCACAGGGCATTAATCCACCTCTACAACATGATCCAACGGGTTCTGAAGGATGCCTGGCAAGGAGCAAATCACAGACACGTTCAACCACTTTCTCTCTCTGCGTTTAGTAAGATGGAGGCCCGAAAGTGCGTTGGCTCAGCCTGTGGGCTTGGATGACAAACTTCAGTACTTCCTGCCGGCTCAGAGAGGCACGGCCCTACCCTGTGACTCAGCAGGCAAGTAACGGAGCAGGAGAAAGCCCGGGGTCCTCTCCGGCAGACCTGCACGAGGCAAGATGTTAACAGGCAGCTCTTTATCCACTGCACATCCAGCTGCTGCTCCCCACCAACGCTGCCCTGGGGTAACCAGCACTGAAATACCCGCTCAGAGACCTCGGGCACCGATGCTAGCAAACGTTAAATATTTGAGATGGGAAGCTGAAGGACATCTACTAAAGAGGGGAAGGTCCAAATCACCACACGCAATCCGAGAGCGACTGTTAATGATTAAAAGAAAGAGGTTAAACGCTGCCTTTGAGGATGCCTTGACCCACCACATCCCCCTGATTCTGCCCCCGCCCTGACCCGCCGTATCCCCCCGTTTTTAATCCCCACCCCCGCCCAGCGCCGGGGCTCAGGCCGCCGCAGGCCCTCCCTGCCCCGCCGGCGCTGCAGAACCACACAGCGGCCTGCACCCCCGGGGACCACCGAGCCTCGGCCCGGCCGGGGCTCCGCGGCCGCTCACAGGGGAGCGGATTCCCTTTCCGGAGAAGGGAAGCGCGGCCTCAGGGCCCGCGGAGCGAGCCGCCGCACTCACCGCTGTGCTGGCAGCCCCGCTCCGCAGCCCCGCCGCTGTCGCCGCCCCGGCTCCGACTGAGACCCACCAGCCCCGCGCCCGCTCGCCTATAGCCGGCCTCGCGCGCAGGGCCCGCCCCCCGGCCGCACCCATTGGCCAGCGCCGTGCGCCGCCGCGCCCCGATTGGCTGCGGCCGCCTCGCGCCAGCGGCGGGCTCGCGTGCGTGCGCTACGTGCGGCCGGGCCGCGGCCTCGTGGAAAATCCCCGCGCGAGGGGGCGGGGCCGGCGCGGCGCATGCGGGCGGGGGGAGCGGGCGGGACCACGCGGAGCGGCGCGGGGGGAGCCGTGAGGGACGGACGGCGAGGCTGGACACCGGCACCGGCACCGGCACCGGCCACAGCCGGGCCCGCAACCCTGCCGTGGGCAGCCACATCTCACACTGCCCCAGCTTGCTGCGAGCCCCGTCCACCCTGGCCTTGGACTCTTTCAGAGTTATCCTCCATCCAGAGCGCCATGGGCACCCTGTGCCAGCGCCTCACCACCCTCACAGGGAATTTCTCCCCAATCTCCAATCCAAAGCTGCCCTCTGTCAGTTTGAAGCCGTTCCCCTTGTCCTGCCACTACCCGCCCCTGTAGGCAGTGCCTCCACATCTCTCGCTAAGCTCCCCTCAGGCGCTGTAAGGCCACGATAAGGCTTCTCTCCAGGCTGAACAATCCCAGTTCCCTCAGCCTTTCCTCACCATTGCGGCCAGTTCTGCGCTCTGCAGTGCAAGAAAGGCAAGGAGTACTGGAGAGGGTCCATGGGGGTCACGAATTTGGGGTCTGGGGCTGGGTAGTCCCGAGGAGACTGAGGGGGTGTCGGAATACCGAGTAAACCTGGAAGGAGGAAGGCTGGAATGGATGTGTGTGTTCCGGGAAAAGGTTAATTACAAGCACAATAAATACTCACTCTGATTTTGAAGTGAATAACCATCACACTTCCTGGAGGGGAGAAGGAGCACTAACATGATGGCTGTGACACCTCACACCAGTGTGCCAGCAGGAACACAAACTTTTCTGAGTGTGGAAAAGTTGTGCTGTGACACCTCACACCAGTGTGCCAGCAGGAACACAAACTTTTCTGAGTGTGGAAAAGTTGTGCTGTGACACCTCACACCAGTGTGCCAGCAGGAACACAAACTTTTCTGAGTGTTCTGGGATAGTGGAAGGGTCCCTGCCCGTGTCAGGGCTGGGATGGTTGAGCTTTAAGGTCCCAGCAAGCCAAAGCATTCTGTGTTCTATCTGTGAGGATGTGGCAGTGCCACTTCACCCTGACTGCACTAACAAAGCTGTTTTATTGCTCACAGATCAGTGAAGTTCGTGGTGCTCCAGCCCTGCCTCGCCCCGTGCCTGATGTACCTTCTGGGCACATTTTTCTTTCCTTCCTGAGAACATCCCCTCAGGAGAAGCTTAAAGTCTAATAAAGAGCAGAGGAAGTCTGCAGGACTGACCTTCCCGAGGCATTGCAGTGCCCTCCGAGCTGCTGTGAGCCCGGCTGGGACAGCAGCCTGCACAGAGGGAGAAGCCCTGTGCCAGCCAGGCTGGTTTGTGACAGTGCCCTGTGCCCCCCGTGCCCACTGTCTGTGGGGTTTGTGCCTTCCCTGCACATCCCTGCGGCTGCACAGCCATGGATCAGGTCGGAATGCTGCTGGGTTGTACCCAGCTGGGATAAGGCACCACTGGGCAGGGAAAGCCCTTGGAATTAAGCTGTCACAGGTAGATAATTCTTTGACGTGCCAGCCCCCCCAAACTGCACATTGTACCCCTTATAGCTGCATCCTTGGCAGCACTTTATCCTGCAGCCTCACCCTGCCTGGTGTGAGGGCACGAGAGGGGAACATTCCCTGTAAAAACACATTTCAGATGCTGGAAATCCTAAAGGTGCATTTTTCTGCTGGTTAACTGCTGGATTAGAGATGCTTCACTATCTTTGCACTTCGTAAAAGTGCCTTTATTGCCATGCAGGAAAATCACACAGAGGTGTCAAGTCTTATAATGAGCTAAAGAAAATGGAACACAAGAAAGCCTGAGGCTGAGGGAAATTAAATATTGTAGTAGCCAGCAAAGGCTGATGCTGAAGTACAGCAGGGTGCTCTTTGGGACAAAACGTTTTCTGAAAGGTCATAATTAGCCTGGTGGGAGGCAGAAGTGGGGTTTGAAGGAGATCCTCTGCCCAGAGCACTGAGCTCTTGCCCTATTCCCATTCAACCAAACCAAAGCTGCGAGGGAGAAGTGGCTGTGGGAGACCAACCTAAACCCCTCCTTGTGAGGAAGAGCCCAGAACTTGTCAGGAGGAGTTTAGGACTTGTCCCCTGCCTCGCCCTCCTTCCCTTGCGGGCACAGGGGCAGCACAAAGCAGATTTGCTGGTCTGGAGCCTGGGCAATGAGCCGAGGGCTGCGCTGGCCCGTGTCCCCGAGGAGGCACAGCTGGGGACACGGGGCTGCAGCAGCAGTGCCCAGGCGCTCCTGAGCACAAGCCTGGCACCGGTCAGGTGCTGGTATAATTTTTTCCTGGATCAGCAGATTTAAACTCGCACTGTGCCATACACGTTAAAATTAAACTCAGAGCTGATATTAAAAGTGCTGCTGCTCAGCCATCTATCTTGCCTGATTTTTCTTTTCGTCTTGCTTTAAAGAGCATCCCCAAGGCTATGAGATTTCTAGGAAGCAGGATTTCTTTGGGAATCCAAGCTTGTTACCGGTATCAAATACTCAGTACACTCTTTAAATATTTCATGGTTTGGAAGGGGCCTGTATGGCTAATGGGGTGGACCCTGGGGACAGAGAGTTTGGGGACATATAAAGTCAGTGTTCCCGTTCAACAGCCCACGCAGGAACACTCACACAGCAGAGGAACTGCTGATGGAGCAGGGGAAAAACCACCGGCACAGACCTGGCTCACAGGCATCCCTCCGCTGCAAGGCCTCACATTCCTCGTGCTTTACAGGGAAAATTGGAGTGGGATAAATGTCAGTTTTTTGGTGGCTTGCAACACGCTGATGAACACAGAAGCCAGCCAGGCCAGCCTTTCCCTGCCCTGTTTCGAGCAGTTTGGGCAGGAGCCTTCTGAGCTCTGCAGAGTGTGAAATCACTGGTTCAGCAGCTGAGGGTGCCAAGGCAGAGCAGAACCACCACAGATCAGAACTTGTTTGCCATGCATTGGAGTGCTAATAACCATTCCCAGCGCAGGGCACATTCCAGGGCGTGAGCTTTCAGAGCGCCTGGAAAGCACTTCCTGCACACTCAGGGACTTCTCTCTCCCCCAGTGCCTCCCAGAACACCTGAAGATGTGCCTGGGTGGCTGCTGAGCACCTCCCTCGCCCGCTCCATCCGACACTTCTGCAAGCGGCAGCCTGTTGGTGTTCTGAGCAGGTTCCTTTGGGAGGGCAGCTCTGCATCTCAGGGAGCCAGGCTTTGCGCCTCACTTCAGGCCAGGTGGGACCTCCAGAGGGAAGCCACTGGATGCAGACGTGAGCACTCTGTCACTCAGATTTCTGCTCTTCATCCACCCTGCAGATCCTGGTGTTTTTACGGACCATTCATTGGAAAGGTAATGGCAGAGGCTGACTAACGTTCTTTCTGGGTATCTATTAAATTGTGGAATGACTGTTTGAGATGTTTTCTTCCAGGCATTCAGAACCTCCTCTGACTTTACATCCTTCTCCCCCACTTTTCATCCCATTTTTTGCCATGCCTTTGTCTCCCAGCTTCACCCTGCAGTGAGGCACCTTTAGGCACATGCATAGTGAAATGGCTGGAGGTGACAGACCTCATGGCTTTCTTAATGCTCTTAACTTCCAGCACTTCCAGCTTTCTTAATGCTCTGAACTTCCTGTCTTCATCATCCTGTCTTCTCCAGGGCTTTAGTGGAGGGCTGGTTAGTCCATACTGGTTAGTGTGGGTCTGTGTGCAGCTGTGTAGTGTGGCTCCACCATCAGCCTCCCTGAGTACATCAGGGCTGTGTGAGACCCTCGGGTACCAGGCAGGATATTCTTTACTACTGGAAATGCTAATTTAAATTTACAGCTATCACATCCATCTTCAGGGCATGGGGAATGGTCATTTGGAAGGGAACCAATGCATGAATCAGGGTACTGATACCAAGAGTACATTTCCCCGGAGCTGATGATCTGATACGGTGATTTGTAGGGAGACTGAAAGCTTCTGAACCAGCTGGATATTAATTGCCAGGAGCTGTGGATCCAAAGGCCATAGCTGCTTGTTGCAACCATGCTGAAACCATGCAGTAATCCTCTTTATGGAGGCCAGAGTGCAAGTCCTGCACTGCTTCTCACAGGGTGTCTGAGGCTCCTTGCTGAGCAGGGCCTTCCCCTCTCTTTGAAATGTATTCCACTATAAAGGGGAAAGCAAGCTAGGAATTGATTTGCCATTAAGAAATTGTATTTGGTGTTTAGGATTGGGGTTTTTTTTGAATGATAACATGAAGAAGAAAAAAAAAATAGTAGTTAAATAACAACTCATTTGTTTCCTTAGTGAGTGCAAAATAGTTATGTAAAGCACAAGAGTTATCAAGCAGGATCCTCTTGCCACAGAACAGGTACAACACAGACGGAGAATTTAAATTTCCTTCATCTTGTCTTCCTGCCTTAAACATCAACCTCATTCTCATGGGAAACACTTTCAGCTCCCACCATCACTTTTAGCTCCTCAGAGTGCAGTGGAGAGGAGGGACTGTGGGCACTTTGCTCCTTCTGAAAGTCCCTGCAGTGACCTTGCCTGCAGAAAAAACCACTGCAGAGCTGAGCAAGCAAACACGGGGCACTGATGACCTTGGGAGAGCAGGGACTGTCCCCAGTTTGGATCTCTGAATGCATCTCAGTGAGGTCTGCTTTGCTCATCAAAAGGAGCAGGCATGTCCCAGACACAAAACACAGCATCTCTCTCAAGGCTGGCCTGCTGCGTGGGCCTGAAAGGAAGTTCAAGGTGGTATCTGCTTGTAGTCACATTTCTTCCATTCCACCACTGCATCTCTAAATCCAAATCCACATCTGACTGCCTTCCCTACCTTCCACATCTGCCAGCAATGTCCTCTGATGTTTTCAGAAAATCTCTGCTGAAGTTTTTTCCTCAAGCTGGGCCTCTGACAAAGGATCTCTTCCAAAGCAGCTCTGGTCCTGCTGGGATCTCTCAGCTTCCCCCATCTTTTCCCCTCTTTTTCCTTGGATTTTTTTGCTCTTGGGAAAACAAGCACAACTCATCCCTCAGGTGTGGCCTCTTCACCAAGTGCTGAATGAGCTGCACCTTTCAGATCCCTTATCTGTCAGCTCCTTGCCTTGGGGCTGAAGGTCCTGCCCTCTGGTCCTGCAGCAGGTTCTCCACGTGCCTGGAGAGCTGATTGCCATGCCTTTGGAGAGTGCTGTCCCCTCCTGCGTGGACTTTTGGGACAGCTGCGTTGCTGTGCCCTGTGAGCTGTGCAGGGTTAATGAATTCGTGCTTATACAGCTTTTTGAAGAGGAAAAGTGCCATGGAAGGGCTCTGTTATTGTTACCACGTATGAAGAGGTCTGTACCAGACCCAACCGTATTGTGTTTGGCCACTGGATGTCACAGCTGCTCAACACACAATGCAGAAAGGGAAAGTGCTTAGCCAGCAATGAGCAGCAGCACTTTCCAGAGCCTTTTCTTGTTCTGTGCACTGTGTTTGTTTGTTTGTTAAGGGCCTTGGGGTCTTCTCCTTTGTTTGTGCACTGCTAATGTCTGTTTTCAGAGAGATGGAGCAGCAGTTGTGCTTCCCCTGCCTGCCATAACACTGGGAGATGAGGAGCAAACTGAACATTTTTGGGGGAGCAGTGCAGATACCTCCAAAGCACTAATTGCACCATGAACAGGTATTGGCACATGCTGCCAGGCTGCCTTGTCACCCAGTTATTCCTTCTCTGTCCCATGCAGTGCACAGCTCAGAGCCCTGGGGTGATGGAAACCTTTCTCCAAGGTTTCTTTCTCACACAGCTCCTTTGATCCCCACACTCAGACCACATCCCAGTGCTCCTCACACACAATGCAGTGGCAAGTTTGGCCTCCCCCTTCCTAATCCTGCCTTCACGCTTTGCTTTCTTCCAAAGTCTCAAGCAGAGATCCAGAACGTGAAATCCCCTTTCAGCCAAGTCTGTAGAGCAGCCCCAAAGAGACATTACAAGAGCTGTAATGACATTTCCTGGAAATGAAAATGAAGAGGGATTATTTGACCATGTTCTCTCCTTTTTATAGCATCACATTGTCCTTTTCTCCACCTTGGGGAAATGGCAGTGAAAGGCTGCTCCTGCCCGTGGTGCAGCGAGGTGATAACCACCCCAGAAGTGATGTGAACATTAAAAAGGGAAAACTATTTTAAGATAATCCAAGGGTTACAGCTATAACTAAGAGTAATTGGCTGAAACTGAGCAAAAGAAAATTTAGGTTGACAATGAAGTGCAGGTAGCTAATGCTGAGATCTGTTAGACCGTGAAATAGAATTCGCAGAGGAAACCTCTCTGCTTTTAAATGGGCAAATCCTGCCTTTAGGAGCACTGGTGTAGATCTCTGGTGTCTGTCTCTGACTGCCTCAAAGCCCATTTCTTCCACAAAGCTTCAGCAGAATCATAAAGGTGTCTGAATTTATATCAGAAGAAGGTAAGAAGGTGTCCCTGCCCATGGCAGAGGGTTGGACTAGATATATTCTTTAAGGTCCCTTCCAAACCAAACCATTCTGATTCCATGATTAAATTTAGTCAAATACATCAAAATATTGTGTAAGATGAAGGAGGTCTAAAGGGATTGTGTGAACTGGAGAAATGAATTCCAGTGCTTTTCTGCCTCTGTGATCTCTGTATGTACTTGAAAACCAGGGGCAAAAAGGGAAGAAGAAAAAAAAGAGCCTGGGCAAAATATCAAAGAAAAGAGGGCCAGTTTTGGAAATAAGATGTAGAAACATTAGAGGAATTGTTGAATAAAAGAATCTCATGTTTCAATCCACACAGCTATTGTCAGCTTTCCTCATGGGTCTGGGCCTGCCAGCACTGGCTGATCTTTGCCTTTCATAAAACTTGTGCAGGCTCTGGATGCCTTCACTCATCCAGCACAACCTCAGCAGAGAGAGCTCTGTTTGAAGAGGTTTTAGACTCACTCAGAAAAACCTGCATGGCCTGATTGAAGGCACTCTGTCCATCTCTCTTCAAACAGCCTGTTCCTGGCCAAATGTTTGCTGGGCTGGAGTGATGCAGCCCTTACTGCAAGCCCTGATGGAATTCCTGCTGATTCAGAGGCAGAGGAGTTAACCCTTTCAAGTTCTGGGTCAAAGGAGCACTGAGGTTTGAGCCAGCTACTTCAATACCATATCAAGGTTTTAATGTGGCCACCAATACTCAGAATGTCAGGCTTGAGCTGAGCTTTAGGCCAGTGAGGACAGAGAGAATAGCCTGGGAGAAGCAGGATTTAAAAGATGGCAAAGAGTCAGGGGAAGCTGTAGAGATAAAAGTGAAGTGCATGGAAGCCAACGATGTGGGATAAAAGGCTTATTTCCCACTGCAGTCAAGGTGGGAGGGGGAAGGCTAAGGTCTGTGTGAAAGTTCCCTGCCTCTGGAAATAAGTCATGCCAAGAATATTCACGGCTGACACACACGACATCAGATTTTCTCACTGGCTGAATCTCAGTGCAGAGATGGGTCCTGTGCCAGTCTCCACCTGTGAACCCCCAGCTCACCTCTGCTGTGTTGCCTGGAGTTCCCAGGCACTATGTCCATTCTTCTCTCCAGAAATTATGTCCAGGTAGCAAAAGAGCTGACCCAGACAAGCCTCAGGCCAACCAGGTTTAATACCACATACACTAAAAAAGCTCCAAGAACCAGTAACCACTGGTTGACATGGACAATAATTTCTACAGGAGAACTTCCATAACATTCAGCTCTTAGTTAGAAGCTCAATATCCAAATTAATTTAAAGAACTTAATTAAAATTATTGTTTTGTCCTAACCCCAAAACAAATTCACGCTTTGTGCCCTTAGTAAATCCTTTCCATGGATTGCTGTGTCTTCATGGAATCACAGAATGGTTTGACTTAGAAGGGACCCTAAAAACAAGAATTTGAGCTAACACAGATGTGGCTTTTGGGTGTGCTGAGCACCCACAGCCCCTGCTGATGTCAAGAGAAATGCCACAAATGTTGCAAAAGCCCCATTAAAAATGAATTCGCTGTCACCTCCCATTTCCTGGCACTGTACACTCCCGAATGGGATTTGTTTCAAGTGCTTTGTGCAGAGTGGGCTGGCTGATCAATAAAGCACAGGCAAGGGAAGCAGCTTGTCTCTGTGTGACATCCATTCCCCTCCCCTGCAGGTGACAGGAGAGCTGCTCCAGCACAGAGGTGACCCCTGTGCCTGGCTCTTCTTCACACCCTCCTGAACTGCAAAGAGGTGTAAACCCCCAAAATTACACCCTCAGCTAATTTCAAAGCCTATGTACACAACTGGATACACAAGGATTAAGAAGTGCATTGCAGGGCAGCTTTGCTTAGTTTGGTCCTTACACAGTTCAGTGCAGCTGTCAGAATAAATGACTTCTTCAGAGGAGAGAAGGAAAAAACACATTTGGTTAATCAGCTCAATATTGCAGCAGTTCCCAAAGATTAAATATGCACTGCACAAACCAGCAACCCAGGACAGGCCTTTTTATATTAACAATTCACTTGCAAAAAATAAGATTTTGAGCAAAATACCTGCTTCTGTTCTTCAGCACAGCAACCTGAGCTCCCATGGCACCTGTAGCTCACTTGTGCCTCTTACTGTTGAATTGCTGTTATTATTCATAGAATCACAGAATGAGCAAACTGCCTGTGCTGCAGCATCCTGCGTTCTGTCCTGCCCAAACTGCCCCTAACTGCCCCAAACTGCCCCAAGCTGCCAGATCAGGTCTTGCCTTCTGTGCAGCACAGCCTGACCCTCACCCCCAGACTCACCTCAGCTGCTGCCACCTCGCTGAGTGGCTGAAAATCACCTTGCTCCTGAAAATAATTGCCAATTTTATCACAAGGGGCAGGGACACTGGGAACAGAAGTGCTGAGATTTCACTGATCTGAGTTTTCTTGCTTCGTGTTTAATATTGCTGCATGTTCACCTAAAACAAACAGCCCAGCTATGCTGCTTTTGTTGGAATCACTAATTCTTTTCCATAGAAGGTAAAAATTCCATTCCTGGGGAGGTTTCTGCTCCCCTTTGTTTTGAAACCACGGGTCTAGGAGCTGGGGGCCATGGCTGGGAAGAAAGGGCTGCCAGCAGTGTGTCATTCCTGAGGGAGGAGGAGGAGGATTTTCAAAGGGAATGGCATTTGCCTGGTGACAGGATACAAAAAGGCAGGGAGAGAATCCAGGCTCTGTTCCCTGTTCTGCCAAATGACTTTTACTGGACCATAGACAAGTATTTGCTTGGGACACATTTTTGAGGAAATCAAGTGTCTGAAGAGACACAGAAGTCCACAAGAGCATTTAGACACCTGCCACCTGCTAGTTTTTCTTTGAATTCCTGCATGGTTTTTGGAAAGCCATCAGGGTGTCAGTCTCTTGTATGGTGCCTGCACCTTTCAAGTCTAAGTAGTTTTTGAGAGCTCTGAATTTTTCAGAGGTTTCAAATCTCTCCCATTCAAAACTAGATTTTCAGTGATGAGGGAAGGTGTTGAAAGCAAAGTGATTTGAATGCTAAGGCTCAGGGGTGTGGAGTGCTTTTAAACCCAGTCTCCAATTTTCAGAGGAGCTAAGTGCCTAGTTCTGATTTTAGTACCATTGTGAATGTTCTGCACTTTTGAAATCCAGTCTCTCAATGCTGTCTGCCTTGGTCCTTGCTCTGAGTGAAGGGAAGCAGCTCTGAGGTCTGGGCTGGATATTTCTGCTTACCAAGCTCTGTTGTACCCATACTTGCAGAGAGGAGCTTTTCAACCCATTCATGAGGAAAGAATGGACAGGAAAAGTGGGCAGAGCTGTGCAGGGGCCAGGGAGCGACCTGAGGCCATCAGCTGTGGCCATCGGGGGACCTGTCCCCTCTGTGGGGACAGCTGAGCCAAAAGGGCCAGAAAGTTTGCCAAAAGTCAGCAGAGCTGACTGGCCAAACCGATGATCCGCAGGGCGTTTGCTGCTGTGCTCGGGGTGGCTGAGGAGAGGGGCAGGAGGGCTCTGGAAAGAAAATCAGCATTTGGGGTTTCTGAGGAGAGGGGCAGGAGGGCTCTGGAAAGAAAAATCAGCATTTGGGGTTTCTGGGGAGAGGGGCAGGAGGGCTCTGGAAAGAAAAATCAGCATTTGGGGTTTCGGAGGAGAAGGGCAGGAAGGCTCTGGAAACAAAAATCAGCATTTGGGGTTTCTGGATAGAAGGGCAGGAGGGCTCTGGAAAGGCCAGGCCTGCAGAAAATCAGCATTTGGGGTTTCTGAGGGGTTTTTAACCAGTCCCTCCCTCGGCTGTGCTGCAGGTACATCACAGACATGCTGATGGCAGCGCTCCTGCTCTGCCTGCTCCTGGTGCCCCTCAGCCACTGCCACGAGGTGCCCTGGACATACACAGGTAAAAACGGGGCTGCTTTGGGGCTGCTGCTGCTGGACAGGCTCCCTTCCCTCTGTGCTGCAGGAGCAGCCTGGCTGGCCCTCAGTGAGAGATCACAGAGCAGCTGATTTATTCACTGATGCCTTCGTGGCTTGAAAGTGATTATCCTCAATGTCACCTCTCTTTACTCCTTTGTGTGGTTAGGACACATTGTCAGGGTTGGCAGCACAACCAGGTTCAAACAATGGGGGAAATCTTTAGAATGTGCTAGAAGAAAAGCTGCCCTTTGGATGATCCTGCAAGGAAAAGCTTTAAATACTGCCTGCTTCTTATTTTACTGTCATATCCCAGGCAGTACAGAGCACTAAGAAGTACTTATTTAGGTATTTATAATTTTTTGGTGAAATTTTATCTAAATTTCACTTGTGTCAGGGGGTTGTTTGCAGAGCTCACTGAAGTGTTAATCCTTTTATGATCTTCAGTGGGCTAAGTTACAACAAAGGATATTGCTGAAGATTTGCAATATTGCAATTGCTCTCTCCCTAGTTAAAAATAGCTAATTGCTGTCAGTTCCTGATCCCAAGCTGAGCCTTCCTGCCTATTGCCCTATCCTATTCACTCGTGCTGGTTAAGAAGCCAGTTCCACACCTCTGGCAGCTGGGACCCATTTAAATCCCCATTTCCAAGTGAACACTGCTCCTCTTTTGGTGGGGGTTCAGCCTCCCGGAATCACCGAGCCTGCTGCAATGCAGGTTCCTTCCTTTGCAGCACAGCTGTCCTGCGACACAATAAAGTGCATTTTCACTCTGGGGAGGGCACAGCAACCTGTTATGGCTGCAGCTCTGATAATTAGATTGGCATTTCCCGCTGGCAAACCAGGGGAGTGCTCTGGTCACAGCGCATCCCTGTCACCGTCCTTGCCCCCCTCCAGGAGAAGGAGAGCTGGATGAAGAGCACTGGGGACAGCACTTCCCAGACTGTGCTGGCCAGCAGCAATCCCCCATTGACATCCAGAGGAGGAAGGTGAGGTACAACCCGCTGCTGCAGCTGGAGCTGGGTGGCTACGAGGGGCCCTTGCAGGGCCAGCTCAGGATGACCAACAACGGCCACTCCGGTAAGGCTCAGGCCACTGCAGGAGCAGATCTTTTGTTTCAGCTGTGCAAATGCATTCCCAGACCATGCCCTTGGTTTGAACTCACCTTTCTTTGCCATCTCACTTCATTCTGCTCCCTTAGGTTTGCTGTTTTCCTCAGTCACCCAGGAAAGCTCTCCAGAAATGCTTAAATAAATCAGACAAATAAAAGGCAGTTAGGTTTCTGCAAGGTATTTTCATGGAAAGGGGATCAAATGCAGCTGCAGAATTCCAGATTGATAATTTCCTTTAATGTGCTGCAAGACAACAGGAGTGCAGCAGTGATGGTATTTGGGGCACACTGACTCCTCTGCATTCAGAAAATGCATCTTTTGGCCTGTGCAGGAATGAGAAGTGACAGGAGTGGAACCTTTGCATCCCAGGTTTGGTCACAAGCCAGAGGATTGATATTTTGGAGCTCAGGAAAGGGAACTGAAGCACAGCACATGTTAAAAGCTTGGCCTTTGGCTACACCGTTTTGGGGCAATGCTTATAATTTAGGAGATCCCAGATTCCCCTGCTGCAGTCTGTAATTCACTGGCTAAATAATTCATCAGCTGGCACTGTTGGGATAACGCCTTTGGACTACAGATGAGCAATGAGAGAATTTCCAATGGCTGCAGGGGAGAGAGGATGAGTGGTTTGGGAAGGTGGAGGGAACACAGAGCAGTCGGCTCCTGAGTCCTGCACAGCAGCTCTTTCTTCCTGCCTGCACCAAAGAGAGAAATCCGGTGTGAGGGCAGCGGAGTGCTGGGGCACCAAGTGCCAGCAGAGGAAGACTGCTGTGACAGTTCCTGAAAACTGTACCTCCTTTTGTGTGGCCCACACAAGCTCAGCGTTCAGCCCGGAGCTCTCTGTCAGCACTACTGCCCTGCCTGCCTAGACATTAATTCTTGCAGGTTTAGCTTTTTTGACTGCATGTGTGTATTTGCCCATTCTTTTGTTAACTTCCCAACAATGATTTTCTGATGCGGGGCAGTTTCCTAAAGCTCAAAGACAAACGACTGTCCCTATTCACAGCTCCTGTGAGTCAGGCTGGGCTTTTCTACTGGCTTCAGTGAGATGGGACAGGGCAGCAGAATCTCTCAGGGAGAGCACTCAGCAGATCTGAAAGGGACACAGAGGGATTTATCAGCAGGACCTGTCCTTGCAGGCTTCAGAGCCAAACCCCAAATGTCTCACCAAGGAAACCAGGTTCATTTTTTCTGTAGGTCTGTTAGCACCAGGCTAAATCCCACCTGAAAATGCCTGTTTGCTGTGGTGTGAGTGCTCACACAGACAGCCTGGGGTTAACAAAGCCTTTTGTATTTGCACCATTCTTTTTGTTTTAAAGAGGGTTGCTCCTCCAGCTGGTAGTGAGGACAGGGAAAATTAAAATGTCATCCATGTGTGCATCCTCCCCCAGAAGCAGATTTAACTGGGGCCTCCAGAGTCCCCATTAACTCCCCAGGGGCCAGAGCTGGGCAGCCAGGCTGGCTGTCCCTGCAGGCAGGATGGCCAGGGGCACTCCGGAGCTGCCCTGTCAGCCCAGCTGATTCCCCATCCTGCTCAGCCAGGGCAGAGCAGGAGGGGGGCACAGCCAGCCTGGAGCACTCACACTCCCCACTCAGGCTCCTGTGAAAGCAGAAGCACACCAGGCTGCTCCCTGCCTTGTGCTTGCAGCAAATATTTGCCTAGAATATCTTAGAGGGGCCTTAAGCTGGTTACAAGCTCACAACACAATTCCCTGGCTGTGTTTTGTAGAAAGTAGAAACCCTGGTGAGGTACTTGAAGTAAATAACCCTCATTATGGAAGGCAGTCAGCAGGGAACTTATGAAAAAGGTAGATTATGTTATCCCTCCCACTCTAGAGCCTTCGGGATGTTAGAAGGAAACATGCTTTCGTCTTGTCTGTCTATAAACGGTTCACAAACAAAAGAAACTCCTCAGAAACCCAAACTATGACTAATTAATAATATGTTTGCTGCATTTTGCAAGGATAGTTGCTAGTTTTTATAACATGCTGGGGGCTTTCATTTAGATGAGGCAATTCTCCACTTTCACTCCTAGATTTATTAACATAATCTATGATTTCTGGCAGTGAATTAGCAGGAAGACAAAGGGTTTGTGACTTCTCCTTGGCAAGGAGAAGAAAAGAGGTTTGTCTCCACAAATCCTGCAGCAGTCACACAGCCTTTTCAAACCTACAGAGTGTTCCCAGAACGGCTGGGCCTCACTGGGAACTGTGATAACAGACGAGGCCACTCTGTGCTGATTCCTATCCCCCTTTTCTGCCTTGGAAAGGAAGTGGCTGACAGACCTGTGCCAGGTGTGCTGTGCTGGTGAGAGTGAGCATTAACGCTTCCATTAGTGCCCACTGCCAAAGCCAGAGCTCAGGGGGAGAAGGGGTCTGCAGGCACAGCCCAGTCCTGCTTGTGCCTGCTGTGCTGCACCAGCCTGAGCCCAGGAAAGGTTCCCAGCACCCCCAGCTTTAAAGTTCCCTGCCTTCCCTCCCACACCGGGCTGGTGACCGTGCTGCTCCTTCCAGGAGCTGCCACCAGCCCTGTAGGAGCCACCACGGGGTGGTGGCTGCACCCCCTGCTCCTCCAGCCCTGTCCTTTTTCAGTTCAGATCGATTTGCCACCCACCATGAACATCTCCAGAGGGCTCCCAGGTGTCTACACAGCTGTCCAGATGCACCTGCACTGGGGCGGGCTGGACCTGGAGAGCAGCGGCTCGGAGCACACCATCGACGGGATGCGCTACTTCGCCGAGGTTCGTGTGGCCAGGGCGGCTCTGGGCTCTCCCTGGGAAAGGGGGCTGCACCCACAGGGCCTGCAGGGAGGCAAGGGGGAAAGCAGGGCAGTGGCAGGGCTGAGCCCGACGCTGCTGGCACAGAAGGCTCCAAGGAAAGCCATGGGAAGGGCACTCGTGTCCTTCTGAGGTGGAGCTGTTCCCCACAGTCACCACGAAGCTGTCAAACCAGAGGTCCCTGTGGCTGCTGTGGGGCACAAACAGCACAAACTGGGCTGGTGACTGTCCCTTCAGTGTGTCCATTGCTAAATGACCCCGACTCTCTCCTGGCAGCTGCACATTGTCCACTACGACTCTGCCAACTACTCCAGCTTTGAAGAAGCCAAGGACAAGCCCCAGGGGCTGGCTGTGCTGGCCTTCCTGTACACGGTAGGTGTGGGCCAGGCTGGGGCAGGGGGCCCTGCCTGAGCCAAAACCTCCCTCAGACACGAGCAGCCCGGGCCAGGCTCGTACAGCTGCCCCAGAGATGGGGTCTGGCACCTCTGTAGGCAGCTCTGCTGCTTCCCCTGGGCCATCTTCACATAACACCAGCCAATACCCCTTGGGAGCCCCAGAAAACTGCCCCATAAGTAGTATTTTATCTATATCCATATCTATATATCTATATCTATATCCCATATATAAGAATATCAGGTGGGGCTTCCCGGCCATGCCTCCAAGCTTTGCTCTGCCTTGCCAGTGGCACCTCTTGATTCAGTGTGGATTTAAAAGCAGTAAAAAAGAATCCTGTTCACTATCCTGCCCAAGCTGTGCAGACCTGACCATTGTCCAGCCCATCAGGAGATCTGTGGTGCATTTGTTGTCTGTGTCTCCCAGCTGATGAATTAAACCCCACAGCTGCCCAGCAGTGAGAAGGGCAGGCAGGTCACACCTTTTGATCAAGTGTCTGTGCTGTGTTTAGGACGGGCACTTTGAGAACACCTACTACAGCGAGTTCATTTCCAAACTGGCAAGGATCAGGTTTGCAGGTAAGACCTGGGAATGCCTTTCTCTGTCCCTGATGTGCTCCCAGCCTGTGTGTGCACTCTGGCTCTGGGAACAGACATTTTCCTGCTGCTGCACAGCTCCAGCCCAGCGCTGTGGGGAAGGTGCTCAGGGCAGCAATAAATGCACTCCTGGCAGTCTGTGCAGCACCAAATATCAGCTCCCAGCAGCCTGCACACCCCCTGATGCCTCCTGGAGCACCCCAGGGGCTGGCAGAGCGCTGAGAGCAGCTGCCCAGCACCCCCAGGACCCAGACATGTCTGACTGACAAACCACAGACCCAGAAAGGGCCTTTCGTGCCTCTCCATCTCCTCCCAGTTCCACCAAAGGTCTGATGAGCCACTGCTGTGGGCAGAGGGATTTGCTGACCCCAGCTCCAAGAGCGTTTCAGCCTCTCTCTTCCCTCCCCATTAACTTCTTATACCATCTCTGCTTCCTTTGGAGGTCAGTCAACCACGCTCAGCTCTCTGGACATCCAAGCCATGCTGCCAGAAAACCTCTCCCACTTCTACAGGTACCAGGGCTCCCTGACCACCCCCCCGTGCTCCGAGAGCGTGATCTGGACCATCTTCCACTCCCCAATTGTCCTGTCACACACTCAGGTCAGTGCTGCCTCTCCCCAGCTCCTCTGCCCTCTGAACGTTTCCCTTGCTGTCCTCCAGGGATCTTGGGAACAGAGGAGCTCTTAGGGCACCTCTCCTACAGAGCTTTTGTGGTGACTGGTAACAAAACTGCTCAGCTAAGCTCAGCCACCCTGAAGCACTACAAAAAAAGGAAGAGACCAGTGAGAATTAACAAGGCAAAAACTACTGCAAGAGAGTCCCCTGGAAAAAAAAAAAAAAAAGGCAAAAAAACCCACCAAAAAAGGACCATTCATAACATTAAAATACTTACAGAATAATTGCCGGATTTTAGAAGGTATTTCAGGGTTTTTCTGTGTCTAGACTCACACTGGAAGTAATGCTTTTAAGTTAATAAATAATAAAGAAGCATCAGAAAACATTTTCTTCCAGGAGAAGAAAAAGATAAAACTGAGACCACAGTAGTGGGGGATCACAGTGTGTTCTCTTTGAAAAAGAAATACTCTTTTTGTCTGGGGAAGGCCAGAAGGCACTTGTGAGAAAGGCAGAGAATAGCAGCAAAATCTCCATCCATGCTACCATCAGGCAGGTGCTCAGAACTCCTCCAGGCAAAATGCCTTCACCATGAATTAGCTGCAAAGAGCCCTCAGTCCTGTTCCTTCCCCAGCTGCTCAGCGAGAGACCCTGAGGATTCCTCCTGATCCTCAGGCCAGTCCCGAGCTGCAGGATGTGCACTGCAGGTCTGGGCAGAGCTGCTGTCCCTGTGCCCTGTGTGATATCCCTGTGCCCTGTGCGATGTCCCTGTGATGTCCCTGCACTGTTCTGCACTGCAGCACCAGCCAGAGCTGCTGTCCCCATGCCCTGTGTGATGTCCCCATGCCCTGTGCAATGTCCCCGTGCCCTGTGTGATGTCCCTGTGATGTCCCTGCCCCATTCTGCACTGCAGGTCTGGCCAGAGCTGCTGTCCCTGTGCTCTGTGTGATGTCCCCATGCCCTGTGCGATGTCCCCATGCCCTGAGCCATGTCCCCATGAGCGATGTCCCCGTGCCCCGTGCGATGTCCCCATGCCCTGAGCGATGTCCCCGTGCCCTGAGCGATGTCCCCGTGCCCTGAGCCATGTCCCCATGCCCTGAGCCATGTCCCCATGCCCTGTGCGATGTCCCCGTGCCCTGAGCCATGTCCCCATGCCCTGTGCCCTGTGTTTGTCCCTGTGCCAGGTGCAGCTCCTGGAGAACACCCTGCTGGACTGGCACAACCGCACCCTGCGCAACGACTACCGGCACGCGCAGCCGCTGCGGGGCCGCGTGGTGGAGGCCTCCTTCCGAGCCCAGCGGGGCCAGGGTAGGGCCAGGGGACCCGGGGGGGACAAACACCCCGGGGAAGGTGTGACACTGCCAGTCACACGTGTGGGAACAGCTCTGTTGGGCAGCCACGCTGAGGAGAGGAGCTGCATTTTGAAACACGGCTTTTGCTGCAGCTAGAAAACGTAGCGTGTGCAGGTCCCAGCCCTCTGTAAATTCAGCTGTCTGATTGCTCCAGCACAGTGTCATCCAGAGGAACTCACCCTCAGGCTGGATCAAATCCAGATGCAGCTCCAGGACATGAAGACAGAGTTGCTGAATGGACTGAGCCACACAGGTAAGAAACTCAGGTTGAGTCCAGCTCACCTTGTGAGGATGAAGAGTCCTGCTGAGCTTGGGGGCCCAAATCATTGACAGGTTTAGTACAGGCACACACAGGTAGAATTTTATCCCATGTCTGATGGAAATCCTTCACCATCATCAAGGCCAGCCCTAAGCCAGCTACAGCTCTCTCCTGCCACACGGGTACACATTTTACAGGCAGTAAAAATGCTCAGCTCAGTTCCCCCAGGAAAAATAACCATCACCTCTATTTTATACAACATGAGAGAAGAGGAGGAGGGAGGGAAAACCATGATTTTCCAAAGCATTTGTGTGGGGGAGCTCAGCTCAGCTTTTCATCATGCCAAAGCCATTCCCTGCTGGCACAACACAGCAGTAACTGGAAATTCAGACTGCACAGCCCTACCAGTTTTGTGGGGTGTTATTCTCCAGAATTTGGGCTTGTTCACAGGAAATGTAACTGCTGGCTTTTGGGTTACTTCAGGTACACAATCCAGCACCTTTCCAGCTTTCTACTTCCCCGTGGAGAACGTTGAGAGCTTTGTGGAGGTCCATCCCCTCCGTGCTGTGTCTCTGCAAGCCTTCACCCTGTGCTTCTGGAGCAGAGCCCAGCCCGTGGGCAGCCAGACCGTCCTGTCCTACTCCACTGGGGAGAGGGACCGTGAGCTGGCGGTGACCGTGGGCTCAGAGCTGGGGCTGTGGGTGGGAGGCCACTTCCTCAGCTTCCCCCTGCAGCAGGAGGCGCAGGGCTGGCTGCACCACTGCGTGACCTGGGCCTCCCCGGAGGGACGCGCCAGCCTCTGGCTCAACGGAGCGGCTGGCCAGGCCCAGAGCGTCCAGAAGGGCTACGTGAGCCGGGCCGGGGGCACGCTGCTCCTCGGCAAGGACAGGGACGCTCTGCTTGGCACCTTCTCCAACGGGTTTGGGGGGTGGCTGAGCCGGGTGAACCTGTGGAGCCGAGTGCTCAGCGCCGCGGAGCTGCGGGCGCTGGCGCTGTGCAGGGCAGGGCAGCCCACGGGGGACGTCATCGCCTGGGGACAAACCCCCATGGCCCTCCTCGGGGGGGTGCTTCTGCAGCCCGACACCAGCTGCCAGTGAGCACAGCCTCTGCTCCCCTGACAGCATCCAGGGAGTCCTGCTTGCTGGGAAAGCTGGGAAAAACTGGGGCTGCTTGCTTGTTTCTCCTCCTGCTTCGTACAGGCTCGCCATGTACCTCCTGGTGCTCCAGGGTGTTTCTCCAAGAGACCAAAACCTCCATCTGTGAGATAAAAGCAATGAACTGCAGAATCTGGCACAATCCAGCACCCTGGGTTGTTACATCCCTCCCAGGGGGCTGATTTAGATCCCCATCCACAGATTTTGTTTCATGCCAGAGAGGTGCTCTCTGGTCATAGGAGCTGCTTTCTCAAATAAAATTTCTCTCCTCTCCCTCACCCAGTCTCAGTTTCTCACCAGCTTCCCTGCTTGTCTCTCCTGTTTGTCACCACCAACTCACCACCCCTTCCCTCACAGTCGTATCCCATAGGAGAGGGGATGTGGAGCTCTGGCAGGGCAGGTCCTGTGCAATCCCTGTGGCACAACTTTGCCTTCTTTTCTGTAGTGGATGTAGATACAGGGCATAGAAACAGCTCCTTTTTCAACACATATATCACAAACTTTGGTGCAGGTGTGTTGTATATATAAACTGATTTTCTAAGGTTAAAGTAAATCATCTGAAGGATTCTCCATTTACTACACAAAATCCATGCCAAGCTGCTCAACAATTCTGCTTTTTTCAAAACAGAAGGCAGCACACTGCTATACCAAATTGAATTTAATTTCCCCTTGCTGGACCCTCAAAGCACAAGTGGCAGTTCCTCAGAGGAGTTTAGAGCACCCCTGGCACACGAGTGCCCCACACCCAGCCCAAGGGCTGGCCTGTGTCCCCTGGGATGTGTCACCAGGACACCAGGGACACACATCAGCTCGTGCTGTCGGCTGCTTGGTCACAGAACTGGGCTGGCTGAGGACATTTCCTTTTCCTTGGAGCAAGAGGAGGACGTGGCAGCATTAGGTTTGCAGTTGGATTTGATCTTAAATGTCTTTTCCAGCCTTAAGAGTTCCGTGATTGTCAGATCAGCATCAGAGGAGGAATCCCTGTATTTGTTTTCCTGCTGAACAGATCCCGTCAGGCCAAACACAGCTGGGTCACATCTCACTGCTGGAGAGCGATTTCTTCTCTTCCTGCCTGCTCAGGGGGTAGCAATCTTTAAGCTCTTTGCATTCCTGAACCTCCACTTTGTTCCTCTTGGCCATGATCCTGTTGATTTCCATGAAGGTTTTATTCTTGGTCTCAGGAACAATGAAGAAGATGTAGAGCGTGGTGGCGATGCAGATGGCACAGAAGATGAGGAAGCTGTAGGGCCCCAGCCCAGCCTAGGGCAGTGCCAGGAGAGAGCAGGGGTCAGGGCAGCACTCCAGCTGGGAGTTTCCTGCCCTGGCCCCGCTGCACCCTGCACTGGCTGCAGGAAATGCAGCCACGGTGAGGTGCTCGTGATTTAACCTGAACAGCTCAAAGCTGGGGTGGTTTTAGATTCCGCCTTCTCAAACCACCACCACGGGTTTGTTGGAAACCTACTGGGAAAGGAGGGTGAGGGTCTGCTCTGTAACTCAAACAAAACTCAGGTTAAAGTCAGGGACTGCAGCAGTTTATGGGTCACTGCTGCTGGGGTCAGTTTAACCGGGCACCCAGATTTCAGAACCAAAAACTGTCCCCCCAAGGCACATCCTGCAGTGGAAGATGGGGAATTTGCCATCTTTTCCAAGTTGCTGAGCTCAGGAAGAGACCTGGCAATCAAACTGCTTTCTTTTAAAGCCTGTGCAACAGCCAGGTATGATGAGAAAACCAACAACATCAGCCTCTTGCCCTGGACAAATCCCTCACGCAGGTTTGGGGAACCAACAAGTGCACTTCCACTCCTCCAAGCTCTCTGTAGGAACACAGGGGTAAAGAGGCCGATGTGCAGCCCAGGTTGTGCCCTGTGCTGGGTCCTTACCTCCATGTAGAGGAACACCAGCCCCACGGTGAAGTTGCTCAGCCAGTGCACAGAGCCCCCCACCATGAACGCCGCGGGCCGGGACGACTGCAGGAACATCTCCGTGATCATCACAGCAGGAATGGGACCTGCAAGGCAGCTGCAGCTGAGAAACCCCAAAGGCAATCCCCTCACTCTGAATTCCTGATTAGACTGCTCATTTCAGTGGCATACAGCGGTTTCAGCTGTCAGTAAATCAAACAAGGATTAAATTTAAAGGAAAAAACGAGACAATTAAATGACTTGCACAGGGCATGGCCACACAGAGGTGAAATTCAGCCCGCCTGGATGAGCTCCAGGAAGGTTTTGTTGGAAACTGGAGACAGCACCTGGCTTTACCCAGCTTGTGGGGGGACTGGGTGGCTGTGGGCACTTACTTGGTCCGAGGGCATGTCCAATGATGTAGGCAATGACACAGAGGATGCTGAGGTAGGACATCCAGGAGACAGTGCTCTGCAAGGATTGAATCACAGGTTAGGGGTGCTGCCTGTCTGAGCACCACCAGCACACTCCAGGCACGGCTCACAGTAAGAGCTGGAGGCATTCTAAGGCAGTGTGACCCTTCAGTGCCATAACTGGCCACAGAAAGCACAGCCTGGGCATGGTCCTTGCTGCCCAAGGGATGCAGCAGGAGCTGGGACCGTGACATCCTGTGAGGAGCATGCAGCCAAGCAGGATCACAGCCTTTCTGTAAGGCAGCACCTACACAGACCTTCATGCTGTCCCCTCCTCCCCGGGGTGTAGAAGCATCCTCAGAATGTTCCAATGGCCTGTTCCCTGGAAAGCCCAGAAATCATGGGAGGGACCAGCCGAGCCATTCATACCTACCTGGAGATTGAGGGCCAGAGTTAAGAGTGCACAGGAGGCAGAGCACAGCACAAAGCCAGCCAGGAGGAGGATCCTCCTCCCCAGGGATTCCACAATGAAAACCTGGAAGAGGCAGGAGAGGGGGAGACACCAGGGGCTCAGCAGTTGTTGCTGATGTTTTTGTCCAAGGGACACCACAGGGAAAACATTTCCCAGCGTGTGCCAACAACGCTCTAGTGGAAGGATTTTGGGATGAGATGATCTTTAAGGTCCCTTCCAACCCAAACCATTCTGTGACTGTAGGATTCCATGAGCACAACCTAATTTAAACAGGGGAGGGGAGAGCGGGCGAGTGAGAGCTCAGAGAGCCCCAGCACAGACTCACAGCCAGCAGAGTCATGACGACGTTGATGGCCCCTATGGACACGGTGACATACTGGATGCTGCTGCTGTGCACCCCTGCTGACTCGAAGATTCTGTCTGCATAGTAGAAGACCTGCAGCAGAACCACAGCTGAGTTAATACATGGGCAGAGCATGGGCATCCCCCTTTTGGCAATCCTGGTGCTGGCACACAGAAGCCCAAGGATGGGATTTGTCCCTTCCTGGAGACACTGTTTGGATCTGGGCACAAGCACTTTGCTCTAAAAACACTCCAGTGATCATTAACAGGGCAGCTGAGCCTGCACCTTGTCCGTGGCTTTGGTACTGGCCAGGGCTGACCCAGCCCCGTGCGACTCAGCCTGGGTGAAGGGGCACTCCCAGGAGTGTGCCCTGTGCCAGCACTGCCCCCTCACCCCTCTGAAGTTCAGCCCTCCTTTGTCCCCCAGCCCTCCCCACTCACCCCATTGACCCCCGAGAGCTGCTGGCCTGCCATCATGACGATGATGGAGATGAGCTGCCACCTCAGGCCCCTGAAGGTGAACAGGCTGAGCACAGAGAACTGCCCTTCCTCCTTCTCGGACTGGTTCTCCTGGTACATCTCTTGGATCTCCTCCTCCACGTCCTGCCAGCCCCTCAGCCTCTGCAGAGCTGGTGGGAGAGCACGGGTGTGGGACTCCAGGGAACCCCCCTGTACAGAGCCCCCAGAGACACTGGCTGTGATCTCTGTCCATGGAAAAGAGTTTTCAATCTTACAGGATGAATTACCAGCTCTGAGTGTTTGATATAAGTAATAATTAAGTGTGGCACGGGTGCAAAAGTAAAATTTTAGGATTCTAGATGAGGGGTCCAAAGGGGACAAGATGGAGGAAATTGGGTGTGTCTTGTCCTTTTTCTCCTCCTTCATGCCCTCCATGTTTCACTGTGGTGTTGGCATTTTTCTGTTGGTTCAGGCTGGGGACACACTGTCCAACGTAGGTGACAGATATTGGCACGTTATTGTAAATCCAGCACAGGTAGTTTCTGGTATTTAATGTTTGTACCATCCCACTGAGGGCAGAGCCCCACACGCTGCCCTGCAGGACAGAGCTGCGGCAGGGCAGCAGAACATGTTAAACAGAATAAACAGCCTTGAAACCAGCACAGACCAATTATGGCTTCTGCTTTGGCAGCGGGGCTGACAGACAGAGACTTTTTACAATCTGGGAATCATCAATAGCACAGATTCCGACACACGGGGAGCTGTGAGCCCCAGGTTTGTGGGGAGCTGTGAGCCCCAGGTTTGCACAGCTGTGAGCCCCAGGTTTGCAGGGCTGTGAGCCCCAGGTTTGTGGGGAGCTGTGAGCCCCAGGTTTGCAGGGCTGTAGCCCCAGGTTTGCACAGCTGTGAGCCCCAGGTTTGTGGGGAGCTGTGAGCCCCAGGTTTGCACAGCTGTGAGCCCCAGGTTTGTGGGGAGCTGTGAGCCCCAGGTTTGTGGGGAGCTGTGAGCCCCAGGTTTGCAGGGCTGTAGCCCCAGGTTTGCAGAGCTGTCCTGCCTCAGCCAGGACAGAGCAGCGTGTGGCCCTGGGCAGCCGTGGCTCAGTGCTGGGCACGGGGGATCCACACACCCCGGGAAAGGAGCAGTGTCCTGGGAGTTCCACCCACCAGCAGCACGTCCATGGAGAATTTCCCAGCCTCGTGCTGTGTCCCACAGCAGATCCATGCCACCCCACCTGCCCTCCCTGGGAGGATGGCACTGTACCTCTCCGTGCCTCCTCTTCATCTCCTTTTTGGATGAGCAGGTACCTGGGGCTCTCAGGGAAAAGGGGCAGTGTCAGGAGCTGGATCAGGGACGGGATCCCAGTGAGCCCCAGCAGCACAGGCCACCCTGCAGCAAGGTCACAGCACGTCAGCTGAGAGAAATCCTCCCCTGTGCAGCCCACAGAGATATCCTGAGCCACAGCCTCACCTTTAGCATTCCCAAGGATGCTGTTGAGACCAAGGATCTGAGCTGCAAGGATGCCAATGGTGATGAAGAGCTGTGGGACCACCCCAACTGCTCCTCTCAGGTTTTTGGGGGACATTTCTCCAAGGAACATAGGAACCACATTGGAAGCCAGACCTAGAAGTTAAGAGAACAGTGTTAGACATGCAGTTCAGCCTCCAGCAAGCTGCTGATTTCCCATGGGCCAAAAAAGAGATTCCTGATGAACCACAGGATGCACAGAAACTTCACACTCAGACCCTTCTGCTTTGAGGGTCAGGGTTATCAGCTGCTGGGCAGCAAAGCACTTTTGGAGCCTGACAGGATTAGCCTGCCTTGCCTACAGAGCTGCAGATGATTTGGGGGTGTCTGGTTTGAGTGTTCAGGGTTCAGCCTCCTGAATGCAGCTTTCTCCCAGCAGGCTCTGCCAGGAACAGCACAAGGCACACAAAAAAAACCCTGTGCTGCTTCAGGTTTGGAAACAAACTCCAAGTATAAGAGAGGGAGATTTCGCTTCCTCTAAAACAAGAAGAGAAATCAGTATCCAAACACGCTGATGTGAAAGTGGAAGGAAATGACTTTGTGTTGGCTTTTAAAACTTCCCTGTTCAGCAAGGCTGTCTGTGATGGCTGGCAGGTGGCTTGCTGGAATAGGTATTTATGCTCTAATAAGGGCACCAGGGACGTGGGTTATTTTTGGGAACATTCTAGGGCTGCCCCCAGTGACCCCAGCGAGCTGCCAGCTCCTGTGCTTGCGCTGTAAATCCTGGCAGCTCCCAAACTCCTGGAATCAAATGACCACAGGGAACTCTTATCTGACATTTCTGGAGTCCCTAGGCTTCAGGAGCCGGGTGTTACAAAGGTGATCAGGCTGATTTTTGAAAGCTAAAAGGCCTAAAAGGCACAAAAAGAAGTGCCACCAGTGCCAGAGGGTGGCACTCACTGGGATCCTCCCCAGGCACAGCAGCCACAGCTCAGGCCAGGCCAGCCTGGGAAGGACAAGCCAGGGCAGCCAGGCTGGGCTTGCTTCTTGGTTATAAATAACTGCAAAGAGGGATCACATTTAACAAGACCCTTAGCATTTATCCCAAGCTCCAGGGCTGAGAGCAGCTGCCAGCTTTAAGGGAGTCAAAAGCCAAAGTAAAACCATTGGATTAAAAAAACAAAATGGAAAACAAGGAACTGGCTTGGGAAAGCAACTCGATCTGTACATTCAGCAATTGCAATTGGCGAGCTAAGGCAGGAAATTTGTTTTTACAAGCTACCCCAGCTCATTAACACACCATGGAGTGTGCCAGTCTCACCAGCCCAAAGCCAATTAATTGAGCCTAAATGCTCTTAGGGCCCTTATGGGCCTGGCTGTTCTGGGGCACCCAGCATGGTTCTGTTCTGTTCCTGCAGCTCCAGTGCAGCCACTCTCACCAGGAACACACAGATATCCTTGGCTTCCATCTACCTCTGCAGGAAATCCAGTGCCTCTGAGCCTTTTGCTCTCCCTTTTAACATTTCTTTTCTCCTGCAGGAAGAACAGTCAGTTCCAGGGCTGGATTATTGGATCTGGCAATGCTTTTGATGGATTATTCTGGTTATGTTAAAAAGAAAAGAAGTAGACTATCTGCTTTAAGTTGTCTGGGAAAATAGATTATCCTCAGCAGGTTTGGAGCTGCAGTGCCCAGCCAATGTTTATTGCTGCATTTACAGACACACATCTCCTCCCTACAGCTTAAATTCCAGTCCCAGGGCCATTATCTCCCAAAGATCTTTAGTGCTTCTGCACCAGGCTAAAGCACAGCCTTGTCATGCAGATTCCGAAGTGTGATACCTGGGAGAGCATCTGTTGGGAGAACAAAACACCTTTACACAGCCAAAGAAATATTTATTGCTCTGCCTTTCCCATCCACTTACCAGCAAATATTCCCATGACCACGCGGGAAAGGATGATTACTTCAAAGGTTTTTGCCAGCTCTGAGGTTCCCATAAGGATCGCAGCAGCGATGGAGAAGAGGTTATTTATCAGCAAAGTGCCCTTTCTGCAAAGTAACAGGAGAAGAGGTAGATTCAGCAGGAAGATCCCCTCTGTGCCACGCTGTCCAAAACTCAAATTAATCATCATGCCAAACGTTTCCAAGGAGGAAATGGCAATTGCCACATTTTTCCTACAGGCAATGAAGGCTTACAGAAAGAAGTGAAGTTTCTCAGGACACCTGAGCAGCAGAAGCTGGGCCTGATCTGAGACCCCAGGACTTTCCTTCCCCGCTGGCTCAGTGCCCAGCCCACAGCCTTGGCCATACCAGAAGCCCATAAATTCCTTCCCACTGGGGAGATAACTCCTGTGGCTGAGCCCAGCAGCTCCTCCTCATCCTCAGGGTGTGTGGGGGAATTCCATGCTGCTGAAGGGCAGGGCAAGGTGGAGTCACCAGAGCTGAGTGTTATCTGCTCCCAGAGCCAGGCCAGGACCTCGGGCAGGGCTCCCACTTACCTGCCACAGCTGTTGACCATAGGCCACACCATGAGGGACCCAAAGAGGCCACCCAGAGGGAACATGGACACAGTGAGAGACCAGAGCAGCGTCTGCAAGCCTCTGTCCATGGGCACTCCAGTCCTGTCCAGGTAGGTTCTGTTGTAAAAGCCCTGCACGTACTGGAAGGAAGCACAAAGCAGATTGGGCACGGTGAGAACGATTTTCGTGCTCTGAGGGTTGGATAACAACAGCTGCCATAAAGCTCTGCCATAAAACAACTGTCCTGAGGAAGAAACAGAATGGGTGAGCTGGGAAATGAATGCAGGAGAGGGATGGAGAAGCCTGGGGGGAAAAGGATGGAGAAGCCTGTGTTCCTAGAGGCTGTCCTGCCCTTGAGGATGTGCCTGGTTCCTGGAGGGGGAGGACAAGGCCGTGCCCACAAGCACCCACAAAGTACATTTAATTTCCATAATCTTACGTCTGCCTCGCTCTGCTCTAACCCCGCTCACTCACCGGGGCAGGAGAGTTGATCACAGACACGTTGTAGCCGTACTGGAAGGAAGAGCCAAAGGCAGAGATCAGAGCCACCAGGGCCAGGGGAAGTGTCATTTTCTGCAGAGGGAGAGAAAAAAACGTGAACACCACCTTGGAAGTGAGTCTGGCTCTTAGGCATTAATAGCATTCAGTAAAAACAAAGAAATACACAAAGTCTTGCTTTCTGTATTTATGCCTTCGTTTTGCTGCATATAAAAGCCCAATGGGTTGTTTCCATTACAACTCATTTTGTTCTGCTTGATATGCCCACAGTCATTAGAGTAATTCACTCTGCTTTGCTGGTATTGATGAATCATTTGGATGATTAATTTTTTTTTTCAAGTTGCCATTCTTAAAACACCACCCTGCAGGGAAAAAGGTTATATGCAATTATTCTTTTCCAATGTGCAAATTGGGCAGTGGAATAACACAGGATATTGGCACAGGAAAGCTTTACAAGGAAGTGATTTTTGCATCAAGTGGCAAGATCTCTTTCCTGTTTGTTTTTCTTCCTCTGCATTTTGGGCTAGAGCTATTTATGGATCTAACTGATTGCCACTGAAGCCAATTCGGATTTATCCAGGCAACCCCCGAGGGCTTGGCTGTGGGGTACAAGAGCTGCCCTAGAACAGAGGAGGGGAATTGCCATCTGGAGCAGGATCAACACCCCATTGCGGGCACACACTCCCCAGCAGCACAAACAACCAAAACCACTTGCTTTTCCCAACAGTTTAGCTGCCCTGCAGCCCCCGGGCTGTGTTGACAGAGCTGGGTTGTTGGGGTTTTGTTTGGCTGGGTTTTATAGCTCACTAATGCATCTCACTGCTGCTACATCAATAAAGTCATTTTTCATTTTCATCTCGTTCACTGCCACCGTTACCAGCCTTAATGGCCTTAATGTCTGTGAGGTTTTCTGTCCCAGCACTCAGAGGCCTCTGCCATTTCCCTAATTGAACATTTGTCCAAATAGCTGCTGGTGCTTCCTTCTATTCCTCAGAATCTCTGGCAGCTCAGCTCCAGGGATCTGCAGAGTTTAAGGTGTTACAGGAGATCGAAACTCAAGCATTGGAAGGAAGCTCAGGCTTCCAGGTCCGTTGTCTGGGAGGAGACTGCTGACATTCTCTCACTGATGAAGAAAAGCAGCTGCCTTGCTCTCATTAACCAAATCCCAGGAGCTCAAAAGAGCCACTGGTGTTAATTATTGACATCAAGAAAACCTCTGGCATTCCCCAGCAGTGCGTTGTGCAAGACTCCCCAAACACTGCTGCGAAAGGCAGCCCCATCCAGAAGCATCTGCAGCCCCAAAGTGATCGGAAAATGGGAAAGAAAACACAGAAGGGAAAGTGCCACAGAAGTCATGGGGTGGGAGAGCTGCAGAAAATCACTCAGTGCAACTGATAGACACAAACTGGGCTCAAGAATAGAAACATCTCAGCCCAAACCATCAGGGTCTTTTCCTCTCTTTACAGATACCCACAGATGCCCAGGGCTTATCCTGTATCCCTGGGGAGACTCAGGCTGGAGCAGGCAGCATACTCACCCCCTTGGCACCTTCACCGCCCTCGGAGCTGTCCTGCTTCCCTCCTTTCAGCTCCATGTCGGGGTGTGGGTCACAGATGCTGAGCACAGCTTCTCCCAGTCATGGGCATGGAAATGCTCTGTACAGAAAAACCCTTCCTGTGACTCTCCCAGACCCTTCCAACCAGTGACAGGCTCTGTCACACCAGATAAGGCACTGTGATTGACCATCCCCTTCCTCTGCCTGTCTCTCCCATAGCTGCAATTTCATTTTCTTCCAACCCTGTTGCCAGATGTTCTTTTACCAGATCCTGTCTCAAACAGAGGTGCTGCCCAGCGAGAGGGAGCACAGGCTCATCTCTCCAAGGAGAAGAGGCAGACTTCCACCAAAGTGAAAATGAGCCAATTTCCCCCGATATCTGGACATATGGACCAGGAGAGTCCCCGGAGCTGCAGCCCCTGGGCACTGGGGTGGCACAGCCAGGGGCATTGCCTCTGTGGCATCACGGAATGTGGGGAGCAGCCCTGGCAACAGAGGGTGTTGGCCCCGAGCCACAGCCCTGCAGCTGAACCCCAAAATCCCCCCAAAATGCTGCTCCTTGTCCTACCTTGCAGGGACCAGCTGGCTCAGGCACTGCTGCTCCTCCTCCAGAGCTGTGGCCGTGTCTGCTCCAGAGCACCTCAGTTCCTCTCCCTGTCCATGCAAGGGATGCACAACGTGCTGCTGCCTCTCTGTTACCCTCCTCTGTTATGGGATTGCTTTCAGAGAGCCCAGGACCTGGTTAATCACCCACCACAACTCCAGAGTTTATCAGAGAAATGCAAAGTTCAGAGGCAGCAGCAAAAACTAGAACAAAACCTGCTCTTTATTGGTCTGTCTATTTTTACCAGCCAGTTGAGAATGAAGGCATCTCTTGAGCAACACCTCTTTCCACGTGTCCTGCTGGCTGGCTGCAGCATCTCCTCCTCCACGTGGAAGCAGCATGGCCTGAAGCAGGAGGAAGAGCAGAGCCCTGCTCTCAGTGTGGAGGAATTCAGTCCCCAGCCTCCTTGGCTTTTCTCTTTTATCGCATTTCTTTTCAACGAGCAGCCTGAGGGCACGGCTCCCAGGTGTGCTGGTGGGGATCACTCCTGTGTCACAGCTCACTCAGCAGCTCCTGCTGTCCTCACCCTTACAGATCTTAAGCCAAGAGGGAAAATTCTGCCCCAGAGTTGGGGAAACTGCAAAGAGGACAAATTTCCATCGTGGAATTCCAGTCCTTTAAAGGCAGTATCACCCTCTGGGAGCTCTTGGCAGAATAACAGCTGCTCTGACACTCAGTAAATACAGGCAAGGAGAATTCTCTATCATGGTCTTTAAACTCTGCTCCTGAACTTGAAGAAATCATCTTGAAACATACAGGAATCAAAGAGAACACACATGTTTGTCATCAAAACCCCTTCATCAGAATAAATATTTGCTTATGGCAGCGGAACAGTTGAAATATTTTCTGAACACAGCAGGAGTGTGGCAACAACATCTCTGTGGTTGCAATTGGCCCTGGGATGATCTTGGAAGAGGCTGGTGAAGGGAGACAGGATAGTAAATCAGCTCCTTGGATTTTCAAAGCATTTGCAGGGGTGTGACATCTTCAGCAGCTGGGATCCTGTTGGACTTGGCAAAGGACAGAGCCAGGAACGAGCAAAGAGCTGATTTTACAGGCATTTTACAAGCACATTTTCCATCTCAGCTGCAGCACATCCCAAGTTTTACATCTGCTCTTCACCCCAGAGCTTGTGTGCCTGGAGACTTCCACTCTGCTCCGTGCCCCCCCTGCCCTCACCCAGCTCATGGGAAGAGTTCCCCTGCAGGGATCGATTTATTTACCCTCAGCCTAATGATCTGTGCTCAAGGCTGGATCCTCTGAAACCCTGATACCTTTGGGGGGAAGAAAATGATTAAGAGGGAAAACTTAAGTTTGCAGACAGTTTGCTGGAGAACGTTAGTGGTGAGCTCTAAATGTGATGTTTGAGCAGGAGCTGGCAGCCAGCCCTGCTGCAGGGTGCTCGTTCAATGCCCACCCTGAGGAGACATCCCTCACGATATATCCACGAGTGACACCCTCTCACCTGCATTTTGGGAAGGAATTTCATGTTCAGGCAAAGCTAATTCAATATTCTGAGCTACAACGGGACTTTAGGTGAAACAAGGATTTCAGAAATTAATTATCTGCCTGAAAATAAGCCATACACAGACCCTGCTTTACCACTGTCCAAGTGGCTTCCAGTCAAACACGGAGAGGGAGATTTGAGGCTGATCCCCAGCAGAAGGAAGGGCTCTGCAGGGAGCAGCAGCAGAGTTGGGCTCTGGGACCAAGATCCTGTCTGTGCTGCACAAATGCAACGCTGGGCAGTGTCCTGGTAAAGAAACTGAGCTTTATTTTGTCCAAGTTGGAGAAAATCCTTTAAAAACGAGCCAGTGAGGAGCTGTGAATGAGGTAAAACATTCTCTCCAGCCCTTCCCCAGGCTGATGCAGCAGTCCCAAGGCACAGACAAAGGCCAGGAGCTCTGAGCTCTGGGGCAGGCACTGTCCTGCTGCTGGAGCCTGGGGCACATCCCCACATCCCTGAGCACCAGGGAGCCTGCAGGGCTCCAAGTCCGTCAGAACCCCCCTCTGCCACCACAAACCCCAGTGGTGGCAGCCCCTAAACAGCACGGAGGAGGGATAAACATCCAGAGGCACCAGCCATCAGCACCACAAAAAAACATTATTTTGTCCCTGTTCAGGTGAGGAACAGAGCCGGGCTGGAGCCCCCAGCAGGGCTCCCACAGCTCCAGTGAGAGCCAGGCCCAGGCCAGTCCTTCCAGCAGCTGCCTGGGGTTTGTTCAGCCCAGAACTCACCAGGCACAGCAAGCGAGACCCCAGACAAGTGTTCAGCTTCCAGCGAGGGGAGGGAAGGGGGGAGATAAACCGGGGTGCAGTCTGTTCCAGGGGATCCCCACGCAGCTGAGGAGCAGGGACCTGTCCAGGGCTCAGAACTCTCCAGCGCCGCTTTCCCCAGGCTGCAGCTCCCTCTGTGGGGCTGTGCCAGCTCCCTGCACCTGCAGGGACAGGACAGTGACACTGCAGGGACAGTGACAGTGACACCCTGCACCTGCAGGACAGGACAGTGACACTGCAGGGACAATGACAGTGACACTGCAGGGACAGGACAGTGACACTGCAGGGCTGTGCCATCACCCCACACCTGCAGGAACGAGGCACAGTCACACCCCTGGAGCTGGAATTGTAACCCTGGCCCACTCCTCCAAAAGCATTTCTCAGAGCTCTGTATTGGAAAAAGGTGAACTGAGGACATGGAATCTGTTTTGATTATTTTTGATGTTGTTTTTTCTGCTGTTTTGTCTTCCCTTAAGCCAAGTTGGTGACAATCCTACTTTCTCTCTTCAGGGCTGGCTCCAAAAAAACCTGAACACAGCACGATACTAAGTCTCATAAAATTTAAACATTTCTATCCTACCTTTCTGCAAGAAGTTTAACACATCTCCTCTTTCCAAGCCTTGTGGGACTCACAAGAGGTTGAGCTATCAAGGTTGCTGTTTAGCTTTCAGAAGTTTCTAAAAGCCTTTTGAAAGGAGAAAAAACAACTCTTGAAGTCATCTATGGCACAGATAAGATGCTTCCATCTGCCTTTCAAAGACTCCAGGGAGGCCGAGGAGCAGAGCCATTCTCATGGGTGTTTACACAGCCTGTGCACATTAGGGTTTAAATATACTAATATAATTATAAAGGGGATGCCAAGGCTTCAGGAAAGAACAGGAGTCACCTCTGCCCACAGAGGCATCCCCCTGTGGGGAGAAATTGGGGCACCAAACATCTGATCTGTGCAGTACTGACAAAACGTGTGTGCAGGTGGCACTTCACACTAAAAAGAGCCACCAGTTCCTCTTCAGCCCTGCCTGGTACCCCATTCCTGTGGGCAGACAGCCCTGCAGCCCAGTTCCTCCTTTCACTCTGAGGCAGCTCTGGAAACACTCTGGGAGCGTGATGGGGCTGCAGGGTCAGACAGGGAACCCCCAGAGCAGCAGCAGAACCCCCTGTGACTGCTCCATGTCCCTGTCCCCTGTCCCCTGTCCCTGCTCCCTGTGACTGCTCCATGTCCCTGTCCCCTGTCCCTGCTCCCTGTGACTGCTTCATGTCCCTGTCCCCTGTCCCATATGCCTGCTCCCTGTCCCCTGTGACTGCTCCATGTCCCTGTCCCCTGTCCCTGCTCCCTGTGACTGCTCCATGTCCCTGTCCCTTGTCCCTGCTCCCTGTGACTGCTCCATGTCCCTGTCCCCTGTCCCCTATGCCTGCTCCCTGTCCCTGCTCCCTGTCCTCTTTGACTGCTCCCTGCTCCCTGTGACTGTCCCCTATGACTGCTCCATGTCCCTGTTCCCTGTCCCCTCTGACTGCTCCCTGTCCCCTATGCCTGCTCCCTGTGATTGCTCCCTGTCCCCTGTGACTGCTCCCTGTTCCCTGTCCCCGGTCCCTGCTCCCTGTGACTGTCCCTATGACTGCTCCATGTCCCTGTCCCCTGTCCCCTGTCCCTGCTCCCTGTCCCCTGTGCCCTGTCCCTGTCTCCTGTCCCTGTCCCCTGTGTCCCTGTCCCCAGCCCTCCCAGGGGTGCACAGGCAGGGCAGGAGGAAATCTTTACTCTGGCATTTTACCTCAAGAGAAGCAACCAGCAGCATCCAGGGCCAGCTCAGGTGCTGGGGAGCAGCGGCTTCGCCGGGCCGGGGTCAGGCTGGTCCCTGTCCCCGTCCTGGTCCCCGTGGGGCTGCTGGCCGGAGCCGGGGGCGCGCAGGCCGGGCCAGGCCCGCAGGCCGCAGCAGCCGCAGCACAGCAGGCCCCGCAGCCGGGCCCGCACCGCCCGCGTGCACAGCACGAACAGGATGCAGTTGGCTCCTCCTTGGAACGTGTTCCCAATTCCCTGCGAGAAAGGAATCCCATTGCCCTGCCGGAAAGGAATCACCCGGGGCTGCTCTCACCGCCACCCCCGGAGAACAGCAAACAGTGTGACAGGTTAAATTGAGCTGGTTTTTCCCCAAAAAGCACCAAAAGCGGAGCGGGGGGCTGTGGTGTGCTGGCACTGCTGTAGGGCAGGCGCAGGCTGAGCCCTGCTGGAGGAGGGACACCCAACATTTCCGCAGAGCTGTCCCTGTCCCTCCCTGCTGTGGCACTCAGGTTCAGTCAAAGAGAGAAACTGAGAGTTTCTAGCCAGGCAGATGCCTGAGAAAGAGCTGGAGAGAATAGAAATAATTCTTTATCTCTCTTGCTCTCACATTGTTTAAAGTTCTATCACTGTGTGTCAAGCACTCTGCACCAATGCTCTGCATGGTTTTCACTTCAGAACCAATGGGTTTGGCCTTTGTGAAGCTCTGTATAACAGAGCAGTGTATTTTGAATAAATCAGAGTTTTACACTCAGCAGCTTCTGGTCAGAGTCTTCTCATTCCCGTCCTGCCTCGACAGCAGCACCCTGCCAGTGCAGCTTTCCTCTGCAGCCACTAGATGCTGCTGGAACCGCTCCTGCTGCAGCTCCTGCTGCACTTCTGCCTCTGCTGCAGCACTGCTGCTGCCAGGCATGCCCTGAGGGCAGCAGGAGCTCTTGCAGCCCTCCCAAGACACCGGGAGCACCAAAGCTGACCTGGCCCGGGACGCCTCTGCGGGCAAACACTCACGTGCAGGACAACCAGGACGGGGTTCTGCACGGCGGGGGAGCCGCAGAGCGTCAGCACGAAGCGCACCGTGCTCCAGATGCGGAGGAAGATGAAGATGACGGGGATGAGGATCAGCTTCTTGTCCGCCACGCTGGCGCGGGGCTGCAGGGCCGGGGCTCCGGGCAGGATGGGGCGATACTCGGAGAGCGCGGCGTGCTGCGGGACGGGGGACAGGGATGGGCACAGGGCCCGAGCCTGCGGACACGGGGCAGCTCCAGGGCTCCTCACGGAGCAGAGGAGCCCCTCAGGAGGGAGCAGGTGCTGTGAAGAGCAGCAGGCACACTCTGTTCGGGAACACCAACACTCCTGCTGAAGGCAGGCGGTGGCACTGCTCCCTGTGCCGCTCTAAAGGCTGGGGGAGAACGGGGCCAGCTGCCCCAGCAGTGCCCAGCAGTGCCCAGCAGTGCTCCCTGCAGTGGGGAGGCCCAGCAGTGCCCAGCAGTGCTCCCAGCAGTGCCCAGCAGTGCCCAGCAGTGCCCAGCAGTGCTCCCAGCAGTGCTCCCAGCAGTGCCCAGCAGTGCTCCCAGCAGTGCCCAGCAGTGCCCAGCAGTGCCCAGCAGTGCTCCCAGCAGTGCCCAGCAGTGCCCAGCAGTGCCCAGCAGTGCCCAGCAGTGCTCCCAGCAGTGCCCAGCAGTGCTCCCAGCAGTGCCCAGCAGTGCCCAGCAGTGCTCCCAGCAGTGCCCAGCAGTGCTCCCAGCAGTGCTCCCAGCAGTGCCCAGCAGTGCTCCCTGCAGTGCTCCCTGCAGTGCTCCCTGCAGTGCTCCCTGCAGTGCCCAGCAGTCCCTGGCAGAGGCAGGAGCCCGGGCCAGCTTTCCCGGCGGTGACACTGCTCTCTCTGCCCGGGCTGGGACACCGTGTCCTGCCTGCTGCACACCAGCTGATGCTGACAGGCACCAGCAAACCCTCCCCAGCTCCCAGGACACTCGGGGCTGTGAAAACCACCTCACTCTTCAACTCCTCTGCAGGATCCTGCCCTACCCAGGGCTGTGCTCATCCCCACCACCACCACAGCTGCACCACAAGCAGAGGCAGCAATTTCCAGAGGGACATCTACCCACACCTGGGGCTTTTTTCCCTGACCCAGCTCAGAGAGAAAAGGAATCTCTGGGTGGTGCCACTCTCATCTGGGTTTGTCTGTTATGCAAATGCTGTCCTAGATGCCTGGATTCTGTGTGTTCACAAGGAACAGCAAGGACTGAAGCTCTGAATTCCAAACCCTGCTAGGACAGGCAGTCTCCTGTATGGTGCCCAGAGCCATCCAGTGCCTGGACTCCCAAATGGAGCTTTGGGCTGCCACTACAAAATAACATTCACAAACACAAACTATCATTGGAGGCACTAAAAGGACTGAGGCTTGAGAATTCCAATCTTGGAACAAGTGGAACTGCAGAAAACTGATTAAAGCTGAATTTGTCCTTCACATTCTCTTTCAATTCTTACTGTAGCATTTCCCTCATGAACATCCCACAGCCCCTGCTCGTTTTCAAAGGGCTTTCACATTCTGCTTGTGCTAAGTCACTGTGTGCTGGTGCTGCTGGATCAGGGCACCGCTTCTCCCAGGGACATTTCAGTGTCGTGAAGCACCTCCTGCCTGAACAAGGAGCAAGAAATGCAGAGCGTGGGGGGATGGAATCACCCAGCAAAATACTCACTGCTCTGTTAATGTGCTTCTTGATGAGGATGTAGAGCACTGGCAGGGTGACATAGGCCAGGATCTCCCAGACCTTCCCCGTCAGCAGCATCCACAGGAGCCGATCCTCAGCATCCAGGTTGACCCAGCACCAGCCCACAGAAACGTTGGAGGCGTCGTAGCCAATCTTCTTCAGAGCCACAGCGGCCACCGTGATGGCCAGGGGGACACCCCAGCTGGGAGGGGACACAGAGAAGGGGGTTAAGCCAGGAGCATCCTCAGCTGAGCCCCCCACACCTCAGGAAGGGGGTGCAGACCCAGGGATTCTCCCCCAGACAGGATTCCAGTGCCTATCCCAGACCAGCAGCACTGCTGCAGCAGGGGAGGGGAAGTGGCCAGCAGGTTCTGGGCAGTGAATGGGCCAGGGCTGCAAATCCACCTCCTGGGGACCTGGTGGGAGTGTGAGCCAGCCCTGAGGGCAGCTTGCAGGGATGTGCTGTGCTCTGAGCTGGCCCTCCCAGCACAGCCAGGGCAGCAGCACCCATCCCACCTCCTGCCCTTCTCCGCTCCCTCCTGGACACAGGGAGGTGAAGGGTTTGCCAAGACCAGGGCATTGTAAAATGTGATTTTCCTGCAGGACCCAGCCAGCTGATCCTGAGCTTTCAGAGTACAAGCAGCCAAGTCCCACCTTCTGATTCCAAAGTGAAACTCTGCACACAAAGCAATCCACAACTTCGTCTGCCAGTGGTTTGTTTGTTTGCTTTAAGTGGAGATGTAGTCGGTATTTTGGGAGCAAAAATATGATTTCTGAAGCACAAAGAGGCAGGGAAAAGTACTGGTAGTAACAGCAAAAAGCGAAGAAAGCAAAGAGGAGCCACATCCACATAAGTTGCACCGGTGACTTTGGCTTCTCACTGGTGGCAGAGGCAAATACAGGGAAGCCTTTAGAAGAAAAACAACTGTGGTGACACACTTGAATGAAGTCACTCAGCAGCTTGGGCTGCCCACAAGAAACCACGAGGAAGAACAGAGGAATCCCAGCAGCCCAAACAAAAATTCCACCACAAGAGTGCCCCTGTGTCACCTGCCCTGGCCACGGCCACCCCGCAGCGAGGGACAGGGGCTCAGGCTGGGCTTCCAGCACAGAAACAAACCCATTACTGTCCTGCTCTCTTCCACTGACAGCCTGCAGCAGCTGCAGGGAGCACAGGAAGGAGCTTGCCCCCAAAAACCAGAGACACCAGACCAGGTAGGCAAAGAGCAGTTGTTGCCTTGACTGGGTTATCTGAAATGCCATAGCCCAACTGCAGAACCAGAGATAATCCCATGAGATTAGATTTCAAAAATACCCCATTTCCTACTCTTAAATAATGTCTGGATTCACCTGCTCACAAAACAAACAAATATAAATATAAGGCTGTAAAAAAAACCTTAGAGTCAACTCTCCAGCCCGTTTAGAACATTTTGTCTCGGGGCTCAGCTCAGAACAGGCAGTGCTATTCCAAGCCAGTGCTGTTATTTAAGGACAGTTGTGCTGCAGAAAGCCCTCCCCACTCTGTTATCAGAGCAGACTTCTAAAAACATCCCAAACGTCACCACCACCATGAAAGTTTCCACACAATTCAGGAGTCCTTTTTGTTAAACCGGTGATTTCTCAGAAAACAACTGCAAATGCAAGGACATTCCATTCTCAGCACTCCTGCAAGCACTAAGGTAGAGAATTCAAGAGAAATGGCACTTCCTTAAAGAAACCATGTAAAGGCACAAAGGCAGCAAGAAAAAGGAACTGGATTAAGAAAGTAATTTGCCTAAATAATGATCTCATCAGTGAGCTGAAAGTGCACAAGAATGACGACAAAACCAGGTCAAATAATGGTGTGTGGATGTTAGACAGGACAGCATAAGTACAGACACAGAGAGGCCACAGGAGGAAATAATTCACCCCTGAGAAAGGGATTTAAAAACCTTCAGGAGATAACTGGTGAAAGGAAGAATAAAAGTGCTGCATTAACAGGAAGTTAATCTTCACTGGAATAACATTCTGGGATCAGATGGATATTTACCACTAACACCTGGCAAAAGGATCACCAACAAAGTGAAATTAGAGAGGACCTAGGAAGGAACCAGACATTTCTGTGAAGTTCAGCTCCATTTTAGCAGGCTGGAAAGGAGAACTGAGACTGGTGATTCAGCTGTTCTTCAGAGCTCCAAAGTGACAGATTCAGGAGGGCTGCCAAATGTCAGTGCTTTTACTGCACCAGGAGAGTGGGGGAACTGAAGAACCAGGACAGGTCATCTCCCAAGGTGTGTTTAAGGACTGGAATAAAAAGGATCCAAGATAACAGAGAAGCAGAAATATTCCTCTGAGCCCCAAAGAGCAATTATGCAGGCTGGGCCTCTCCCCAGCACCCCTGAATGCAAACATTGTGGGAGAGAAGGGAAGAGGACTCCTCCTTCCTGCAAAAAGGCTGCAAATCCAACCTGTAACACAGACACAGCAGTAATTAATCCTCCAATACAGCTCCTGTGATCTATGAATAAAAAACCATCCAACCCAGCAGATCTTTGCACAGCCACAGCAAAACAAGGCAAGGTGAGGACCCTTCAGCTCCAGCAGTGCTCAGCTCGACCTGCCCTGGTTTTCTGGGGTCAGATTGCCCAATAACCACATTTTGATTTATGCTTTGATTTTTTTCCCCCCAGAGGTTCTCACAAGCAGGTGATTTGCTGTCACCTGCCTGCACAGGTTAGACAAGGAGCCATCCTGCAGGCAGTTCCTTCTGGGGACAGGAATTTTTACTCTGTAAGGAGGGAAAAATCAGGCTCCTGGATATCCCAGGCAGGCCCAGGAAGGAGCCCTGAGCACACATTGTAACCAGAACTCCAAATTTGCCCAAATTTATGGTTGTAATGATCTGCACAGCCTGATCATGAAATGAAAACCCTTCAAATGTTGTCAGCAATGGGTATCAAAAGCCAAGCAGGAAACAATCCCAAGGTGGGCTCTGCCTGGTCCATTCCTCACCCCGAGTTTGGATCAGCTTCTCTCACAACAAAGGTGATGTTTTCCAGCCAGATGACACCTGACACTTGGAAATCCAGAAGCAGTGAGGCAGCCTGGCCATTGGCACGCTGGATGCCAGAACTCACATTTTGCAGCTACGTAAATGTTTCCAAAGCTGGCTGTGGGCTTGTTTTCAAAGCTCATCTGAGCTCAACAGGTTTAAAAGCAAAGCAGAGGCTGTAGCTCTGCAGCCTAGAATTGGTGGAGGTGTTACCACAGGCATCCATCCCTGTGGCACAAACCTGTCTGACGGGGCTGATCCACTGTGACATCCTCGTTTCCCTCAGGAAAATTCCAGGTTCTGACTTCCAACATGTATTTAGTCAGCTCCATCTCCAAGCATTATGGCCAGAATTTCATTTCTCAGGTAAGTACAAAAGTGCAGGGAAGGAAAGCAGGACGATGTGTCACGAGGGGACGGGCAGAGAACACGTCCTCACTTGTTGTCTCTGGCTTTTCAGACACATCCTAAAGCAGAGGCAGCTTTAAACACTGGCTCTGCACAGAACAGGAGGAATTTACAAAGCAGAACCTGATCACAGGTGCTCAACAGCCTTTAAACAGAGCAAATGGTGCTGATCAATAGCAAGGACTGAAGATGGCATTTCATTTTTATTGTAAAGAACCGAAAATAAACGGAACAAAGTCACCCAGAAGCTCAGCCTGAGCACCTCTCCCTCCGGGTCAGGGGTCAGAGCAATCTCTCGCCCAGGATTTTTACAGTTTTTAGGGAGTGCACAGATTACAGCCAGCACTGGTTCAGTGTCCCTGTTTCTCTCCACACTTGGTAGCTGACAGCGCTGAGGAGCATTAAACCAGATGGAGAAACTGAAGCACAGACAAAAGCCACACAAGCAATTAGCAGACGGGGAAATTACAACTAGGCCAGATTTGCCTGAGCTCTTTGATGTGCCTGATGGAGCCAGAATGCCCAGGAAGGAGTCAGACTTGATTTTGAGATCCATTAAGCAACATGTGGCTCTTTACCAGCACCCTGTCCTCACCGCAGCTCTCAGAGTGCAACTCTCCATTTACTGCAGGTGGAATAACAGAAATGCTCCTCCAGTGCCTCTTGTGCCAGCTGCAGCAGCAGCCTGGCGTGCCCAGGGCCCTGTGAACCCCCAGCTCCTCACACAGCCCCTGCTGCCAAGAGCAGCTCCAGCAGGGCAGGAGCTGAACTTCCTCCCTGCTTCACACTCAAAGTCTCCCTGCTCCATCCTCACCTGGACTCAGCTCTACTGCAACCATGCTGTTTGAAACATAAAGGTGCCAAATATTTGACTAAGAAAACAAAGAAAATTCTCTACTTGTCCTGAGGGCTTTTCCCCCCCCTTTTAAACCAGATCACCCCTCTTATAAATTATTGCAAAAGTTTGGCAACACGGGGGACTAAAGGATCACTGCTTTGCTCAGCGTGGATGTAGCACATGATTCCACAAGCTCCCATTGCATAATGAAAGCTTTTACTAAACATGTTGTGAAAAATCAGTGCCCTAAATAGCAGAAACTGAGACATAAAGCTACACTGTGGACTGGTTTGTCTTGCTTGCAATCAAACATGCCAAAACAACCTTCGGAGTGCTTCTCTAGCAGTTTCATCACTTGTGGGCAACATTTTCCTGTGAGTATGGAACTACAGCAACCTGCCTGGGCAGAGGGGAAGGATCCACAGACCAGGCTGACAGGGAGGTTGGGGACCTGTGGAAACAGATCCCAAACACGGAAGCTTGGGCAGCAGCAGGCAGGTATCACAGACACAAAGTTTGTTATGTTATTTCCAGAACATCAGAGCAGACTGCAGGGAAAGCAGAAGGATTTGCAGCCATTAGCACTCACAAGAGATTTTTTTAAGCAACCTTGAACAAAAAAACTTCAACTTTTCCACATCTCCACCTGTTCACTTGGGAAGGGAAAGGGGGAACAGGGTGGGTTAGTTAAAAACAGCAAAACCCCTGTTGAGGAGGAACCTGAGGGGAAGGAGAGGAGAAGGAAAGCGCAGAGATGCCCGAGGCTCCATCACCGCGCAGGGTGGGTGTTACACTGCGCTCAGGCCATGTGTCCCCATTCCCCAGGACCCCTGTGACACTGATCAGATAAACCTGGACCCCTCCTTCCAGCCCCACCAGGGCTGGTGGAGAGCCAAAAGAGCCCTCCGTGTCCAGAGCCGAGGTAAGGCCATGTCCCTTCCTGATCACCCTCTTTTCCCCTGCTCTTCCCTTGGACCATGCAATAAAGAGCTGGACAACCACATCGGGGTGAGAGCCTCTTTTGGAGATCTTTGCCCATCTCCTGATGTTCTGGGCTAGCCTGACAATGTAGGGGCTGAGAGAGAGGGGAAAGGTCAGGTGGGGGTGGCCGGGGGTCCCGGGGCAGCACACAGCACCCACCTCACGGCGTGGAAGCCCCAGAGCAAGCCCGTGCCCGCGGGCGAGCCCCTGACGAGGGTCAGGTACAGGTAGAGGGCGATGGCCATGGTCCAGAAGAAGGAGCTGGTGTTGGCGAAGGTGGACAGGGCGCCCTGCAGGACGCAGTCCCACGAGGTGCGCTGGAAGTCCCGCAGCACCCCGTAGAAGTAGGAGAGGGCGGAGAGCAGGTCGGCCAGGGAGAGCTGCAGCAGCAGCTGCCGCGGCCGCGTCCGCAGCTCCGGCCAGCGCGCCTGGGAGCCGAGCAGCAGCGCGGAGCCCGCGCAGGACAGCGCGCACGACAGCAGCACGGCCCCGCGCTCCGCCGGCGGCAGCCGCGTGGGCGGCAGCGGGGACATCCCGCGCGGGGACAGGGGGGACGGAGAGAGGGGACAGGGGGGACAGCGGGGACAGCGGGGACAGAGAGAGGGGACAGAGGGGACAGAGAGAGGGGACAGAGAGAGGGGACAGAGAGAGGGGACAGAGAGCGGGGACAGAGAGCGGGGACAGAGAGCGGGGACAGAGAGCGGGGACAGAGAGCGGGGACAGCGGGGGGATGGCCCGGGACAGAGAGCGGGGACAGCGGGGACAGAGAGAGGGGACAGCGGGGACAGAGAGAGGGGACGGACAGCGGGGACAGAGAGAGGGGACGGACAGCGGGGACAGCGGGGGGATGGCCCGGGACAGCGAGCGGGGACAGCGAGCGGGGACAGCGGGGGGATGGCCCGGGACAGACAGCGGGGACAGAGAGAGGGGACAGAGAGAGGGGACAGCGGGGACAGAGAGCGGGGGGACAGAGAGAGGGGACAGCGGGAGGACGGCCCGGGACAGACAGCGGGGACAGCGGGGGGGACAGACAGCGAGGGGACAGCGGGGACAGAGAGCGGGGGGACAGCGGGGACAGAAGGGACAGCGGGGGGATGGCCCGGGACAGACAGCGGGGGGACAGAGAGCGAGGGGACAGCGGGGACAGAGAGCGGGGGGACAGCGGGGACAGAAGGGACAGCGGGGGGATGGCCCGGGACAGACAGCGGGGGGACAGAGAGCGAGGGGACGGCGGGGACAGACAGCGGGGGACAGACAGCGGGATGGAGCGAGGGGACAGCGGGGAGACAGACAGCGGGGACAGATGGGGATGGCCCGGGACAGCGGGGGGACAGCGGGGGGACGGCGGGGACAGACAGCGGGATGGAGCTGGGGGGCAGCGGAGAGGAGCGGGGGGATGGAACAGGGAGACAGTGGGGAGACAGTGGGATGGAGCAGAGGGACAGCGGGGGACAGCAGAGAGGAGCGAGGGGACAGAGCGATGCAGCCCCGCGGGACGGGCCCGCTCCGGCCGCAGTGACCGCAGTGTCCGTCCCGCTCCGGCCGCAGTGACCGCAGTGTCCGGCCCGCTCCGGCCGCAGTGACCGGCCCGTTCTGCCGGAGCCCGGAGCCGGCTCGGCAGCGCAGGAGAGCCCCGGGAGCGGCGGGCCCGGCCCGCCCCTGTCGTCATGTGAGGCCGGCCCGGCCCCCTCGCTGCCGAGGGAATCCCCACCGGCACCGGCACCGGCACCGAGATCGGCACCGGGCCCGGAGCCGCTCCCGCCGGGGCGCACGGAGCGCGCCCACCGCGGCCCCGCAGCCCAGAAAATCGTGTTTCCCTTTTTATCTTTCACTCCAAAAACCCGCCCGGGCCACCAGGAGCGAGGCAGGAATGAACCCCCGCGTTGCTGTTGTCTCCTGCCTCCCCCACGGACACCTCCAGCTCTCCTCCCTGCTGAGCCAGAGCCACCGGGATTTACACACAGATTTATACACAAGCTGCTGCCTTTGGAAATGACATCTTCTTCCAAGGTACCTTAATTACCGCTCGGTTAAACTTCAGTCAAACAGCCTTTACTTTTTTAGGAATTTATTTTGGAGCGTGATGCCTCCTGCATGTTCCTTATAGGAAACGGAAGCTGCAGCAACTTGCATTTGCCTCACACAAATCTGATACCATCCGACCCCTCAAAAAAACTCACTAGACAAAGCTTTGTCGAGGCTGCATTCCCAGTTGTTGCTCTTACACATTCTTGGCCTCCTCCTTGTTCCCTGGTTTCCCTTTTCCCCACTTTTATAGCACAAGCCCCACCTACCACAGACATCCAGACAAGCACCCTGCCTAGTGAGCACTGCTTTTATTTTGGGTGATGGATGTGGCTCCACAACACAGCTTAATTAAGTCTTGCCAGATAGAGAACCAAGATAAATCCAGAACTTGCATTTCCACTGACTTGTGGCTGTGATTCAGATATTCCTTTTTCCTCAGTTCTAAAAAAAAAAATACGGCTCGTCAGGTCATCATAAATCGTTGAAATAAAAACCAGAGAAGTGAATCTTTGCCTTAGCAATCAGAAATAGGACAGGCAGAGGATTTTCTGCCGGGTCTCTCCCTGCTTTCTAAAATAGTTTGCACACAGAAGTCACTGCTCAACAGCAGGCCATACTCAAAGAGATTGTGATTCAAAACTGAGCGACAAAAGGCAAATAATTCTTACTAAAGATTCCCATCACCTTCCACTTTCTCAGCTCCTCCACGTGCAGGACGTTCAGCATCTCTGTGGCACTGCTGTCACCTGATGTTGTCACCTCCTCACTGCAGGGCAGGGGAGCAGCTGTTCCTCCTCCAGCCCCAAGGAATCTGCAGCTGCCCAGAGAACAGGAATATTTGGGAAGTGCCCAAAGACACGTCTCAGTTCAAAGGCAGCATTGTCTATAGCTCAGGAACAAAACTCTAAGGAAGTGGCTTTTCATACAGCAATGCACACAATGAAAATTTTCCTTTCAGAATTTCACCTTTAGATGCTTTTTACAGCATAGGGAGATAAAGGAACATGGTATTTGGTGAAAAGACACAGATAATCTTTTTCAATGACTGGAATTCACCCCACCAACCACCAAAAGAGCTTTCTGACACACAGGCTGCACTCTGCATCTTATAAAGCGCTGGGTGAGCTGTAACTACATAAATTTACCTCCACTGTGAGACAGAATGTACTGATATAACCTTCAAATTATTTTTAAATGGTTTCAACAAGAAGTTTTTACTTTGCCTTTGCAGCTGCGTAGGAAGCTGGGCTGAGGCACAGTTCTCCATTAACTGGGAACCTGGTCATGGGCCTTGGGGCTTTTAAGTGAAGATCAGGAGCTGAGACCCCACAGCACCTCTGCATATCACAGACAGTGCCTTCAGAGGGCCTGCTGCTCTCCTGGCTCTGGTGCCACGTCAGTGAGACACTTCTATCAGAGATGAAGCCACTCCATGGGAAAAGCGCACGGGCAGAAGTTCTGCTCTGGCTCTGTTTTACTCCCCTGAAACGCTCAAAGCTCTGGGCTGGCCAGGGAGGAGGAGAACCTTCTCCTGAGCCATTAACACTGCCCCACATGCCACCTCTGCAGCATTTGTTTTGTTTGTCCCTGCCAGCTGAGGAGCCCGAGGGGGATGAGCCCCTCTGCCCCCAGTGCCAGCACAGCCCAGCGGGCTCAGCACCCACAGCAGGTCATTGCTGGCCCGGGCACAGGGTGAATCCTCTCCCACCACACTGTCCTGCTCTCCCAGCTCCTCCCCACCTCTGACAGAGGCAGGAGCCTCCAACAGCAGCAAAGGGACCTTGCTCACCTTTGTCTGCACCTGCATCACACCCTCAGCTCGGGCAGCACTTTCAGGTGGGAGCCCGGAAAAGAAGGTGAGTGCAGTTTCACTGAACCCATTAAAAAGAGTTAAAAAGCAGTACAATAACCAATAAAAAGCACTGCAATAACCAGGACCCTTCAGTGTCTGAGCTCTCAAACACCACACAGCTGATTCCAACCACAGAAGGCAGAACAATTGCTTCTTGCACTCCTTAGCTCCTCAGGGCTCAGCCTGAGAACAGCTAAGACACACAAGTCCCACCCTTCTCAGGGCAATCCAGAATGAAATGCATCCTGCAGCCTTCCCTGGCACAGGGAATTTCCTGGAAATCCATTTCCCACAGACCCTCAGCACCAGGATTTGTGTGAGACCCCAGCCAGGAGAGAACAAGCTGAAACAGAGACTGACTCTGGAAGTGGAACACAGTTCAGAAAGAAAGCCAGCCAAGAGTTTTACCAGCACTGGGCTCTTCATTTCCAGGAGAACGGGAGCGTTTCCTAAGTCAGCACCTGATCCTCGGGGTCGCTGCGTGGGCTGAAGGCAAAGCCAGGGGAGCAGGGTTAAGGAAGGCTCCTGAGAGAGGAGAAACACTCATGCTTGTCCTTTGTGGCTTTCTCTAGCATGTGACAAAAAAAAAGTACATTTCTTGCACTCCTGGCACAGACTAAGGACCTAATCCTTGACTTCATTAACCCCTTCTCTTCCATTTTGGACAGACACCAATACTGACAGCTTTTGATACAGCACTGCTGAGAGACATCCAGGGCTGCTTGGAAAATTCCAGAATGATCACTCAGAGCCTTCAGAGCCATCTCTCAGCAGCTGCCCCCTCCAGACACCTTTCTTCAAGGAGATTCAGAAGACTCAGGTAAAAAACCCACAAGGAAATACGTTCCCTGGGTGTCCAGCCAAGGAAAAGGAGCAGCAAGGCAGGCAGGCAGTTCCATCCACCCTCAATTCCAGCAGCTCCCACTCTCCTCCAGGAGCCAGATCTGCCACCCAAGGCACCCTCATGCCATCCCAGTAACTGCAAATGAGGGAATTAAAGCTACTTTTAGTTAATTCCACATCCTCTGGATACACTAACTGAAAAGAAGTTGAATTAAAGCTATTTTAATTTATTCCCAGTCCTCTGGAAATGCCCTTTCACCAGACCAGCACAAGTGGCAGCTCCTGGAGTAACAAACCTTCAGCTGTTGGCAGGCTCAGGGTGGGGATGGAGGAACAAACAGGACCCTGGAAAAAGCTGCTGGGTGAGGATTGAGTCTGTCCTGTCCCATCCCCAGAGCAGAGTCTGTACCCCACACACAGCAAGCAGAGATGCTCAGTCATTTCCAACAGTGCCATTAGCATTAAAAAGTGTCCCAGGCTGCAGCCACGGCACAAGAATTCCAGCCAGCAGCTCTCAGGAGAAAAGCCACCAGCAATGAGGATTTTTTTTTTTGCAGGCAGAATGTAATTAGTGGCACTGCTGGAACCAAGCCAGCAGCAATCAATGGATTAAAGGATGCTCCAAGTGTTGTGATAGTTATTAATTTCCAATTTAAATTAGGGGATTAATATGGGATATTCCTTCGTGCTGCAGCTGTGTGGAGAAAAATAAAGATATTAATATTGTACATTCCATAATGAAACAGAGCATGCCACCAACAAACATCAAAAGTTGCATTTAAGACCTGATCATGAGCCCAGCCCAGCACGGAGGGAGGGGGCACTGGAAAGGGCATTTACACAGAAGGCAAAGAATGCCCCTGCAGTGATCTTCGTGGAACTTTCACTGGTATTTTTCTAATATTCTCATTATCTATAATAGCAAGGTAAGGAGTGCACCATGGTAGGATTTTTGGGGTGTAGCTTTTAGTGCCAATCAAACACCCTGGGCGAGGGAAAGGGCTGCCCACAGGTTTTAGCACAGGTGAGACAGAAAAGCTGAAAATGAGAGCCCCGAGCTGGAAAGAAGTCACAACACTCATCAGCTGCCCTGAGCCTCACTCCAGCTGTTTCCCACAAGGATCTGGACCAGAAGAAGTGCAAGGCAGCAGGAGGAGAGCTCTGCTGCAGGGAAAGGTGCAACAGAGCCCTCCAGAGGCACTGGGGAAGGACAGAGAAAGAGCCAAACTTGCAGCAGAGTGTTTGTTCATCTCCTCCTGCTCTTCTCGCCCCTCTCTGCAGTGGCATCAGGCGTCCCGTGGCACTCCTGCCATCAGCTGCAGCTCCTCAGAGACCCCTGGGCAGCGTCCCAGCCCCGGGCAGGGGCGAGGCAAAGCCCAACAATGTGCAGCACTTCTAGGGCAGTATACTTGCTGATTGCTTCCTTGACTATTGCTCACAACAACCAGCTAAGACACTGCCAAAGAAACACTCACAGCTGGCATCAAACCCGGGGGGAGCTGGGGCAGGTGGGCTGGAATCCTCCTCTCTTCTCACTCGCAGAGGGCCAGAGCCTGGGGACAAAGAAAGAGTCAGGGAAGAAGCAGCAGCAGTACTGAAAAAAAGCTTTCAAGGCTCAAACTCATAAATCAACAGTTGTCCTGTCCCTTACCCCCAAATCTTGGTTAACGCCTCTAAAAATTACCAGTGAGCTCAGGCTGGAAATGGGGAGCACCTGGGGAAACGGGACAACACCTCTGCCCTGAGCCACAGGTGGCTGAGAACGAAACCTCCACACTTTGCTTTCCACATTCTAGGAAATTCTGTTCTTCCCCTAGCAGTAACAGAACTTTCATCACTTTTTTCCACCCTCTTCTCTCCCAAATGAGATCAGAGATGTCCGGCAGCAACATCCTGAGCTCTGACTGCAAGGTTTTAAAGCAGCCCTGTCCCAGTGCCCACCCACAAGGGCACCTTTGTGCCATCCAGAATGTTCTTCACAACTTAGTGCACGGATTTGGTGCATGTTCTCGTCCCTTTACACCACTCCCTCCTGCATCTCAGCTAACTTAGACAGAACACACAGACTGAGCCCAAAGCTTTAAGCAGAATCCAAAACGTTCTGCCAAAGCTGCTCTGTGGTCCCTTGTCAGACACCACAGACACCAGCTCTGCCCACACTGCCCCTGGAGAAGGTCTTTGAGGAGCTCCAGCAGCAGCTGAGCAGAGCTGTTAATTGGCAGAGCTGTTAATTGTGGTGCAGACACAGCCCAGCCAGCAGCAGCCTGCAGCTCTGGCTGGGAGCAGAGCCTGCTGCCAGCCTGGCTGCAGGGGTGCCCTGCAAGCAGAGCTGCCCCTGCTCCTGCCAGCCCTGCTCTGCAGAGCCAGGACAGCCTGAGGACAGCAGGCTGAGGGATTCTGCTGATTCAGGAGCAGCCTGGGCAGCGTCCAGGCTGCTGCAGGCAGGGAGAGCCGTGACTCAGGAGCCCAGCACTGCGCAGGCCAGCCTGGGCTCTCAGCATCCCATCCCAAAACAGAAATCTGGGGCTTACAACCCAGCTGGGCCTGGAAAAACAAGTTTATCCAAGTCAAGATGTTCCTGACCTGGCCCCCAGATCAGCCTGCTGGGACAGGGGATGCTGCCAGGCTAATCCACAGCAGAGATTTTACTGTCACAGCACCTCTGGTAACTTCTTAGGCTCAGCCTTCTCCTTTATCAGGACTTTGAGGGATCTCTGGAGGACCCCCTGGACACGCCTCTCTCCTTTCTTCCAAGGCCAGGCCCACCCAGTTTTATCTTTGTTACCCTCAGATGCTCCCACATCTCCTCCCAGCCTGACCCTGGCTCCACCTCCTAAGAGAAAGGACCATCACCCCTGGCAGATGCATTTAGCAGTGCCCAGGAGTGCACTGCACTATTGCACACAAGGAGAGCGTCCTGCACCTCAGCTGCTTCCCCTGTGGAGGTGCAGCAGCAGATTTCCATCACCAGGGGCACATCTGCAGGAAGGCTCCACAGAACAGATTCCAACTCCATTTTCAGTAGCATACAAATTTTTAAACTCTATTTTCTCTTACCAAAGCCCTCTCTGGTCCCCTGGGTGCAGGATTCTTTTTTCAGGGGGAAGGCTGCTCCAGGAAGGCTGGGCATAGGTTGAATGCCTGGTCACTTCTCCCACAATGTATTCAAATGAAAACAAAAAGAAATATATAAACCTGAAAGGTGAATTAGATCCCCACTCTCGTATAAGCCCCTTCAGCTGAGTCTCTCTTTGGAAACAAAACAATGGCTCATGTGTTATGAACTTCTCTCCATTTGCATTAAGAAATGATCTGTACCAGTTCCTAGAAGATTACTGGTGGTTTACCTTCAAAATACAAGGAAACACAGACTTGCCTACAAAACTGACTGCTTTTGGAAACTCCAAAATACCCTGGCATATATAGAGCTAATAAAAAATCCAGCTGACTGTACAGATGAGAGGTAGGCTGCTTACAAATGAATGCATTTGATATCAGATATAAGGCAGGGGTGGGCCTGTGGTCAGAAGAAAGGCAAAGCAGAGCTTTCCTCCCCCGTGTGAGCACCTGAGCTCTGTTATTTATCCTCTCAGCACAAAGGCAACTGGAGGCAACACACTGAGCCAGGTAGCAGCTCTGGAGTCAGGATGGAGAGGACAGACTGTGCCAAGCGGGGCAGGGGAGGGGAGGAGCTGCAGCCCCTCAGGAGGAATGAGGCACCCAGCTTTACATTCCCCATGTAAACACCCGACAGGGCATCACAGAGAGCCCAACCCCACACCAGTCCCGGGCCTGGTGTCACACAGCTCCTGGGGACCCCTCCTCGGACCCCTCCTCGGACCCCTCCTCGGACCCCTCCTCGGACCCCTCCTGGGGACCCCTCCTCGGACCCCTCCTGGGGACCCCTCCTCGCTCTGCACCCCCAGCCCTGCCTGCCCAGCCGCACTCGGTCAGTGCGGGCACACAGCTGCCGCTTGCCGGGGTCCCCCAAAACCCGACCAGCACCCCAAATCCGGGGAAAGGGCGGCAGAACAGGGAGGGGAGAGAAAGGAGAAGGAGACACTGTCAGCCCCGGCAGGACAGGCTGGCAGGGGCTGGGGCAGGTACCGGGGTCAGAGCAGGTACCGGGGTCAGAGCTTACCGGGGCTCGGGGCAGGTACCGGGGCTCGGGGCAGGTACCGGGGCTCGGGGCAGGTACCGGGGTCAGAGCAGGTACCGGGGTCAGAGCTTACCGGGGCTCGGGGAAGGTACCGGGGCTCGGGGCTCGGCTCCTCCGCCGGGGCTCTCCCGAGGCTCTCCCGGGTCTCTCCCGGGTCTCTCCCGGGTCTCTCCCGGGTCTCTCCCGGGTCTCTCCCGAGGCTCTCCGGGGCTCTCCCGGGTCTCTCCCGGGTCTCTCCCGGGGCTCTCCCGGGGCTGTCCCGGGGCTGTCCCGGGGCTCTCCGGGGCTGCCGCAGACGCGGACCGGGGCCCCGCTGCCCGCGGCGCTCGGCCAGAGGCGGGCTCAGACCCGGACAAGCCCGGACAAGCCCCGGGAAGGCTCTTCCGAGCCCGCCCGGGCCGAGGCAGCGCCGGGACAGCGGGGACACCGACAGCGGGACAGCGGGACAGCGGGGACACCGACAGCGGGGACACGGACAGCGGGACAGCGGGGACACGGACAGCGGGACAGCGGGACACGGGCACCGGGCACGGACACGGGCAGCGGGACAGCGGGACACGGGCACCGGGCACGGACACGGGCAGCGGGACAGCGGGACAGTGGGGACACCGACAGCGGGACAGCGGGGACACGGGCTCAGGCATGGACAGGGGCATGGACACGGGCACAGAGCGGGCATGGACACGGACACCGGGCACGGACACGGACACCGGGCACGGACAGGGGCAGCAGGGACAGGGACATGGGAACGGCACAGAGCGAGGGACGATGTTCCAGGCAGCTGAGAGTGTTCCCAGTGACACTTCAGTGCCACACTCGAGTGCCTCCCTCCCTCTGACAGGCCGGTCCTGCTCAGACATGCACCAGCTGCAAGAGGAGGATTTTTGCTCCTCGGGAAGGCTCAGCTGGCAGGTGCAGGTACATCTCAACGCTTGACAGGTCTCGCTGCTGCCCTGTTAGAAAGGACTTGGAGCACTGAGGGACTGAGACACGCTGAGTTCCACTCGGCTGCAAAAGCCAAAGTAGAGGGACTGAAATATATTTTCTGCTTTTCTTCTGCAATGGAAAAACCTGTTCCTGTAGTCTCAGGGGGGAAATGCTGCTGAGGACATGGCAGCCACATCACTCCTGTAGCAAGCACACACCCCTTAGAGAGCTGCTGATCTCCTGAACTGTGTTCCTCCTCTCCAGGGTCACACTGTCACACTCACCCACAGGAGCAGGGCCTGGATGGCACAGGGATTCTGCCAATTAGCTGATGGAAAAAATGGAGAGCAGCAAGCTGGAGACCCAGTTTCAGATCAAAAAGAGGCGAAAAGAGAAAAGAGAGACTTCTGGGCTAGGGTCATAAGAGCAAAGAGTCACAAGAGGCTGCAGTCACTCTGTTTGCTCCCTCGGGCTGAGTTGGGGCCACCTACAGTTCACCAAGTTCATCCATCTGCACTCCCATCAGCATTTCCACCAGCACTGGACTTACTTCCCTCAGAAAAGCAGGGTCTCCAGTACCCTCCTGCACAACCGAGAGTAAAAGGGAAGATCCTTCCCAATTCACTCATCCCACTAATCTGTCCCAAGGCACAGAGCGAGCTTCAGCATTTGCTGAGGCTGGAGGAGCACAGGGCAGCTCAGGTTGGTGAGCTGCTGCTTCTCTCTGCTGGGAGCCAGGCAGAGGGGACCCCTTGTCCTGGGAGTGACATCTCCTGGCCTCCTGCAAGCTGCTGGAGAGACGCAGGGCCCCTGCAGGGTGGCAGGGGTACAGATGGGTAGGGTGACATCTGGGGGAGCTCAGGCTGAGAGCTGGAAGCACAGGCTCTCTTTGGTGGGGCTGTTTAAGAGAACTGGGCTTTTTCTGTCAGCTCCTTTCCCTCCCCCATGCCCAGCAGACTGCAAGTATTTTTATTTTCTTCTGTGCTCACATCTGCAGAACCAAGAGAGCTTCCACCAAGAAAAGGGGTCAGGTTCAGTGCCTCGCACGCAGAGGTGCTTAGGGAGGGAAGTCTGAGCAGCAGCACTGCAGCCAGGGGTGGTGCCAGGCCAGCAGAAAACTGCCACTGCTCACCTGTGCACACTTCCTCTCCTGCCACTGCAAGCCCTTGGTTCTCCTTGAAATGACAGCCATGGCAAGAAATGCTTTTCCTAATCCACCCTCCTCCGACCTCCCTGCCCCTGCCTGCCCGGGAGAAGCAGCTTGAGGCCATTGAGGGGGCACTGCACACCAGAAGCATCAGGAGCAGAGCTGCCAGGCTCTTCTGCAGCCAGGGGCTCCTCAAACTTTGCTTCTCCAATGCCAAAGTATCAGCGCTGGCATCACAAGGAGCTGCAGCTCAGGTAACGTCAGCAACGTCCCCCTTCTCTTCCTCACTAGTATAAGGACCTAAGATAAGAGGTTTGCTTTGAAACACCAGGTTAAAAAGCCCCACCACACTCCCTTGTGACTCCTTCCCGGGCGAGGTGGCCAGACTCTGCTCTGCTGTGCTGCCAAGGGGTCTGGCTGGGACGCTCACCCTTCTGAGCCCCGCTGTGCTCCTTGGCAGGCTGTGCCCAGCAGCCCTGCACTTGCCCAGGCGTGGATCTCCTCCCATCCCTGGGCTGTCCCTTGGGTGTAATTGCCCCAAGAGGGGCAGAACAGCTCAGCTGGCAGGGTGGCCTGCAGGCTGCAGTCTTCATCTGCAGCAGCAGGGACTCAGCTGCGGCCAGAAAGGGCCATGGCCAGGGGAAGAGCTTCAGCCCCAGCAGATGAGGTGCAGGAAGCACCCCTGATCTCACTGCTGCCTGCACAGGCTGCAACAGCGAGCTGAGGATCACCTGCACTGCATCAGCAGGAGGCTGCTCCTTGCTCCTCAGCTCCCTCCCCGCCAGCCCTGCTGCCCCAGGACGTGCTGCCTCTGTCACTTCTGTCCCCAGGGCTGGAGCAGCCTGCCCAGGACCACTGCAGGGCGGCTGCTGCAGTGGTGGCTTCTCACCCGAGTTCCCTGCACCTCCCAGAGCTGCTCCCTGGCCCCGGCAGGTCCCTGCATCGCTGCCCTGAGCCCCTGGGACGCAGCAGCCCGCAGTCCTGTCCCTCCTGCACCTGAAGGACATCCAGGGAAAGGACACTGCATCCACCCACGGGCACCAGGCGATGGCCTTGGCCAACTCAATCACTAAATGGTTGCAGGGGAGGCAGCGCAGGCCAGGCTTGGCTGTCACAGCCCTTGCAGCAGCATCTTTGCGTCCTGGGCGTCCATGGTCCCCCCTCCCCTTCCCCTGCAATGTCCTTTTTGCTGAGGAGTTCCCAGACAGGGCTTTTGCTGCAGTGCATCAGAGAGTGGCTGACTTGCCAGCAAACCACAGCATGCTCCCTGTTCCCTGCTCTCCCCTCTCCCGGACCGGAGCCCAGCTCGGTAACCGGACACCGGCTCTGCTCTGCACCCCCTGCTCCAGGGGCAGCCAGGCTCCTGCGCCCTGTGCCACCCTGCCGTGCCACCAGCAGCCTGGCACAGCCCCTGTGCCCCCCATTGTCCGGGCTCCAGGGGCATCTCCTGCCGCCCAGCCCCAGGTCTGGCTGCTCAGGACCGCTCCAGCTCCCCCAGCCCCGTGCCCAGGCTGCTCCTGGCTCTGCTTCCTGCTGCCTTCACCCCAAGGACCTTCCCCTGAGGGCCCCGTTGGCCCCGAGCAGGCCAGGGGGTGCTCCCCGAGTGTCAAACACCCCTGCAAGGGACACGGGGAGGTCAGCTGCTCTGCCATGGCACTGCATTGGCACAGCGACTGCTGCCAGGGGCGGCGTGTTCATCACTGGGAGAAGCACACGCCGGTGTGCCCTGGGAGATGGGGCTGTGGGGAATCATTCCAGGGCTTGGGAGCTCCACAGGGGCCCAACACAGCTCCTGAGGGGCAACCTCAGCCACTGCCCTCCTCCCTGCCCTGCCCTGCCCTGCCCTGCCCTGCCCGACAGTGACCTTCAGAGGGGACAGTGGCTCTCCACATCACTTCCCTCTCTTTAATCAAGTGCTACCAACCAGCCAGGCCTGTCTGAAGGGCTTAGGAGTGATGCTCACTTACCATCCACCAAGATTTTAAAACCAAAAATTTCACCAACAGCTCAAGGTCAGCAGACAGTTCAAGGCCATTTCCACTCTTTTCTTGAAAAAGCTCTTGTCTGTGAGTTTTCTAGGGCAGGGACCTTATTTTGTTTCTGCTGCTAAGCCAAGTGAAAGGCATCTTCGATAAGCACATCCCTCACTGAATTTTGTTCTGTCAGACAACAGCAGAGTACTTCCAATTCACCCCAAGAAAGCTCTTAAAATGTGCTAAGTTTGCCCTCTCTTTACAAATGTGCAAAGTTATTTGCTGCGGAATATTGACACAAATGAAAACTCTTTGAGATTTGCCAGATTTTAGTTCTCCCTCCCTCAGCAGCAGGGGCTGTCCCTCCTCAAAAGCTCAGTTGTCTGGGAAGCAGGGGAAAGGCACAAGGGCAGCCGGATGGCAGCCCCACTGCAGCCCAGCTCTCCTGGCATAATTAGAAATTCTGAAGGCTGAGCTGGAAAAATTGCATCTTAAGGACATTTATACCCAGCCACAGAGGTAGGAAAAGGAAACATTAAGATTCCCAGCACATGGGAATTCTTGTGTTCACGTGTCAGACGGGGATGGGCAGCAGCTGCTGAGGGTTTTTAATGCATTGGTGCATCACAGCACAGGACTGAGCCAACGAGCTGCCCACCCCCTGCACTCCCAGTCACTCCAGTTCTGCAGGGAAAAGCCAACTGGAAGAACCTGCAGAGGTTTTGCAAGAAGCAGCCTCTCTCCTTGCCCCAACCTGAGAGTTCCAGGTCTGCAGGAAAGCGAGCTTTCCATTAGAAAGGAAGGAAAAGTGCATCTTCCCAATCCCTCACAGGAGCAGGCTTTGCCAGTGACCCTCCACCGGGGTCCAGGAGCAATTTTTAAATCCCACTTTGTATAGAAGACCCTCCCTCACAACACTTCTGGGTTTCTCCACTCATGATAACACCAGAGCTCTTGGAAGAAAGAAACTTGGAGCACGTGGGTTTGCTGCAGTGCTGCTCAATACCCACAGAGTCTGTCATAAATTAGGGGAGGGAGTAAGGAGCAGAAATGAGCCTGGAAAGGAGCCCCATCCCTGCAGCCGAGCACACAGCACTGCCCTGCCCTGCCTGGGCAGCACCAGAGGCTTCAGACAAATCCACCCAGGTATTGGATACCTCTCTGCCCTCTGCAGTGGGGCACCAGGCACGGGACCGTGACCTTCTCCAAAACACCTTCTGCCACCTCACCCACTCCTTCAGAAATGTTTCTGTACCAGGCCCTGGAAGCAGAGCTGAGAAGTCAAGTAGCAACAAGCAAAGCACAATTTAAGTCCCACTCCTCAAACATGTGGTGAAGCAGAGCTGCCTGAGGCTCTGGTGGTGCTGCTGCTGTAACCAGAGGATTTCAGGTGGCAGCTCTCTGTGCAAGCTCACCAGCACGAGGAATAAACTCACATTTTATAGAGCTACTACTTTCTCAAGACACTTTACTCTCACTAAAAGAAAATACTCCAGCAGGAGCGAATAACCCAGGCAGCCCAAAGTGGTAAAACACCCTAAAATTCACTATGGCAGGCAGGAAAGGTTCGCTGCTTTCCAGATCAGAGACTGGCATTGGAGGAAGAAATCAGCTGGAATACAGCCCTTCATCAGGCACAGCACAGAGGAGGTGTCAGAGGCTCTGAATCTCTGCACCCAGGCTGCTCAGACCCTGCCTGGGGATGTGTTCTCACTGCCTGGGGATGTGTCCTCACTGCCTGGGGATGTGTTCTCACTGCCTGGGGATCTCTCACGGGCTGCTGTGGGCACAGCACAGGAGTTTCAGGTGCCCCTGGAGGGGCTGTGAATTCCTGTTCAGGTTTAATGTGTGCTGAGGGCGCCTTCCCAGGGTGCAAAGCCAGAGCTGCTGGGGCAGCAGAGGATGTAAGAGGAGAAACAGCAGGAAGGGAATCCTCCCTGCCTTTGCACTCTGGTGCTATTTTGTCTTTTGGGACTCAGCCCTGAAGGGGTTTTTGCCACGAACTTTCCTACAGGGCAGGGCAGCAGCTACACATCAGCTGCTCGCCAGGCCAGAGACCCTTCAGCACAGGGGCTTCCAGCTGAAACCCCAGTTCTCTGTTTGGCTCATTCTCACCCTCTGCCATCATTCTTCTTTTCCCTCTGCTGGACACTCGTCACACAGGTCTGTGGGGAGACATGAGAGGCTGTCTGCCCACTTCTGGAGGGCAGAACTCCAGGCACTGCAGCAGCTTCCCCCACTTGTAGCACCTCTGGGGAGTCTGTTCTGCTCAGTTTTGCAGCAGTTGTGTGTTTTTTCCCTGAGGCAGAGAAGGAGATTTATTTGTGCTGAGAGCCTTTCCTCACACCCAAATGTAGGAACAGCCTGGTGCATTCGTTGCCCCTCAGTGATTCACACCAAGCCCGCTCTTGGCTCAGTTACTTTTACTTTGCTCCTGTCCTACCCATTAGAGAGTTCTCCATGAATGCCACAAACTAATGCATGGGTACTGTACAAATGAATTTGAGTCTCCTTGCTCATTAAGATGATGATGTAAGGAACAGAAGGAACAGGGTGTGAGTGTGCTGCATAAAGTCTGCATTAAATCACACAAAATTCAAGGTTTTGGCCTTACATCTGGCTCCCCTTGTGCCTCTATGACTTGGGGCCAGAGACACCTCTCAAGGAAGATCTGAAAGTTTTGTGGAAGGTAAAGGAAGAGCTGAGGCTGCCAAGGGCTTGTCTCTGCCATCAGCTGGCACTGTGACCTTGAGAGATCACACTCCAGTCCCAGCTCCTGTGTGCAGGGATAACACTCACCTTTCCTACAGATCCCAGTGACTTTTCTCAGTCCTTGTGCAAGCAGAGGATAAAAGCCCACCCCAATTACAGATCTAATCAGGGTAAACATGCACTACTACTGTCAAACAGCAGTAATTGCCTCAGCCTCAGCGGGGACCAGAACACCCTTCCTGGTGTCAGGAGACATCTCTGGAGCAGGGAAGTCAAATATTTAGTCATTTCAGATGCTGCTAATGTCAGCCAGCATCAGCTGCGGGCTGCAGCGAGGCTCTGACTCGGGATGTGCTGTAAGCACTGACTGCTGAGCAGCCACGGAATATCAAACCCAGATCTGCAGGGATTTCAGCACAGCTGACTTCACTGCTATTGCAACAGAATTGATAATTGCTCAAACTGCAATTTTTCCCCCTTGCCCCACACAGTTCCCAAGACCCTGGAATTGCTAAGAAGCTACATTTCAATTAATAGATATTTTTACACTAGGAAAATGCAAGTTGTTAGCAGATATATATGCCAAAGTAATTTTTTTTTTACTTTACAGTTAAAATTAACCAACCAGTCCTTGCGCCATTAATAAATCAGACTGCACACGCCTCCAGAAAATTCAAGTTAAACTTCTGCAGTAAGAGGCTGCGCTGACACATTCCCATGCAAATTCAACTCTGGACAACCGTAGAAAGGCAGCAAAGCCCGGAGGTCAGTGAGACCGATGTGGGATTCACCCGAGCCCCGTTCCGGGCTCAGCTCAGCAGGTACAAGGACTCGCTCCTGTGGGAGGGGGCTGGAGCTGCGCTGGACATTCCCACACGCAGCAGGAGCTTTTTGGAGCTGCGGCTGGGAAATGTGGGGTGAAGGGAACCGCTGCAAAGCCCCGGGAGCGGGGGGGATGCTGGGCTGGGCTGGGCTGGGCTGGGCTGGCAGGGGATCCCCGGCCGAGGATGCTGCGGCTCTGCGGATCCCGGGCAGGGACAGCCTCGGGCAGCTCCGCACCCTTAAAGCGGCAGCGCCGCATTCCCCGGGCCGGGGGGGACAGCGGGGACAGAGGGGACAGCGGGGACAGGGGGGGGATTGGGGACATCGGGGACAGAGGGGACAGCGGGGACAGAGGGGACAGCGGGGACAGGGGGGACAGGGGGGACAGGGGGACAGAGGGGACAGGGGGGACAGGGGGGACTGGGGGGACAGCGAGGGGACAGCGGGGACAGCGGGGACAGCGGGACAGCGGGGACAGCGGGGATAGGGGGGACAGGGGGACAGCGGGGACAGCGGGGGGATTGGGGACAGCGGGACAGCGGGGACAGGGGGACAGTGGGGATAGGGGGACAGCGGGGACAGCGGGGGGATTGGGGACATCGGGGACAGAGGGGACAGCGGGATAGCGGGGACAGCGGGGGGATTGGGGACAGCGGGGATGGGGGACAGCGGGATAGCGGGGATAGGGGGACAGCGGGGACAGGGGGGACAGGGGGGACAGAGGGGACAGAGGGGGGACAGTGGGACAGCAGGGACAGCGGGGCAGCGGGGACAGCGGGGCAGCGGGATAGCGGGGACAGAGGGGATAGGGGGAACAGCAGGGACAGCGGGGACAGCGGGGACAGGGAGGACAGGGGAACAGGGGGGACATTGAGGACAGCGGGGACAGCGCCAGCCCGGGCGGGCAGTGCCCGCACAGCTGCGGGAAGTTGCCGTGCCCGGCTGCTGCAGCGCGTCCTGCAAAGCTCCGCAGCCGGCGCGGGGCTCGGACTGCAGCACAACTGCACCAGCAGCAGCCGGGAAATGCCACCTGCCTGTCCCTGCCAGGCGGCGTGCACAGCCCGGCTCCCCGCTAATCCTGCTGCTGGGCTCGCTTCCGAGCCTTTGGGGGGTATTTTTTCATTATTATTATTTTTTAATTCGGTTTTGTCGGCTTGTTTTAAAAAAGCAGAATGACAAAAAAAAAAAAAAAATAGCCTCCGCTGATTCACCTTCCCTCATACTGGTCCCAAGGAGAATTTAAAAGGCAGAAAGGAAACGAACGGAATGAAGTTGAATTAGCAAGCACGCAGCAGAAGTTGCACTTTCTAAGCTTTTATCAATCATAAAAGACAGCTCTGCAGGAGGAAGGACCGCAGCCTCTCTAAAATACCTCCCTTCCCAAAAGAGCATGCAAAGGGAAGAGCTTCCATGAATCCGGGCTCGGAAAGCTCCTCTCCCTCCCGGGTTGTCCCTCTTACCCCAGATCCGCTCGGAGGAGCTGTGCTCTCCCAGGGATGCAGCGCTGTCTGGAGCAGCAAAAGTTGCAGCGGCTCCTCGGGGAGGAGGCAGGACCTGGCAGGACCTGGCAGGACCTGGCAGGAGTGGTGGCACTGGAGCGATGCCGGGAGAGCCCGGAGCTGCTCACAGCGGCGAGGGAAGAAAACGGGGGAGGGGGAGTTAAAAAGTCTTAAATCCCTGACACTGCAAGAAGCCGATCCTATAGGATGGGGCTGGAACGCCGGTCCCAGCGCAGCCGGATTTCCCCGCCGGGCGGGACTCCCACCTCTCCTGCCTGCCGCTTTTCTCACCTGGCCGTGCTGCTCCTCCAGGAGAAAAACCAGCAGCAAACTGACATCTCTGCTCCCCCCGAGCCGGTCCCAATTTGGGGAGCAGGCTGGAGCTGCTCCAGGAGCCAGCGGGGTGTTCTCCAGCCTGAGTGCAGGCAGTGCGTTCTTTAACTGAGGGGTGAAATCATGAACAGGGGGAATCTCGTCCTCCACGGCATTGCTAAGAGGTCTCAGCCGCATCAAGAATTCAGACAGAAGCTGCAAGTATAAATAATAAATTTGAGAAAAAGAAAACAAACACGCCAAACAAAAAGCTCACGCATCCCCCAAGCACTTGACTTTTTTTTTTTCCTGATACACAGAACAGTGCAGCACCTCATCCAAAGGCACGTCACTAACTTCAGCTAAACTACATTGTTTTAAACCAGCTCAGGCCTAGAAGTGCTTTCTGTCCTGTGTAATTTAATTCCTGTCCCTTATTGGCTTGACAAAATGCACAGTTCATCCCCAGTATTCCATTGATCCGGGCCCTGGAAGGGTGCAGCCAGTGATGCTGTGCAGACCCTGCATTCCAGGGGGATTGAGCCCATTTTCACGGCAGAGCACAGAGACAACAGGCACCAGCCCATTCTGTGACCCATGGAAGAGAAGTGCCCAGAGGAACAAATGTCCAGGGAGGACACTTGGCTTTACATCCTGGAACTACCAAGCACAGGATTTAAATTCTTGTTTCTCTTGTTCTGGTCTTCAGTGAGACTGAGGCAGGGGAAACCACTTTGAGCTCAAGGTTATTGAAGGACATTTCCAGGGGCACAGAGCATTTTAAATATTTGGTCAAGAGCTCTGCAATGTGCTGGCTCTGGAACCAACAGTTGCAAAGAGATAATTTTGAAACACGTTCGTTTTTAATCTGCACACTCCAATGCATCACAGCAAAACACCGAGTGTACCTCAGGGTCAATTTCAATTTATTACTGCCTTTTGCTACTCCCCTGCAAAGCTTTCAGATCAAGCTTTCAGATCTGCTGATTATCTGCATCTGAGAGAGTCCTGGAGCTGCCCCGGAGCCTTTTTCTCCCCTTTCACCATCATTGCTTTTCCATTTGGACATTAGGTTTTCGAGTGGACCACTTGCACCCCTCAGCTGCACATCCCAATGCACAGGATGCCCATTCTTTGCCTCTTTGGAGAAGAAATGGAGAAATCTCCATTTCTCTTTGGAGAGATGGAGATTCAGGTCTGCACCCAGCACTGCACTCATCCCCCTCTGCAGAGCTCTGGATTGGTTTTTACTTCTCTATACCTGTTGCTTAAGGTAACATGCTTTAAAATCCTGGTTTTACAGCACCCTAGAGAGAGACAAAGCCAGCATTGTGTTCATGGTTGCTTGTGCCCTGCAAGCAGCACTGCACTGCTGCAGCCCCTGCATGGCAGAGGGAGCATTCCCAGCAGAAATTCCCACCCACCGTGGCACCCCAGTGTGTGCTGAAAGCAGCAGCAAGGAGAGACTCCCCTAAATGGCAAAAATATTCCACTGCAATTTCCCCATCTTTGCCAAGGCATAGGGAACGCTGATTTATTGCAGCGTTTTGCAGCATTTCGAGGCCACAGAGCAGAAAGCAGAGTTAATCTGCAGCAGGCAGGGTGAGGCGGGCACCAGTGCAGAGCCTGGCAGCCCCAGTACCCGGGCTGGTGCCAGCAATGCAGCGCACTCCACGTACCATCCCAAACTCTGCACCAATTCCCTGCTGCACCACATCCATTTATAGTAACATGCTCATGCATTTTGCTGCATTTCACTTGGCTGCAGGAGGATGGTAGGGGAAGGATTTTGGGTTTAGGCTTTATCAGTGAGTCTAATAGGACACAGATAAGAGCAGAGGGACATCTCCTCAATTTTGCCTTCCCATTCAGCTGCTCAGAGAAAACCTCTGACTTTGCCCAGCTGCATTTGTGCTCTGGGTGCAGCAGCCTGGGCTGATCAAGCCTGCTGTGCTGCAGTATTGGGCAGGAAACTGAAAAGCAGCCCAGCAATGCCCGTTGGGAGTTCAAAGGCTGTGTGCCATCCTTCATTGATCAGGATTTACCTAGGACACAGTGACCATCAAACCCCAGGCAAGTCCATTGGGGAAACTTCAGCTCACCATGGCAGCACTGCACTCCCTCCATGCCTGTCTCGTGTCATGTCACAAGCCAAGAAAAGGAATTGCTGCCAAAAGCTGGCAGTGCCAGCCAGGCAGCAGCACCAGGTGCCCACCCTGGGCTTCTTTCTGAATAAATGAGCAGGTCATGGTGCAGACCCAAAGCTGTGGGTGCTCTGGATGGGTCTGGAGCACACTGAGGGCAGTCCGTGCCAGAGAACCAACAAGGATGGGTTTTCAGAGAGGAGGCAGCCCTTGGCCTGAGAGCTGCCTCTGCTCCCAGAGCAGAGAGATTTCAGCCCGTCTCTGCACATTTATGGCTACAACTGTGGCAATCAGTTATTGCTTTATGATTGCTTTTTCTCAGCTAGGACAGGTGCAAGTCCCTCTTTTGGTTAATGCACCAGGAGCCCTCAGGAGGCACAGGAGCGTCCTTGGCTCAGCAAAGCTGCCTGGCTCTGCCCCCGTGTCCCCAGGAACCTCATGTTCCCCCATTTTTCAATGGAGAAACAGCATGTTTAGCCCATAACCTCCATTTCCATCCTCATTTAGTCCAAAACTGAGGAAGAGACAGAAGGCAGCTTGTCCCAGTGCAGGAACGCCTGGGGAAGATGCCAGCACTCAATCTTTAATCTGCTGGTCAAGCTGATGAGAGCATCCCTTCCTCAGAACAAAAGGCAGAACGCAGGCACAGCTCAGTCCTTGATCAGCTCTGTTTGAGTCAAGCAGAGTACTTGGTGAAGCTGAGCTCTCCTCCCCAGCTCCTTCCCCCTCTTTGGTGGAGTTTCAGCTGCGCCCTGGCTGCTGCAGGGTGCCAGAGTGCACCTAAATAAATGAATTAAAAGAAATTGCTGCCCAGTGCTGCCCTGGTCCCAGGGACAGGGTTTTGCCTGGCCACCGAGCCGTGCTGCAGCCCCAGGAGAGGCTGGGGAAGCAGCAGGGAGGGGCTGGCAGGAGCAAGGCAGATGTGCTGTTCACCACCCAAACCAGCTGCACGCCCAAAAGGTTTTTGTCACTTAAAAGCCACAGTCTGGAGAGGAAAGCCAGCAAACCATAGAAACAGAGGCTGTTAAGAGGCAGCATTTCTCTAATGCTCTCTCACCTTGGATGTCCCAGGTGGACTTTGATGCTCTTCAGGAGCTGAGCTGGCCAGGCAGGAGCCCAGAGCAGGGGTCTGGGGAATGCTGCTCCTGTGTGGATCAGTTTCCAGCCTCCAAATGTGGTTTGGATGCACAGAAGTGGCATTGCTGAGTACCAAACAGGCCAAAGTATTGAAATGTAAACTTCCTAAACTGGACTGGACGTTTCTGTGTGTCAGGCTGAGCACACCTGGCCATTCAGCAGGTGAGTCCCTCACCTGCCCCAGCAGCCACAGCAAAGCCCCTCTTCCTTCTTCTGCCCCACAGCAGCTCAGGAACTGCTGGTGCCATTGCTGCAGACTGGTTTTCGAGATGCCACGAGACAGTAATTTTATTTTCTAAGAACCCCAGCTGCTGTCCAGCTGTTCTTTGTTGCTCTTCAGCAGAACCCAACAGCCTTACTGAAAGCCATGTGAACTCGATAGCCCAGAACTGGAGAGCTTTCCTGGAGGCTCACCCCCAGCCCAGCCCCTGCCCAGCCCCAGCAGCTCTGCAGCAGCACCCACAGGGCTCACGGAGCACGAGAGAGCCAAGGAGTTAAAGCATCCCAAAAATCACTCTGTCATTTCCAGCCACGTCTCCAGCTCTTGGCACTAAACTCCTTTGCAGAGGCTGATCAATTTGGCAGGTGACAGGCGAGTTTCCTCTAAGGTGGCCTCACCAAAACCTGCCCCGCTGCAGCAAACTCACTTTTGTGCATCGTTTTCCCCACTCCTAAACAAAGAACCCCCTGCTGTGGAAGATTTCCACTGCAATGCCCAAACACAGCCTCTGGTCACTGAAGTTTGTTATTATTACAGACAGAGCTGGAAGTTGGGAGTAGCAGCAGTCGTTTAGTGTCTCCTGTTGAGAGATGATGTTTTCAGCTAGTTATAATAGTGCCAAAGTTTAAATATTGAGGCTGAAATTGTAGGGGTGGTTTGCTTTATGCAGTCTTTTTTTTTTTTTTTTAAACGGAAAAAAAAAATAGTGCAGCTATTTCTGAGCTGAAGGTCAGAAGATAAAATAGGTTTTTTGACCATGTTAAAAATATCTCAGCCGTTTCATTAAGGAGCTGTAACATCTCATAATTTGGGGCAAGTAAGATTTTGTGAGGATGATGGTTTGGATCAGAATGTGCTTTTGTCAAAGCCTTTTCAGACTTCCTCAGCTGCCTGTGCCTTTAAGGGAAAAAGGTCCGGTGTGACAGATGAGACATGTGATGGCAATAAAGGAATAAAAGGCAGCGAGCAAGGAAAGGGACATTAAGGAGACAGATGTTCTACAAGCAAATAAAAAGCTCTATAGGAAAAGGAGCTGTTCTGGGTGGTGGTTAAAGATGCTGTTTAAAGATGGTGTTTAAAGATGCTGGTTAAAGATGCTGTTTAAAAATGCTGTTTCAGAGGAGGCAGCATTAAGCTGGAGAGCCGCTTCTCAATTCTGAGCCCCCACAAATCCGGGGCAGAGGCCGCGTTTGGGCACTGCAGGGGAAATGTTCCACAGCCGGGGGTTCCTGGTTCAGGAGTGGGGAAAACGATGCATAAAAGTGAATTTGCTGCAGCGGGGCTGCCCCTGTCCCCGTGTCCCCCTGGGGGGATCTGTGTCCCCTTATCCCCAAGGGGGCTCTGTGTCCCCAAGGGGGCTCTGTGTCCCTGTGTCCTCGTGTCCCCCCGGGGGGTTCTGTGTCCCCCTGTCCCCGTGTCCCCCCGGGGGCTCTGTGTCCCCTTATCCCCAAGGGGGCTCTGTGTCCCCGTGTCCTTCGGGGGGGTCTGTGTCCCCCTGTCCCTGTGTCCCCAAGGGGGCTCTGTGTCCCCGTGTCCCCAGGGTGGGTCTGTGTCCCCGTGTCCCCCTGGGGGCTCTGTGTCCCCTTATCCCCAAGGGGGCTCTGTGTCCCCCTGTCCCTGTGTCCCCCTGGGGGCTCTGTGTCCCCATGTCCCCAGGGTGGCTCTGTGTCCCCATGTCCCCCCGGGGGGCTCTGTGTCCCCCCGGGTGGCTCTGTGTCCCCGTGTCCCTCGGGGGGCTCTGTGTCCCCGTGTCCCCCCCGGGTGGCTCTGTGTCCCCATGTCCCCCAAGGGGGGGTCTGTGTCCCCAAGGGTGCTCTGTGTCCCCGTGTCCCCAAGGGGGCTCTGTGTCCCCCTGTCCCCGTGTCCCCAGGGTGGCTCTGTGTCCCCTTATCCCCAAGGGGGCTCTGTGTCCCCTTATCCCCAAGGTGGCTCTGTGTCCCCGTGTCCCCCGGGTGGCTCTGTGTCCCCGTGTCCCCAGGGAGGCTCTGTGTCCCCGTGTCCCCAGGGTGGCTCTATGTCCCCGTGTCCCCCCGGGGGTTTCTGTGTCCCCTTATCCCCAGGGTGGCTCTGTGTCCCCCGGGGGGCTCTGTGTCCCCGTGTCCCCAGGGAGTTTCTGTGTCCCCCTGTCCCCCTGTCCCCCGGGTGGCTCTGTGTCCCCTTATCCCCAGGGTGGCTCTGTGTCCCCCTGTCCCCAAGGGTGCTCTGTGTCCCCGTGTCCCCAGAGCCACTCAACCCTGCGGGTTTTTTTCCCTCCCGCCCGAGCGGTGGCGCCGGGCGCGAGCCGCCGCCAACCACAGAGTCTGCGCGGGGTGGGCGGGGCGCTGTGTCGGGCCCGCCGCCGCCGGCGCGGTGCGGTGAGCGGGGGGCGGCGGGGCCGGGCCGGGACCGGGACCGGGGGGGTCACCCGGGGTGGAGGGATACGGGATGGAGGGGGGATGCGGGATGGAGGGATGCGGGATGGACCGGAGGTGCTCCCGGCGAGGGGCAGGCACGCACAGAGCATTCGGGGCGGCGGCAGCGCGGTGCAGCCCCGGGCCGGCCCCTCCGTGCGGGCACCGCCGCTCCCGGCCCCGCAGCCCGCGGGGTCCGCCCGGGACCGGCCCGGCCTTCCCGGGACCGGCCCGGCCTTCCCGGGACCGGGGCAGCTCCAGCGCCGGCTGCGGGGCCGGCGGGTCCTGCTCGGTGCTCGGGGCTTGTCCCTGTCACGGGTGAGCTCATCCCTGTCACAGGTGGGCTCATCCCTGCCCCCGTGAGCTCATCCCCAGTTCTGTGCGCTGCCCACACACCGGGCTGGTTTCCTCACAGTCCCCCCCATCGTGCTTTTCCAGGGTTTTGGGAAGGGCTGCTGTCACGATGCTGGGGCCAGAGCACACGGAGTGAAGCTGAGTCAGAGGCAGAAGGGCCAAACACGAATTTGTGCACCTCTCAGCTTGCTTTTCATGTGAGTCTCCTCATTAAGCCTCAGACTTCTCCAGAAGCTGGTGGTGAGGTCATTCCTGCCCTGGTGTTTGCCAGCACAGAACACCAGTAGGGTTTCCCCAGTCCTCAGAGAATCTCAGAGCTCTTTCCTTCGTGTGTTACTTGTGCAGAGCCCTGTGGGAACCCCAGGCCATGCTGCATTTTCCACAGAATCACAGAATATCCTCATCTGGAAGGGACCCACAAGGACCATCAAAGCCCAGCTCTTTTGGCTGTGCACCTGGTAATTATTCTTCAGTGGGGATACAGCAGTGACAAAAAGTGGCTTTTGCCTTTTTTCCATAGAGACCTGAAGTGAGCTCCTGTGAACAGCTGCAGTGGCTGTGTAGGGGGGTGCACAGCCTGGCTGCTGGGCCAAGCTCTCATGTGCTTTATGTGGATCAGGCCCACAAATGTTTTCCTGAAGCCTGAGTAACTTTGTTCTGCCTGGCAGGGGGATTTTTGGAGTATTATTTTTTAATGGGAGCAGTGGTGGTTAGCTGATATGAAAGCAGTAAACAAACACTGCTGGGTTTACTGAGCTTATTCTGTGCACTGTAGCTCAATATTTTGCAATTGGGAGGGTTGTGAAACTGCCTTTCCGTTGGTTTGGGAACACATGTGACTGTGGCTGAATCTGCCAGGAAGGTCCCTGGATAATTCCCTTTTTTCCATGGGTCTGGAGCAGCGTGGCCCACCCAGAGCCTCCTCACCGGGCACCTGCCCCTGCAGCGCAGCAGGGCTGTGTCAGTGCCCCTGCTTCCTGGAGCAAAGGTTGCTCAGGAAGTGTAAATACCCCCTTATTGCACTGAGGAACTTTGTCATCTGTGTTCCAACCCCACAGCAGGGGAAGAGAAACCAGAGAATCATTTATCCTGCAGGTGAGACCTCAGCAGTGCCCCTTTGCAGCTGCCAGTGCTGCTGGGTTCCCTCTGTGGGAGCTCAAACAGCGAGGAGAGGAGGGAGGGAGGGGAGGCAGCCAGGGCAGAGGGCTGGGGAGCAAGGAGTTAAACTTCCAGGCTGCATTACAGCTCTGTAGTGTCTGGGAGCAGGAGCTGCCACTCTGCCTGTGCTTTACCTGCTCACAGGCAGCAGCCAAAGGCTTCAGCACAGCCAGTGGGGCAGCACTGTGAGCACGGCTGTGCTGGGACATTGCTGGCTCAGGCACTTCTGGTTTTTCCTCTGTTGTAATTGGGTCTTTCCTCCCGTTTTCCAGGAAGGGAACAACCTGCCTTATCTGTCCTGCACACCTGACCACTGATCAGAGACAGCCAGGCACAGGAGGAGCAGGATCTGCGCGGGGAGAGGCTGGGCAGGAGAAGAACCTCCAGCTGCTTTTGTGGTCTCCAGAGCTCCTGTGTTACAGGTGAGTCTGCTGGAGAGAAACACAAAATTTCTACAGACTTCCTAGCTGCAGACAGGGAGAGATATCCAGATGTTCCTTGTAATTGTTTAGTTATCACCATCTATTGACCAGAGCTCAAAGTTTTTAAAGAAGTAAATAATATTGTATGCTGTGAAGGCTCAGGTTTACAAGCTAAACACAGCTTGTAAAATGACATTAAGGAAGGAGATAGCCAGTGTGAAAGCTGCTGAAGTAATACCTGGTGTAATGAGAGCAGCACAGTGGTTTAGTCAGTCCTGTATGGGTGACTAAACCTCTCTTCAGTGACATTACATCTCTTGAGATGCAAAGTCATTGCTGTGTTTCTCAGTGTAAGTGCTAAACGTGTCTTTTCTCTTACAAACAACTTTATGTTGAATAAATAAGCGTGAGCAAAGGGACTGTTTGGCCTGGCTGCAGTGGTTTGAAGGGGCAGTGAGTGGAGAAGGCCAGAACAGGACCTGCTCTTCAGTGGTGGAGCTTGCAGGAGGCAGAACACAAAGCCCAGGCTGTCACCTGGCCACAGCCACAGCCACCCTGAGCAGCACCTAGACTGGCTCACATCAGTCTGAGGGCTGAAGCTCTTGCCCAGAGTTGTTTTTTACACCAGTCCCCCAGCAGCCATTAGAGCCCAGTTCGGGTGCACAGGAGCCATCAGGTGAAAGAAGAGCCTGGGGCTGCCAGCAGTCCTGTTTGTCCCTGAGCTGCTCTGACAATATTGACACGAAGCCGTGCCAAGGCAGGCCAGCAGTGCCTGAGCACAGTCCCAAGCAGGACGTTGGAAGCAGGATTCAGGGTGCAGACACGTGTGCTCCTTGTGGCCAGCTCTGAGACTGGGATGAAAATGGGTTTCAGTTTCCCTGTGCAAATGCACTGACACCCCCAGCTGTGGGAGCAGGGCTGCCCAAGGACCTTCAGCACACGCTGCCTTCCACTTCTGGAGTGCAGAAGGAGGCTGCAGGTTTGTCAAGAACCCAAATTCCTGCCTTGACTCAGACCGTGGAGGGGAGGAGAGGCTGTTGGGTGGAGGATTCAGGCAGAAGCCCCTGGCTCTCCTGGGGAAAGCAGCTACCTTGTGTTGTGTTTTGCAGCGCTACAGCATGGAATGATTTGTGTTTTTATTCCTGACCTCTAGTGTTCCTGGCTCTGCCTCTGCTCCCCAAGATGCTGGGAAGGGTCCTGTGCACAGTGTTGTTCGTGGGAGCCCTCCCGTCCCCAGCTGGAGCATCGCAGGGCCACATCTCCGTGGTCTTGCTGGGAGCCAACGGGGATTTGGCCAAGAAGTATTTGTGGCAGGGTCTGTTCCAGCTCTACATGGACCAAGTGAGCAGTGGCCACAGCTTCACGTTCCACGGGGCTGCCCTGGCAGCTCTGGAGCCGGGGCAGAGGCTGATGTTCGACGTGCTGAAGAAGCTGTCCTGTCCCCCCGGCGAGGCTCCCAACCGGTGCGCCGTGCTCAAGGACCAGTTCCTGAAGCTGAGCCAGTACCACCAGCTGGGGTCTGCCGAGGACTACAGAGCTCTGAACAGAGAGATCGAGACCCTGCTTGGCCAGGAGGGGCTGAAGGAGGCTGGCAGGATCTTCTACCTGTCGGTGCCGCCGTTTGCCTACACGGAGATCGCCGGGCACATCAACAGCAGCTGCCGGCCCCGCGCCGGGGCCTGGCTGCGCGTGGTGCTGGAGAAGCCCTTTGGCCACGACCTGCAGTCGGCCCAGCAGCTGGCTGCAGAGCTGGCAGGCTTCTTCAGCGAGGAGGAGATGTACCGGGTGGACCACTACCTGGGCAAGCAGGTGAGCAGTGCACGGCCCTGCCAGCCTGAGGGGCTCGGTGCCTGGGACACTCCTGGTGGTTCTGCACCTGGGGACAGCACTGTTCCCCTCCCAAATCCATGCAGAGCCTCCATTTGCTCCTGGAATCCTGTCCTGTTGCTCTGTCCTGGGAGAGCAGAGGGAATGTGCAGACCAAAGCAGGGCTTCCTCCTGTTGGGGTGCTGAGGGTCCCTTCTGCAGAGCAGGCTGGGCTGTGTGCCTGGAGCAGAGATGCAGAGCTCCTCTGGCCTCCTCCCCAAGGTCAGGGCTTTGGTTTCGCTGAGTGAGCAGCACCTCTCCTCTCCCAGCTCCACATCTCATTCCACACAGGCCTCTCTGCTTAGCCACAGCTTCTGGAAGCACTCCTTCATTTGATATGATCAGGAGCTGATGGGGTGTTAGTTCTGGGGGATGCTGAGGGGAAGGTTTCTTCCTGCCCTGAAGGATTGTCTGCTGCAGGTAGCGCTCAGGACGTGGAGCTGCTCTGTCCCAGAGGAGTGTGTTCAAGGACATGCCATCCTTGTTTCTCAGGAGTGTGATGCCACACTTTAAAGCAGCCTGTTCCAGCCATGGCAATGTGGCTGGGTTCTGCTCACAAGTTGCATGTCCAGCTGCAAGGAGAGCATCTCCACCGAGAGGGGGGACTTCTGTTTTATTTTGGGGGTTTATTCTGTCTCCCCAAAAGAGCAGATGGCTTTAGTGGTGTAAGCATCTGAAGTGATGTATTTCAGCACTTTGGAACATAACCTTAGTCCCAGGATGGTCTGACTCAGCCCTTTGTCCTCTGACAGATATAAACTGAGTGCTCTGCAGTTTGTAGTTCAGCCTTTTCACATGAAACCTCAAAATGCCTCAGAAAGACCTTTAATGTCTGCTCTGGGCAGCCACTGGTGACCCTACTGTGCATCACTGCAGGCTCTCCTGCTGCTTTTCTCTTCTCTGACCCACTCTGCTCTGATGGACGGGGCAGTGAGGCAGAGGCACTGTGGGAATCTGCTGAGTTTTTATTGGCTCTTTGACCTTTTCCCCTGACAGGCTGTGGCCCATATCCTGCCTTTTCGGGATCAGAACCGACAGTTTCTGGGCCCCATTTGGAACCGCCATCATGTGGAACGAGTGGAGGTGGTCTTGAAGGAGACCGTGGATGCTAAAGGTTGGTGAGGCGGCATGCAGGGGGAGTGAGTGAGAGCTGGCAGGTTCCTGAAGCATGGGGAGGTGGCCCTGGAGGTGGTGCTGGCACAGAAACACAAAAGAAACAGGTGAATGGTGTGTTGCTCCCTGGAAACAGAGAGGGACTGTGCTACCCTTCCTGTGCTGGAGACTGGCTCACTTCCAGGTAGTGTTGCTGCCTCTAAGAAAAAAAATCCATTTACAATTTGTCTGGGAGCAGGGGCAGAACTCCCCACCTTTTTCTGCTGCAGAGCTCTGTGGGCACTGCTGACCTTTCTATCCCAGCTATTGGTAAACAGTGCTGGATTTGGAACTGATGCAGTCTAAGGCCACTTCAGCTGTCCTGCTGTCCTGTCAGCCACCAGGCTCACCCCGAGTTCTCTGGGGGTGCTCGTGCATCTCCTGCCTGGATGTTTCTGTCCCTGGCTCAGCCTGGGTTTGTCTGCCTGTTTCTTTCCCCGCCTCTCAGTGGTAGGGAGAGCACTGCAGAGGGACAGTCCCAGCCCAGAGAGGCAGTGTGGGGCTCCTGCTGAAGGACACGGCTGCACTGCCTGCCTGCAATGCTGCAGCAGCCTCTGCAGTGCTCAGCACAAAGCTCCCGGGCTGGGCTGCCACGGCAGCTGCCCTGGCTGCTGCACCAGCAGCATTGCTTCCCACTCACTTTACCTCTGCCTCCCTCCCCCAGCCACCACAGACTCAGTTAATGCAGTTTGGTCAGACTTGGAGTGGTAATCTTTGGTTTGGCAGCCCAGAGCTCCCCTGAGCCTGTTTGTGGGAGAGGGGTGCACTGCAGAGAGATTTAGGGAGAGCAGCATTGTCTGTGCACAGCCCCAGCCACTCCCTGTGCCCTCCCCTCTCTGAACAAATTTGTCATTTGTCACTTGATGTCTTTTTTCCCTGTTCAGCTTCAGCAGGCAGGCTGGCTCCCAGCAAGTCTGCAGCATTGATCCTGTTACTGAACGTGCCTTTGGATGGGGGGAGATGAGTGATCAGCAGTGGGGGAAGGCTGTGGTGGTGATGCAGCTGCTGCTGGTGGCACACAGCCCTGAGTCACTCCACAAGTGCACTGTCCTTCTCCCACTCTTCCCACCCGCATGAGAAGCCAGGCAGGGAAAGGGAAGCGTGGCTCTGTGCACAAAATTTTGTCTCCCAGGGGTATGGCTCAGCCAGAGCTTCTGAGGACAGGAAAACCATCTCGTCCTGCTACAAGCAGTGACAGCTTTCACTGGGACGGGTTTCCCGAAGCTCTGTCTGAGCAGACCCTGAGCACACCCAGTGCCAGGACAGCCACAGCTTCCCTGAGCTGGATTGCTTCAGGTTCATTGCTGGGTGGGAGGAGAGGAGCTCGGAGCTGTGGTGCAGAGGAGAACCAGCTCCCCTGAGCAGCGTTTTGCCTCCTGGCCGTGCCCAGGCCGCACCAGGTTCTACGAGCAGTACGGGGTGATCCGGGACGTGCTGCAGAACCACCTCACCGAGGCCCTCCTGTTCCTCATCATGGAGCTGCCTGCCAACGCCAGCAGCGCCCAGGAGCTGGTGCAGCGCCGGCTGCAGGCCCTGCAGGCCCTGTGGGGGCTGCAGAGGAGCAGCGCCGTGCTGGGGCAGTACCAGGCCTACGACAGCCAGGTGCAGCAGGAGCTGCGGGAGGCGCGGGGCCACGTCAGCACCACTCCGACCTTTGCAGGTGAGGGTTTGGGCCCGGCCAGGGCAGCAGTGGGAGCTGGGGAGAGCAGGAGCTGTACCTGCTCCATGGCTCTGGGGCTCACTGCTGGCTCCGGGATGTGCCCAGGCATCCGGTGGTGGAGACTGGGAGCTGGACAAGATAACGCTGTCATGTCAGTTACCCAGGGATCCAGGGAAGTGTAAGAGCTAAGGCCCAGGATTATAAAATCTCTGCTTTGTTTTTAGAAGTGGCCTGTAAGATCCTTTGCCTTCCCATACACTTGAGTTGCTCTCTGCAGCTGAGGGGCAAAGCTTTGTTCTCTGTGATGAGTGAGCCACGAGGCCATCTCCAGCATATTGTCCAAATGATGCTCCTGCTCAGAAACTGGTTTCCTGCAAGATGAGAGGAGGCTGAACAAGTGGGGTAGCAGGGAGGGAGCACAGCAGGGAGCTGGAGGGAGTGAGAATCATGGGTGGCCTGGGTGGAAGGGACCATAAAGATTGAGTTCTGGGTAGGCAGTGAAGTCATGGAAGGGCTGAATGTGGAGCTAGAGACACAGCAGCTAACAAAGGAGCTGAGGAGGGCTATTGTAAATGCAGGTGAACCCAGTGGGAAGAAATGATGATGTCTGACTCCAGAAGTCTGAATGATTTTTTTATTATAACTATACTATAATACATTAATATTCTATTTAAAGGAGATACTAAAATACAAACCTACTTTTTCTAACTACTATATCTAACTCACAACTTGGGACCCTCTCTGAGAGCCCAGCCCCAGGTGGGTTGGATTGACCACCAGGCTCAAACAATCCTCACCAGAACCCAGCCAAGCACTCACCCCAGGGAAACAATTCTCCAAACACATTCCACATGGGAAAACAAGGAGCAGAAATATAAATTGTTTTCTCTTTCTTCTCTCTGTGCTCCTCCATGAAAAATCCTGAGAGAGAAGAATGTGCCTGGCACAGAGGGCGAGTAGTGGGCAGGTGATGGAGGAGCCCCAGGAGTGCCTGCTGTTCAGTGTGGTGGGCTGTGTGTCGTTGCAGGGGTGCTGATCCACAGCCAGAGCCCACGCTGGGAAGGGGTCCCGTTCCTCCTCACCTCCGGGAAGGCTCTGGACGAGCGGGTGGGCTACGCCCGCGTCCTCTTCAAGAACAGGGCCTACTGCCCTCAGAGTGGCACCCTGAGGGATGCAGGGCACAGCCAGTGCAAACCCAAGCAGATCATCTTCTACTTTGGGCACGGTGCCCTGGGCGCCCCCGCGGTGCTGGTGAGCAGGAACCTCTTCCAGCCCGTCATGCCCAAAGACAGCTGGAGAGAAGCAGGGGCTCGCTCAGACCTGCACCTCTTCGGACAGCCGCTGTCCGATTTCCACACGTACAGCCCTGTGAGGGAGAGGGACGCCTATTCTGTCGTCATCTCCAACATCTACCACGGCAGGAAGGATTTCTTCATCCCCGTGGAGAACCTGCTGGCCTCCTGGGCCTTCTGGACCCCTCTGCTGGACAGCACCTCCCGCCAGCCGCCGCGCCTCTACCCCGGGGGCGTGGAGAACCAGCAGCTCCTGGACTTCGAGATGGTGCCTGGGGGACTGGCGTTCACCCTGGCAGAGCCCGCGGAGCTGCTGCACCCCGGCGGGCAGGGGCCGAGTGACTTCAGGGCGATCCGGTCCCAATTTCGGCAGAGCCCCCTGGTCTCGGCCTGGGCCGAGGAGCTGATTGCCCGGCTGGCCTCCGACGTGGAGGAGGCGGCCGTGAGGAGCGTGGCTCGCTCGGGGCAGTTCCACCTGGCCCTGTCGGGCGGCTCCAGCCCCGTGGGGCTGTTCCAGCGCCTGGCCAGGCACCACTACGGCTTCCCCTGGCAGCAGAGCCACGTGTGGCTGGTGGACGAGCGCTGCGTGCCCCTGACCGACAGCGAGTCCAACTTCCTGGGGCTGCACAGGCACCTCCTGCAGCACGTCCGGGTGCCCTACTTCAACATCCACCCCATGCCCGTGCACCTCAACCGCCGCCTGTGCGTGGAGGAGGACGGCGGCGCCCAGCTCTACGCCCAGGACATCGCGGCCCTGGTGGCCAACGCCAGCTTCGACCTGGTGCTGCTGGGGGTGGGCACGGACGGGCACACGGCCTCGCTCTTCCCCCGCTCCGAGAGCGGCCTGGAAGGGGCCGCCACCGTGCTGCTGACCGAGAGCCCTGCCAAGCCTCACCAGAGGATGAGCTTCAGCCTGCCCCTCATCAACAGGGCCAGGCAGGTGTTCGTGCTGGTTCTGGGCAAGGGCAAGCACGACATCACCACGCTGCTCAGCAGGGTGGGCCACGAGCCCAGGAAGTGGCCGATCTCGGGCGTCAGCCCCAGCTCTGGCCAGCTGGTGTGGTACGTGGATTATGAAGCTCTGCTGGGGTGATGGCTGCACAGGGTCCCTCCTCTGCCTTGGCTGCGTGGCCTTTACAGCCTGGATTGTCCTGCACCATGTCCTTGTTCCTGCGTTGCCAGCAGCAGCTTCATCCCTGACACCTCTGGGAGCACTGCTGACATTAGAGCCTGGGGGAGCTGGGCTCAGTGGCCAGAGCTCAGGAGGAGCCGAGAGCCCAGTGCAGCTTTCTGCCTCTGCTCTGGGCTCTGACTGAGACTTTGGACAAACAACTTCACCTTGAAGTGCCTCAGTTTCCCTGTCAGGCCTCTGTGCATGCTGGCATGTACCTACCTCACAGGCACCTTGTTAAATCAACCGCCTGCCAGATTCTTTCTAATTTTACGTCATTCTCAGGCTAAAAGACAGCAGCACCCACTGATCCCCTGCCCTGCTGGGCCTGGCTGGCCGGGCTGTGGTCTCAGGGCAGGGATGGTGCAGCCCTGAGCTCTGCCAAGTGCCAGCAGCAGGGCTGAGCCCGTGGGCAGCAGCTGGCTGCGTTCATGGAGGGGTGGCTGTGCCACGGGGCACAAACTGCTCTGGGGGCTCCTAAAGCGATGGGCACAGGCTGAGGAGTGTGGCAGCTCACAGAGCTGTGTTTGCCAGCACTGCAGCCATCGAGGGAAAGCTTGCTGCTCAGGGGAACTGCTGGGTTCAGCCAGCAGAGGAATCTTTTATTTTTAAACCAAAATTCCCATGTTAACTTCATTCCAGTTCTTTGTATTTGGTGTGAGGGAACAAGTTTTAATGAGAAAGTGACCTATGAGAGAGTAGCTATATTGTTAGGAATGACAGAGTTAGTTTATTCCTCTCTTACAGGTGACTGTGGCATTAGAGTTTTCCTATTTTTGTACATTTGCTTGATAATATGTGGCTGGCACCTCTTGAAATAAACACTGAAAGGTAAATTTGCACTTTGAAATAAGCACGTGGGTTTTTCTCAGGGAGCTACTGTTCTTTGCAGCTGAAAATAGGGTTTATTTGTGAAGTCTCTATCTAGTGGGTCACCCCAAAATTTATTGGAGATTTTATTAAAATCCATTAAATTTTCCACGTTTTCCTTGGTGAATGGAGCAATCTGGATTCTTTGGGGGATTTTTCAGAAGTATATTTTTTTCAACACAGACAGTTTCTGTTAAACTCTTTAATACTTAGCATTTGCTAAATGAAAACCAAGTATTTTTGAATATACAAAATTTATGACTGGAAAGAGAGAGACCGGATGGGAAGAAGGGTTAAGTGAGCAACAAATCTGATGAGGAGGAATGGCAGCAATCCACTGGGCTGTAGGCCAAGGAAGCAGGGCTATTTTTATTTTGTGAAAGTTATTAATAGAAGGTGTGCACCTTCTTAAGAGCTTGTATTAATCTTTCTTTGCAAAGGCAGCTCCATGGAGTAACTTCTTAGAGTCTGTTTCTCCCATAAGTGATTATTGATACTAATTTTTATCAATTTTTTTAATGTCAAGTGCATTCCTACAATTCAATGGTATGATTATATGTTTTACAGAAAACTGTTTTTTATAGAAAACTACAAAAACCTGGAAATAACTCATTTTTAACTTCAACTTTTATAAATCAAATTGTAAAATCTCTTTTTTTTCCCTGTGAGTAAAGTTTTGTGATTCTTTTGATGTTGTTTAATGAATGGAGAATTATATTTATAAAAAACAGTTTTTAACAAGAAGTGTCTTTTAATTTCTTCCAGAGATGGGTGGTCTTTCCCTGTCGTCCTGGTGAGTGAAGTTTCAGGGTTTTAGTTGTGCAATGCCACAATGTCACTGCAGTGTTAAATGTTCACTCTGACTCTTCCTATTTTTATTTTTTTTTTGGTGTCTCATCCAGACAAGGCCAGGACTTTTCAAAGCAAGGAGCAGCCAAAGCCCTTTTAAGGTGAGAAGATGGAATCACCCAGTGCTGTGCAGGGTCCTGGAATGGCCAGGCCAGGGAATCTCCCCCGATCCACATTTACATTGCATTTCCATGGACATGTCACCGCAGCACAGAGCTGCTCCACAGCACACGGTGCCCAGAGCTGCGTTTGTGACTCTGAGCTGGCATCTGTGAGCTCAGAGGGTGCAGCTGAAGCTGCAGCTGAGCTGAGCTGTGACTCGGGGCTGGCAGGGCCCCGTGGAAGGTCCCAGAGCTGATTGCCACAGGAAAATCCCACCTGACCCTTCATCCAGGCAGGGAGAGCAGCAGCAGCTCCATGGCAGTGCCCAGGGGAACGCAGAACTGACCCTGCTCAGTGTCCAGGGGAACACAGAACTGACCCTGCTCAGTGTCCAGCACACAGAACTGACCCTGCTCAGTGCCCAGCACAGAACTGACCCTGCTCAGTGTCCAGCACACAGAACTGACCCTGCTCAGTGCCCAGGGGAACACAGAACTGACCCTGCTCAGTGCCCAGCACACAGAACTGACCCTGCTCAGTGCCCAGCACAGAACTGACCCTGCTCAGTGTCCAGCACACAGAACTGACCCTGCTCAGTGCCCAGCACAGAACTGACCCTGCTCAGTGTCCAGGGGAACACAGAACTGACCCTGCTCAGTGTCCAGCACAGAACTGACCCTGCCCAGTGTCCAGCACACAGAACTGACCCTGCTCAGTGCCCAGCACACAGAACTGACCCTGCCCAGTGTCCAGCACACAGAACTGACCCTGCTCAGTGCCCAGCACACAGAACTGACCCTGCTCAGTGCCCAGCACAGAACTGACCCTGCTCAGTGCCCAGGGAACACAGAACTGACCCTGCTCAGTGCCCAGGGGACACAGAACTGACCCTGCTCAGTGCCCAGGGGAACACAGAACTGACCCTGCTCAGTGCCCAGGGGACACAGAACTGACCCTGCTCAGTGCCCAGGGGAACACAGAACTGACCCTGCTCAGTGCCCAGCACACAGAACTGACCCTGCTCAGTGCCCAGCACACAGAACTGACCCTGCTCAGTGTCCAGCACACAGAACTGACCCTGCTCAGTGCCCAGGGGAACACAGAACTGACCCTGCTCAGTGCCCAGCACACAGAACTGACCCTGCTCAGTGCCCAGCACAGAACTGACCCTGCTCAGTGTCCACCACACAGAGCAGCCCTGGCTCAGTGTCCAGCACACAGAGCAGTTCTCCTTTGCAGAGGAACCGCTGCGGGTGCCTTTCCTGGGCTCCTCTGAGCTGCTCTGGAGCCAGCTCTGCCAGCAGCAGAGGGTGCTGCTTGCCTGTGCTGCTGGGAGCCTTTTCCCGGCCCTGTCCTGCCAGAGGAGCCTTTCCAGAGACCCGGAACAGCACGGCTGGGTCTGACACCAGAGCAGGGATGTCCCCGGTGTTTCTGGTCAGCTAGAGTAATAAATTTATTCTGATGTAAATCTGGGGTTTTTTTAAGGAGCACAGTGGCTGGCATAGAGGAACTATTCCCCACAGATATCAAAATATGCTCAACAAATTAGTGATTAACTGTGCTCTTTTTTCACGAGTGCCCCAAGACCATCAGTGATGAGAAATGTCAAGACCCATGCTATTGTCCAATCCCAAAAACCAGTGAGTGCAGCAGCGTGCAGGGGCATTCATTCCGCAGTGACTCAGATGGCAGGCTGCCACCTCCTGAATCACACTTCCTGCAGCTCCTAGGTGGTCCTTGGAGGTATCCCATGCAATACGGCTTGCTGAATTTATGACAATCCTCGGCTTTACAGCTTGAACAGCATTGCTACAAACCAGTCTTTTTGTCTGGAAACACTGAAAAATTAATAATCTCAAAGGGGCACTACAGGGCCAGATTTGTCCAAAGGGTTGGTTTTGGAATTAGGACTGAAATTAACAGAATTGTACTTCCCTGATTTATTTCTGTTAACAAATGAGTCCTTCAGAAGCAAACAGACATTCCCAGGAGTGGTTGAAACAAATCACAGAATCGGTTAGGCTGGAAAAGACCTCTGAGATCACCGAGTCCATCCTGTGACATAACAGCACCACGTCAACCGGAGCAGAGCACAAAGTGCATTCCCTGAACACCTCCAGGCACGGAGACTCCGCCACCTCCCGGGCAGCCCCGTCCCGCCTCCGGTCCCCGTTTATGTGCAGAAATGCGGACCCGTGGGCGTGCGGGCACCGAGGATGGAGCGGGGCCCGAGCGCCCGCCCGGGGCTGGCCGCGATCTTCAGCCGCTCTGGAGCGAGCGTGGGGAACAGCGCGGATCGCACACGGAACGGAACGGAACGGAACGGAACGGAGCCGGCGGCGGGGCGGGGATGGGCACCGGGGCCGCCACGGGCACAGGGACCGCCGCGGCGGGGCTGCGCTGTGCCCCGAGACCGCGACCTCCGCCGGCGGCAGCGCCCCGGCCCCGCTCCGATCCGATCCCGGTCCCGGCCCCGCTCCGATCCCGATCCCGGCCCCGCTCCGATCCCGATCCCGGCCCCGCTCCGTGCCCGGCCCCGCTCCGATCCCGGCCCCGCTCCGATCCCGCTCCGATCCCGGCCCCGCTCCGATCCCGGCCCCGCTCCGATCCCGGCCCCGTTCCGATCCCGGCCCCGCTCCGATCCCGGCCCGGCCCCGCTCCGATCCCAGCCCGGCCCCGCTCCGATCCCGGCCCCGCCCGCCGCCGGCGCTGCCCGGGCGGAGCGGCCGCGCCCCGGGCCGGGCCGGGGGCGGAGCGGGGCCGTGCCGGGCGCTATTTGGGCCATGTGATGCCGGCCCGGCCCCGCTGGGCGCGCCGGAGCAGCGGGCGCGGGGCTCGGCCTGCCCGGGCACGGCACGGCACGGCACGGCGCGGGGCCATGGTCCGGCGGGCAGCCCGGGCACGGTAGGAGCCGGGGGCGGGCGGGGCGGAGCGGGGCGGCTCCGCGGCCTCTCCGCGCTCGGTGCCCGCGGAGCGGTGCCAGCGGAGCGGTGCCAGCGGCGGAGCCGGGGCGAGGCCGAGCGCTGGCCGCAGCCCTGCCGGGGCCCGGCGCTGGCAGCGGAGCGGCCCCGGGACACCGAGCGGGCCATGGGCACCGAGGGGCTGATGGCCCCGGGGCTCCGCAGCCGCGCCGGGGATGCCGCGGGAGGAGCGGCTGCCGGAGCCCGGGGCCGGGTGCGGGTCGGAGCCCGGTGCCCGGTGCGGGTCTGAGCCCGGTGCCGGGTGCGGGTCTGAGCCCGGTGCCGGGTGCGGGTCGGAGCCCGGTGCCGGGTGCGGGTCTGAGCCCGGTGCCCGGTGCGGGTCGGAGCCCGGTGCCCGGTGCGGGTCGGAGCCCGGTGCCGGCTGCGGGTTGAGCCCGGTGCCCGGTGCGGATCCGCGGGCAGACACCGAGCAGCAGTGCCGGTCGCTCCGGCTCGGTAGGGCAGCGGGGCTGTTCGCTCAGGGGCTGCGGTTATCGCGGGGGGCTCCGGAGCGCACCTTACAAGGTCTGGTTACTGTGTCTCTGTTCTCGCTACACAAACCTCTGCCAGTGCAGCGGGGGCTTACATAATCCTCTATCTGGAGGACCTGGAGTGCTGTTATAAGGTCAGTCTTGCTGTAGCCTCCTGCTGGACTATGCCGTGTTTTGTCCTTATTCCCCCGCTAAAGTGGGCAGCCAGGGTGCCTGGTGGCCAGGCCTGATTCAAAAACTGTCAATTGTCTGAGCCATGGCTCGAGATAAGGAAGTTTACAAAATGATTGTAAAATCGGGAGTTGCTCCTTGGAGAGACATCACTTTTTTTTTTTTTTTCCCATGATAGCGATGCAGGATGGCTCAATGAGCCTTTTGTCCCAGGAGTAATCTTTCCCACCCCTCTAACATCTGATTTCTACACCAGATGCAGCGTTGCAAAGCTCAGCAGCACAGACAGCTCAGTCCTGCTGGTGTGAGTTGGCTGCTGCATCGCCAGGACCAAACTGTGCAGTGCCTCCAGGGCCTCACAGTGAGAGTGGTGTGGCTGTGGGATGGTCAGAGTGGCTCTCCCAGCCTGCAAGGAAGGATATTTCCGTGGTGAGTTATGAAGGGAACAGCCAGGAATGCGACAGGGCCGTGCTGCTGTTTACAGATGTGGAGGAGCATCTTCCCTGAGCTGCCCTGTCCCTCCCTGCCTGGCACCGTGCTGGCCCTGCCCAGGCTCTCAGTAGTGGTGCTGATGGATGCATAAAGCAGCAATTTGCTCTTTACCCCCCTGAAAGGCAGGGGATGAGCTGCAGCAGTGGATCCCTCAGGGGATGTTGGGTTGTTGCAGTGCAGCAGCCTTTGCAGCCTCTCTCCTCTGCTCTGGAGGTCACTGAAGTGCACTGTGATGTGCTTTGGAGCTTGTTTGTAAACTGCTGGATGCTGCTGAAACGTGGGCTGGTGTTCCAGGAACTGGCCAGCTGCTACGTGCTGCATTTGTGTGCAGTCACTGCTGCTGCTGGATGTGGGGAATGGCCTCTGCTTGTTGCTCTCCTGTGGCTGGGTTGTTTTTTTCCCCTGGACCCTATTTCCTTCCCTCAGAAAAAGTGAAAGCAGTCTGCAAGGTCTGCTTGTCTTGTGAGAGCTAATTAAGAATTCATTAAGTTCCTGGAATTAAAATCTGTATCTAATAAGCCACTGAGGAGACTGTGCCAGGGTTTGGGACTGAGTGCAGACAGTGCTGACAGATAATACTCCAAGTCACAAGGTACCTTTTGAAGAACACGAGATGTGGATTGGAGCATGTTCTGTGGCTCTCTGAGGTTTGTGTCCTGCTCAGATTTTGTGGCTGATGCCTCTGCATACTCTGGAATTGGCATCTGATGGGCTCTGAGGCCAGTGCAAGTGGTGGCTGCAATTTTGGGCTTTAGTCTACTTGTACTTCCTGAGCCTGGAGTCACCCAGGGCTGCTGCTGACAAGGGTGAGGATTGACTGGGGCTGGCAGGGAGTACCAGTGAGGTGATTTCAGCTGGGCTGAGCTTATCTCCATGTCCTGTGGCAGGAGCCTTGTACATGCATTAACTGGCAGAGTAGCTCAGCACGCCAGCAGTGAGGAGCAGCTGACAGACCTGCCTGAGCTGTGAGCTTCCCAAAGCTGGGCTGTGGCTGCCTGCCCTCCTTGGTGTTTCCAGGTGTGTGGTGGAGCTCATACCCACGGCTTACCCTGCCAAGTCACGAGTCAGACCCCAGCTGCTGTCAGCCAAAGCCGTGTGATGCCTGCAGAGTAGAAGTGAGTAAGTGTCTGGTACCAGGCTGCAGTCACTGGGTTCCTCTGCTGGTGGCCTTTGCAGAATGAGCTCATGTCAAGGTGTTGACTTACTTTCAGTTGCTGCACTGCTCTGGGAAACAAAGAAATCTTCCCTTGAGTTGCTCCATGTGAGTAACTGCTATAGCTGTCTCTGTTTCCATGAATAATTGCTGGGGGAAGAGTGCACTTGTCCTTAACAAAGATAGGATGTGGGCTACAGGTAATGGCCAAATACTCTCTGCTGAGTGTGAGAAAACATAGCTAAAAAATAATAGTTTCCAAGCACATGGTGGGGAAAATGTGCTGCTGTTAAGGGTGTTTTCCCAGGGACTGCTAAAACATCCATTCCCTTTTAACTCTGTACTGCTCTGCCCTTAATGGTAATGCTTTGGAAACTCCTGGGATAAAGTAAATTGATCTGTGGCACTGGTCAGAAAATTCTCTTGCAGACTAAGTGGTTTTTACAGCCAAAAGAAAAATCCTTCTGGGTGTTAATTTAGTACAGGAACTGCTTTTATCTGTAGCTCTGGGGTGGCATGAGCTGCCTGAACTCCGGAGCGTTTAAGGGAAGGAGATACAACAAAAAATTCCCTTAAGATTGGTTTGGTGTGGGGCAGTGGGGAAGGCACTGACAGAACCCTGAGCTGCAGCATGAGCCCTGTCCTGCTCCCAGGGAAACTGAGTCAGCCTGGGGGCTGCAGGCTGCCCTGGCAGAGCCCTCCAGGGCTTTAGGAACCTTTATCTCTTTAGGAAAGAGGAGAGGGAAGGTGTCCTGGAGCACAGGAGGAGCGTTGCAGGTCAGATTCAGAGCCTTTTGGGTTAGCATCTTTTTCTCATTTAGGAGAGAAACAGCCACATGGCTTTGCCTTAGGTATTTTCCTTAATGCTGGAGGGTTTTGTCCACTGATATTTCCTTGTCTCATGGCTTTGTGAGTTTTTTCTGTTCTAGAACATGGGAAGACAGACTTCAAGTGAAGCGGTGCTGCTGCTGTATAACAGTAAAACTTCCCCTGGGAGGAGAGAGTGACACATTTCTTTGTTCTCTTACAAAGCTTTCTCTTTAAGGAAAAGCTTTTTACTTAAACTAACAAACAAAAGGACCCCAACAACCAGCACATCTGCCAGATACCAAAGTGAGAGCAATGGAGAGCTTTGGGGCAGAAGGTGGTGATGTCTGAATGGAGTTACCAAACATGGGCTTTTTCTTTTAGCCGGGAAGGGGAATCTGATGAAGCCTCTAAGTCAGAGCAGCTGTGTGGATGCTCAAACTGCTTTCTTTGGAGAGCTGGTATGTTATCAAGTCAGGAATCTGTCCTGAGGAGATCCCAGATGGGGCCTTGACACCATAAATGTACAAAGGCACTCAGTTGCACAAAAACTGCAGAAACAACTTCGTCCTGAAGAACGTGAGCCACAGATGGTGAACTGCCAAGAAAAGCAAGCAAGGGGTAAGGCCGGGCTGCTCTCTACATGAGAAGGCTACATTGGTCTCAGATGTTTAGAAATTCTTGGTTTAAACTTCTGCAGGCTTCTCCGTGGATAAATTCTGGTTTGAATGGCCTCTTGTAAATTCAAATCTGCTTAATGCAGAGATGTGAAAAATGCCTGCACCCTAGCTGTAGTGTCTGGAGGTTAGTAGCAGGCCCTGGAGTTTGCCAAAGTGTGGTTCTTGCCCTGATGCCCTAATTCATTGCTGGGTGGCACCTCAGGCCCCCTGGCTCTGTGCTGCAGGGAGGGCAGCATTGCTGCTCAGGGAGAGCAGAGCAAGAATGACCCTTGAAATGCTTCCCCACAGCAGCCTGTGCTCCTTCCTGCTGGGTGTGAGGGGTGCATGGGCTGTGCTGAGCTGGCAGCAGCCCCACATGGAGGATCCCCTGTGATATTCAGTCACCCTGTGCTATTTTGAGGCTAAACCAGTCATGGCTGCATGTGGACAGTGAGGGAGGGCTTGCTTTGTCCCACACTAATCCCAGGGCAGTCATGCATTGGGGCTTGAAGGTTCTGGAGGTGCCCATGGAAAGAAATGCTCAGCACAGTGTGAGCAGCTGGTGAGGGTGAGCTGAGCTGGGAGGGCTCCTGTCCGTGTCCCAGGTCCTGGAAGCTCCAACAGCTGCAGAATAAACCTGCTGACCCCTGTGCTGAGAAGGGCTGTGGACAAAGCCCCCTGTGTATTTAAGGTAGGAGAATGGGGTTTGGGCTTAGGGTCACTCAGGTGGAGAGGAAGGTGTTACAACCAGCCCTTCCTCAGAGGCATGTGCTCCTATGTTACTTGGATTGGGCTGTCTTCAAACTTGGCAAAAGCACCAACTGATCCTCAGTCTAGACTGGCTTTGAAAGCATCCCTGGCCTCGTGGGAATCTCCCTTTCAAGGTGCAAAGCAGCACAGCAGAAGGCACAGCAGGGATTGTATTGGCATAAAACCCTTCTCAACAGGAAAACGTTCCGTGTGCTCTTAAATCTTGTTTTGGCACGTTTGAGAGGACCACAGAAGGAGTCTGTGCAGAAATGGTGTCTGACCCAGGCTTGTGGTGCCACAGGTGTCAGGTGGAGGCCCTGGGGCCCAGGTGGGCAGGGCAGGGTGGCAGCAGGGACAAGGTGGCTTTGCAGGGCCCTCCGTGGACCCCTGTTTTACCTGACAGAAGAGCTGGGCAGTCCAGTGATCAGTGCTCAGATGGATTTCTCTAGAGGGAACAGCTCCACAGGCAGCTCTGCCCAGTCCTGGCTGGGATCTCCAAGGGATTGGCGTTACCTGGAGGGGGTTCAGTGCCCTTCCACTGAACGTCAGCAGTAGCAGTGTGATGAGCTGACTGCAGGAATAAAACCACAAGGTGAGTTTAGTCTGCTGTGAGGTTTTAGTGGAGGGAAAGGCTGCTGGATGTGGTGGCTCCGTTTGATGTTCCAGACATTGGATATTGCAGACAGTTTAATCTGTCCCGTGTTTGGGAGGTTGTGGTGCACTGGGTGGTGGGTGGCAGTGGCTTTCTCATTGCTTTCAAAGCCGTGTTTGCACACAGCAAATCTTGGCCAAGCCATCCAGCCTCCTCCGAAGGAGGAATCAGAACTTCAGCAGCAGCCAAGAAACAGCTGAACACGCTTTGAGACTGAGCAGCCCCAAAAAGACAGAAATCCACACACTGGAGACAGCATAGCTGCCTTATCTCTACTATTCTTGATCTCTAAACTTTGAAAAAGCAAGGCAGCTTCTCTTTTGTGCTTGTTCCTGAGCGTGTCGAGTGCATCTTGCTTAAGAACAGATCCCCTGACTGCTTCTACAAGGCTTCTTCATCTCTATTTCCCAACTTCTATTCATCTGTCTCAAACCTGGTTTTCTGGCTGGAAACTTTCCATTGATGTCACGGGAGCTTTGCGTGGCCCACATCAAACAGCTGGGTTCACCAGGAATTAAGTGACTCTACAAATGTTTGTGTTCAGCTCTTATTTGGAAGGCATGCTGCCTTGTGAGGACCTGTGGTGGCTGTGGTATGCAGGGAGGATAGGTTGGCTGTACAGCTTTTGTCCTGCCTTTGAAGGCTGGAAGTGCTGGCAGCTGCTCAGTGCCTCAATAAGGCTCAGGAGCGTGTTTCATCCCTGCCTCCTGCCCTGGTTCTTGTCTCCAGCTCTGGAGAGGTTTCTCAGTGGGTCACCTTCATGTCACCCAGATGCCCAAGTCTGGACAGTGACAGCAGAAAGCTGTTGGCCTGAGTACAGGTATGGAATTTTGTTGTTTGAGAGGGGAAAGCCACAGTTTAGTCTGCTGAGGAGCCCCAGGGAGGGGAGGAAGGAAGGACACGTGTGTTCTTCAGACACTGCTTACTCAGGCTTCTGTGGTGGTGTCAGAGCGTTTGGAAGGGGGGAACAGAAGGGATAAAAACCACCTCAGCATTCCCTGTCACCTCCAAAGAGCTCAGTGCTGAGCAGTGGCTGCCTGTTCCTCCCTGCAGGATGTTGTGCCCTGAGCTGCAGCTGAGTCTTGGCACACTGGAGGTGCTGAGGAAGCCACTTGGAATATCACTTGATTTACAGAGCTCAAACTTGCGAAGCTGTTGCTTAGGAGTGAATTTATGAGTGTGTCCTGGTAAGACTAAGGGGCAAATTTCACCCCTTGCCACTTGAACCAGTATTGCAGCTCCTGTGAGCAATGCTGCAGTGCATGTCTTGGTCACTTATTTTGGCAAAAACGTTTGTTCTGTGTATTACCACAACTGCTATTTCCAGGAAAAAGTTGCTCTGGGATAGCTGGCCACCTTTCAGATGTCCCCTAAAAGCAGCATGTGCATTCCTGCAGCCACAGTTTGTATAATGTGCTTTATCCTCTTCATTTTGGTGCGCTCTGCACTTGCAAATCTGATTTGTCTGGTTGAGCTTTTGCCCGGATAAAACTTCAAGCAGGCAAGCTAGAAAAGCTTCTCAAAATTTCTGCTTCCTGAAGCCTTTTGGTGGATGATTTAGGAAGCCAGCCAAAGCTTTTGGGTCGCCCTGCCTTTCTCAAACAACGCAGCAACTTCCAGGGACCCTTTTGGGTGATGGGGAGAGCAGAGCATTGCATCACACCGAGACTGTGCTCGCTGCCAGCTCCAGTGAGATGTGCAGTGTCTCTTCCTAATTATGGGATGTCGTCCCAGGTCCATTACAGCTAAACACAGAGTCCAACCGTGTCATTAAACTGTTTTGGCTAATGACAAGTCAGAAACCCGGCATCATCCCAGCGTGCTGTGCCGTGGGGAGCTGCTGAGTGTGTTCCAGTAAAGCTGGCAGTGTGAGCTGTCTCTTGTGCAATCTGTCTGCCAGGAATTCCTCTTCCTTCAGCCCTTGGGAGCTGCTGGGCCATCCCTGCTTGCAGGAGTGTGCTCCTGCTCAGGGAGGGCTCCCCTTGCCCAGCCTGCTGCTGGAGTGCTTTGCAGAATGTTGACAAATGTCTGGGCACTGGGCTGCTCCGTGTTTATCCAGCTCTTTCCTTGGGTTTTTGCTCCTGCAGCCAATGTTTGAGTCCCACAGCTCCTGGCAGCTGCTCAGGAGTGGGAGGTGAGCAGCACATCTCGCTGGGGGCTGGCAGCGGGCTGGGCCAGGCAGGGTGCACTGTGCACAGCCATCCTCCCTGCCTGCAGCTCCAGACCCTTCACAGGTCACAGGGAGCAGCTTTCCACACTCCCTGCTGCTCAGGGGCAGCCTGGGGATCCCTGCCTCACTTCTTCCACCGCAGCAGGGATGATGCTGCTGGAGCCCCTGCAGGGTCAGGCTGTCCTGGGCAGAGCAGAAATGTCACTGCTCTGCAAACCCTCTGTGCCCAGGCACCCTGGGGCTGTTCTGCCACGCTGTCAGAGCTTCCTTCTGCCCTGGGAGATCTCCAGGAAACTCTGGAGGCTTGGGGCAGGCAGAAGGAGCTGGAAGCTGAGCCAGGGATGTTGTGGACTTGAGCAAGCCGAGGTTCTGGGTGACCCTGCTATAGCAAGCTTGGATTTGTCTGGACTCTTCTCCTCAGCTGGCTGCTGCAGTGATTGGAGAAGAGAAATCGCATCTTCTGGCTATGTTGTTGGATTTGGAAAGGGTTTTTCCACAGCTTTTGTTATGTTTAAGGGTGGTTGTTGTTCTCAGATTAAACTTGAATAGAAAACATAAGGCTGCTGCCAGCTTTCTGTCACAGACACCTTTTATCTTGCATTCATCTCTTCCAAGCAGATGCTGCTTTCATTTCTTCTACTCTTTTTTTTTTTTTTTTTTTTTTTGCTACAGGACTAAAATTAACAGCCCTTTGATGCAGAGGAAGAAACTGTATTTCAAAGCAAAGTACCTAGTTAACTTTGATAATAAAACTGCTGGTTTTATCTTGGAGGTAATTCCGTGTTCCTTGGAAACAAATCTGAGAGCTGGAAGCTCCTGAACCCTGCTTGCTGTGGGTGAACACGCAGATCCCTCCTCACCTGGGAGCCCTGGTGGGTTTTTTGGGGTGGGAGGTGCAGGGGAGGCTGCAGGTGGGAAAGGAGGTGTCAGACAGGGGTGGTGGTGTCTGCACAGGGTTCCTGCGTGTTCCTGTGAAGTTGTCAGGGGGTGCCAACCACAGCCTGAGGTGTGGAGGGATGGGGGAGCACAGCCCTTCAGTGGCACTGAAGCAATCTGTGTCAGACAGAATTGTTCCTTCCTGCCTTCAAAGCTCCAGCGTGAGGTCCATGTGAGTGTCCAGCTTTGGGCTTTCATCTTTTCCACTCGGAAAGAGGAGCCCTGCTCCTGCAGTGCTTCCCAGAGGTGATGTGAGGGCTGCTCCCAAGGGGCAGCTGGAAGCCTCAGAGGGAGGAGATTGTGAATGCAGGCCAACCCAAGGGTAAGAAATGATGGTGTCTGACTCAATTCAGAAGGCTGAATTGTTTCTTTACTATAACTGTGCTAAAATACATTAATATACTGTTTAAAAGGAGGATACTAAACCTACATACTGCTTTCTCTGACTCCATCTCTAACTGTTCCACAACTTGTGACCCTCTCTGAGAGCCCAGCCCCAGGTGGGTTGGATTGGATTGGATTGGATTGGATTGAATTGGATTGGATTGGATTAGATTGGATTGGATTGGGTTGGATTGGGTTGGGTTGGATTGGATTGGGTTGGATTGGATTGGCCATCAGCTCAAACAATCCTCACCAGAATCCAACCAAGCAATCACCCCAGGTAAACAATTCTCCAAACACATTCCACATGGGAAAACAAGGAGCAGAAATAGGAATGGTTTTCTCTTTCATTTCTCTCTGTGCTCCTCTATGAAGAATCCTGAGAGGGAGAGGAATGTGCTGCCACAGGAGCACAGCTGGTGGAGAGGGCTGAGCCACAGCCCTGCTGAGTACCAGGGAATGGAGAGCTCCTAACCTGGGCAGGGCTGGCTCGGCCAGTGGCCAGGGCACGGAAGAGAAGGTGATGTTGTCACCATTAAACACTTACCAGAAGTGTTTGATGCTGTGCAGGGCATGGTCCAGGATTTCATTTCAGAGCAGGGGCAGGGAAGTACCTGCTGGAACTTCCAGGCTCGCTGAGGGACGCCGTGGGAGGTGTTTTTCCCTGTGGGCAGCTGCTGGAGGCACTGGAGGATCTGACAGGCTCTCGGTTCTTGCTTTAAATGCCTTCCCAGCTGAGTGAGGAGCCCCTGCTTTGGGCACATTGCAGGGTGCTGACTTCTGAAAACATCCTTTTCTAAAGTGAACAGAATGGTTTCCTAAACAGCACGAAAAAAGTCACTTCCTCAGTGACTCAGCTGTCTCCCCTTGTGAGACTTTTGTCTTCAGTGGTGACACCCTCAGACTCCACAGACCTCAGGACGGGAAGAACCTGAAGCTGCAGTTCAAAGAGTGAAAGATCCACTGGGGCTTCACACACAAGGCTGCAACCTCAGTCCTTTTTTTCAGCCCTCAGGGAGCCCAGCATGGAGAGATCTGGGTAAATATTCCAGAGGAATGCTGAGTTTTTCCTTGTGCCAAGGTAAGGCAGTAAGGCATGTGAACTGTGTGTGTTGTTAGAGTCACTTTGTGTGTGGTGTCAAGGCACCGACAGCTGGGACAAGGGGTTGAAGTCACTTGTTTAGGATTTATTTGACCTGAGAATTAACACAAAGTTTAACCTGAAACTGGCTGGTTAAGGATCTGGAATGACTTGGACAGGGAGGAAGATGCAAACCCCAAGTATGAGAAGCTCTGTCACCATGCAGCTGGCCAAGCTTTGGAACAGGTTGCCCAGAAGGGTGGACAGGCTCTGGTTTTGAAGGTTTACAGGAGTAAACTGGTGACAGAGAAAACAGGATGGGAGTGCCAGGGAAGCAGGGATGGGGCACAACTTCAGTTCTGCACCACGAGGCCCAGATTTTGCTGAATGTGCTGCTCTGGCCTCTGAATCAGAGCAGCACCCAGTTCCTGGTGCTGCAAGAATCTGCTTGGAGGGAGCAGGGACTCTCTTGCCATGGACCAAGAATTGTCTGTTTCCAGTGCATGGCCCAGATTTCAGCGATGCTGTTCCTGTAGTGATGAGCAGTACCAGACACTTGCACAACTTCCCCTCTGGCAGGGATGTATTTGATGTAAATACATGTGCTGCAGCTTCAGACACAATAAACCTATTTGGGAGTAACAGGCTGAGTAATCTGGTGCTTGGCAGCTGCTCTGTTGTGGGGATTTTTGCTTTACTGTTAGCAGTGCTTGTGACATCTTTAAATGAAAAAAGGAAGAGACAGTAACTGAACAACCTTAATATTAAAATAGCTCCAGCTACAACTGCTTTACCTGAGAGAAGGAATCCTGCTGGCTCTGTGTCTCCTGAGCCAGGATATTGTGTTGCCTTTGGGAGCAGGGACTGAATCCTCACACTCCGCTGTGGATGTTTTCAAACCATCTGTTTGAGAAATGCTCTGCCCTGCCTGGGGAGGGACAGAGGGGGTTCTGGTAGGTGACTGAGAACATGGATTTCTGTTAAAAAATGAACTCAGTAACTGCTTTCAGGGGAGAGCAGTGCCTTGTTATCAAAAGTCTTGTCCTGATGGGTTGGTGATGGTGTTGGCTAATCTCACAGTCATAGCCAAAAAAGTGCTTTTGATGCAGGAGTGGAAACTCTGGGCAGAGGTAGAAACATCAAACTTCATTCTTTCCACCCACTGCTCCCCTCGTTATCAGACAGAACTAATGAATCCAGATTGCTAAACAGAGATGAGGGATGGACAGTGGGCAGTGTCTGCTGCAAATTAAGTGGGGAAATAACAAAAAGCAGGGAGGTGTTGTGCAATAGGGTGGTTTAGTCTGGATTATGTGGGCTCCTTTAATGCAAATAGTTCTGAACATAAACATTTACTGTTTAAAATTCATGGTGGCTTAATTGTGGAGGAAATGCCTCTCTAAATGCAGCCTGTCAAATGGCTCCAGTGCTGGAGGGAAAAGCATTCAGCAGGGGCAGTTTGGCCAGGCCTTTGAGTGCTGCTGGGTTATAAAACTGGGGGTTGTGTCTGCCATGTGCCAGGGGTAGATTTCAGCCTTAAAGGGTTCTGAGGCTGCTTCTGGAAGCAGGGCTTGTGTGCAAACTCTCAGCACCACCTGGAAAATCGGCTGAAGGGGGCTGGACAGCTACAGGGGTGTAAGGAGGGTGAACCTAGGGATGTGAACCTCTGCCTGGACCTTTCTTCCTGCTGCTTGTGTGACTAATTTGTGATGGCCCTGAGTCTGCAAGCAGGCTGTGGACACATCTCTTGGGTGCACCTGAGGAAATGGGGGTGTGTGAAAGGTCTGTGCCTTTCACACCACGTACAGCCCCTGGTGCTGTCTCTGCTCAGCCTGAGCCTCCTGCTGCTTCCTCCAGAGGAATCTCTGGCACCATCAGTGTCCCCAGCAGGACCCCAGACCCTGGGCAAGGAACTGGACCATCAGAGCAGGGTGAGGGCTGTGCTGCTGCTCATGCAGAGCCTGGGCTCAGCAGCAGCAATTGTTTAACCTGCAGAGCTCCTCGTGCTCCTGCTGTCCTCACAACACCCAGGACAAAACTTCTGCCAGGTGGTTTTGGAAGAGACAAAAGAACTGCTTGAGGGTCCTGGCCTAAGTGGGTTGGCCAGAGGAAACTGGACCAGCAGTGCCTCATGCCAAGAACATGATTGTTGCAGACAAATGACTGCAACCTGCCTGTGAGAAGCGATTTTAAAGAGTCTCGAGTTGTGCCTGGCCTTTAATGTGCAGTTGACATTCACAAGTTACCTTATGCAGAACTGGAAGGAGCCTGATGACCTTTGAAACATCCACTAAACTTCCTCTGTGAGGAAAACCAGCCCGAGTTCACTTGTTTCATTTAAAGAAATGCCTTTTCTCTGCAACCAAAATTGCTGATTGTGACCTGCCTTCAAAGGGAGCGAAGATCTCTGGCACAAACTTCTGGAACTCCTTCTGAGTTGCTTCCATCATTACAAATATTTTGCAAAGTAAACTCTCTCCTGTTGCTCAGAGTTGTTTTCTGCCAGATTATGCAGCATTGCAGTTTGCAGGAACTGGCTGGGTAGGTGGACACTGGAAATTTGTTTAAGTGTCTAGCAAGTGGCTTGGTTGGGGATGGGTGGTGGTTATTGCTTCAGGTTTTCATTTGCTCAGCTGTGCTGCTCTGAGTAACCCAAATGCTCTGCTCTGGAGAACCAGACCCTGGAGGGATGGGCACTGCCAAAATAGCCAGAAATCTCCAGCAGAGCTGCCTGGATGTGCCAGGCGAGGAGGGAGGGGGGCTGTGTTCACACAGCTGCCTCTGGTGGCTGCAGGTCCTGGCAGGTGAGGAGGGAGGGGGCTGTGTTCACACAGCTGCCTCTGGTGGCTGCAGGTCCTGGCAGGTGAGGAGGGAGAGGGGCTGCGTTCACACAGCTGCCTCTGGTGGCTGCAGGTCCTGGCAGTGCCAAGCTGCTCCTGCCTTCCCTGCAGGGCTCAGGGTGGGTTTGCTGGGCCAGCAGAGCCCTGGGGCTGTTTGCTGTGCTGCCCTCCTCTCCCAGATCACCCTGCAAACCCCAGGGCTTGTCCCTGGCACATCTCCACATCACTGTGGACTTTTGCTTTGCTGGAGCATTTTCCTCTTTGCTGGGGCTTTCCTCCTTCCTCAGCTCCTCTGTGCCCAGCCTCTGATGTGTGGCTGCAGTTTCACTTTCTGTGCATGGAGCCCTGCCAGAGCTGGAGCTGCTGCCAAGCTGCTGCTCAGGAGGTGGGGCTCAGCAGGTGCCCCCGTGCCAACCTGCTGCACGTGTGGGGCTGCCAGGACCTGCCAGGGCTGCCAGAACCTGCCAGGGCTGCCTGCCCAGTGCTGATTCCAGCTGCAGCACTCCGAAACTCGCCCTGAGCGCGTTGTTGGTGCGGCTGTTCTGTCACCTCTGCTGGAGCTGCCCCAGCAGCACAGGTGAGCTGCCCCTCCCCAGGTGTGGATCAGTGTTCAGGGGTGGCAGGTGCTGAGGCCAGGATGCTGCTGAAGTGATTGCATCAGTGCTGGGTGTGTCAGAGCCCACCTGAGCCAGGTGTGTCAGAGCCAGGTGTGTCAGAGCCCACCTGGGCCAGGTGTGACAGAGCCCTCCTGGGCCAGGTGTGTCAGAGCCAGGTGTGTCAGAGCCAGGTGTGTCAGAGCCCACCTGGGCCAGGTGTGTCAGAGCCCTCCTGGGCCAGGTGTGTCAGAGCCAGGTGTGACAGAGCCAGGTGTGTCAGAGCTCACCTGAGCCCAGGTGTGTCAGAGCCCTCCTGAGCCAGGTTCTGCAGCAGGCACAGACACACCGTGCAGGTCACCTGCTGTGTTTCTGCTGCTCGGGACTCACAGCAGGGAAATGGAGTGTCCTGGCTCTGTGGGGCTGAGGTTTGGGTGCTCTCAGAGGCTCCTTCCCTCGTCACCCCACCTCAGGGGTGCTGCAGCACTGCTGATCCACCTGGGCTTTTATGGAGTCATCTCCGAGATCCAGGGTCTGTTCTCAGCCCCACTGGGGGAGGAGGGGAAATCCCTGGTGTGGAGCAGTTCTGAAGAAGGGGAGGTGTTGTGAAGGGTGTTTGGGGGGTTTCTGGCGTGTTGGCTGTGCACATTCCTACCTGCCAGCAGGTCAGCCAGCAGAATGGGAGCTGGGTGGCACCTCTGGCTATTGCCTTGCAGGGTGAACATTCAGCCCAAGAAAATTAAATTAACTGAGTTGTCCTCATGCTTTTCTAGTGAAATCATGGAAACCTGAGCAAATCTACCGTGGGTTTCTTAGCCTCATTCCCTGGTGCTGTCTGGGATCCTTTGCTTCAGCTCCCAAAGCTGTAAGCAAGTCAATGACCATGTGCAGCATATATATGTCCTTTTCTCCTCCTGAGGTGTGTTCCAGGCTGGCAATCTCTAGGGCAGGGCTCTGATTCATTGTCTGCAGAGCACCCCGAGCCTGCGAGGTGTTTAAAGGTTTGGCCTCTTATCTGTACGAGTACACCTAGTGAATTTTATGGGAAGGAGATAAAGCCACAGTAAACTGACTTGAAGAAATAAAGTAAAGCTGGATGAGGAATCAAGGAGTTGAGGATCCTTCGTGTGTTCCTGTTGATGGTGCAGAGCAAGGGGTGTGCTGTGAGGGGCCAGAGTTGCTGAGCAGCACAGGGAAGCTGGGCACCAGCTCTGCTCTGCCACGTGCAGTGGCTCACTGCAGAGCTGTGTTCTCCCTGTTTAACAGCAGGACTTTGCCTTCCAATGAAATGTCTCTGCTGTCTCCTGCCTTGATCTATTTGCAGCAAGCAGCTGTTTTGGAACCTGGCATTTCCTTCTAGTATGGCAAACTGACAGCTTGCTCTGAACGGCTGCATGGAAGGGAGGTCTAATTCTCACTGACAATAGCAGTGAGTGCTTTTCTCTGAGACACCCTTAGGATCTCACTCCTCAGTTTTTAAGCCCAGGTTAACAATAGAACTGGAAGTAGCACGGGAAGAGGAGTGAGCATCATGGGGATGTGCTGGTGTTGGTAAAGCAGACAGAGTTGCAGCAAGCCTGAGCTGTTGATAAGATAGATAAAAGCACTTTCAGTGTTTACATTTGTACTTAAACCTGCAGCAGCTCATTCCCCAGCATATCTTCTCATTTATGGCTGGCTGTGTCTCCTGTGGAGCTGCCCAGGGCATCAATCCATTCATTTCCCAGGAAAAGCCTTTCTGTCTCCCTCCTGCTGCGTGAAGAGGCTTTTCCTTTTCAGAGCTGAGGGCACAGTTGTGTTCTGGCTGCAGGGCAAGGTGGCCCTTGCAGTTCTAGAGCAGGCTGGTGCCAGGGGCTGTGAGCAGGATCACTGCCCTGCCCTACTAAGGAGCTGGATTGCACTTCAGCCCTGGCATGGGGCGATGGCCCTGGCCTGCTCTCACTCTGACCCACCCTTTGCTTTCAGTCTTTTGCCTTTCTTCACCCCTTTCTCTTTATTCTGGCCGTTGTCTTTCACCTGCTGTGAGCCTGGGAGAGGCTCCTGGGCAGAGTAGGTGATGTGTGCCTGGTTTGAGATCTGCCCCTGGGGCAGAGCGGCACTCGGGGCTCCCCTGCCCTGCTCTCTCACTGGGCTGATTCCCTTTCTGCTGCAGCAGCCTGAGGAACATGATGAAGCTTATGTTGGCAAAAGGCAAAAAGCGACAATGAACAAGGCATTGTTTTGCTAATGAAGAGCACAGTTGCATTCCCTTACTTCTCCTGAGTATTTTGTGCTTCAAAGAGGTCTGCAGCAGTACTCCTGCTTTGGTTTGGTTCTTGTTTCCTATGCCGTGGTGCAGGAAACCTCTGCCTCTCCTCCCTCTGCCAATGTTTTGTTCCCTTATCCTAATCAAAATTCCAGCAGCTGAATTTGCCCGTGGACTTCCACGTGTGCCTTGCCAGTCCCTTGTTGACAGCTCCTGTCTGTGTCACTGAGCCCTGGAATGCCAGGGAGGTCACCTGGTGCTTCCTGCAGGGCACCAAGGGTTCTGTCTGGGCTCTGCCCCAGCCTGAGCAAACAGCTGTTCCAGCTGTTCAGAAATCCCTGCTTTGGGGCAGCGTGCAGGTGCCTCTCCCAGGGAAGCTCAGCTGGTGTCTGCTCTGGCTTGTTCATGGCATGGCTGGGTTGGAGATGCTGCTGCTCCTCGCAGAGCCCCAGGGGCTGTGAGCCATGGTGCCACCGAGCTGTGGCAGGGTGGGGCACTGGCATCCCCTGGCTGCCCTCCCTCAGCTGCTTCTGCTGTTATTGCTGGTTTTCAGCTGGCACCTGTTGGAATCTGGGCTATTGATGATTCCCAGATTGTAGAAAGTCTCTGTCTGTCAGCCCCGCTGCCAAAGCAGAAGCCATAATTTGTCTGTGCTGTTTCAAGGTTGTTTATTCTGTTTATCTCTAACATGTTCTGCTGCCCTGCCGCAGCTCTGTCCTGCAGGGCAGCGTGTGGGGCTCTGCCCTCAGTGGCATGGTACAAACATTAAATACCACAAACTACCTGTGCTGGATTTACAATAACGTGCCAATATCTGTCACCTACGTTGGACAGTGTGTCCCCAGCCTGAACCAACAGAAAAATGCCAACACCACAGTGAAACATGGAGGGCATGAAGAAGGAGAAAAAGGACAAGGCACACCCAATTTCCTCCATCTTGTCCCCTTTGAACCCCTAATCTAGAATCCTAAAATTTTACTTTTGCACCCGTGCCACACTTAATTATTACTCATATCAAACACTCAGAGCTTGTAATTGATCCTGTAAGATTGAAAACTCTTTTCCATGGACAGAGATCACAGCCAGTGTCTCTGGGGGCTCTGTCCAGGGGGGTTCCTGACCCCTGCCAGGGTCCCAGACCTGCCAGGGCAGCCAGAGGGAAGCCCTGGATTCCCACAGGGGACCAGCTGGCTTACACACTCCAGGATTTGTTTGGATGTTGTGGATGGTATTTATTTAACTTCCAGGATGTGGTTATCAGCAGCTGATAACATGCTTGGGCCTATTTAAATGGCATCTTCTGTCTCAGTGCCCAACATCTGAGGTCCCTGAATAGTTTGAAATAGCTGCACTGCAGCCTGTGCTTTGGGATGTGACTTTCAAAGAATCTCAGGCATTTTCCTCTCCATTTATGATTTTTTTAAAAAGTAGGTAAGGAAATAAAAAGTAGTCTTGACTCTTGTTACTTAAGAATTGGGATTTAGCTCACTGTTCCAATGGCACCCCTTGGCAGGAAAAGCCTGTAGGGAAGCTGCTGAATTCAGCCCTAACCCAGAACATACATGAGCCTTCCCTGTTCACCTTCTAGCTGAAGCCTTGCTGATGTCCAGTAATCTTATTTTTAAAGCAGATCTGATTCATGCTCTGCTTTCTGTGCCAGATGAGGTCCTTGGTTGTGAGTAAGTGTTGTGACTGTAGCTGGCAGGAGCGCCGCATGATTGCCTCACTTCAGGAAATGTTAAAATAACACTTTTTTTTCTTAGAAAGCTCATTTGCACCCCTCCCACTTCTAATTCTCCTAATAGCTGCCCCCAGTTTGGCAGCTGTGTGACAGAGGGCTGTTTGTGTTGCTGAGTGAGAGCAGAGACACTGGAGTGGACGCAGTGCTGGAGCAGAGGTGCGCAGAGCGAGCGAGCATCCCTGGCCAAGCTGGCTCCAGCCTCTCCGAGGTTCCTCTGCAGCCTGGAAGGAAAACTGCTCAACTGTGAGAAGGATCTCGCTCCTCCCCCTGGTCTCTGCGACTGAAGCTGGGGATTTTTTTCCTCTTGGAGAAGAGAAGCTGCCCCAAGCGAAGCTGCTCACTTGAGACAAGCCAGGCAAAGGTTTCTCTGCCCTTGGCTGCCGGGGTTCAGAGGGGCCGGGAGCTGCTGGGATGAGTGTCCCCCAGGGCTGGACCCAGCAGCTTGTGCCTGCTGCTCTGCACTTGCAGCCAGGCCCCCGAGGTACTCAGCAGAGCTTGGGGTGAAGAGGATTGTCTCCTCAGCCCTGTGGCAATGTGTGCAGCCCTCGCTCAGTGGTGGAAAGGAGCACACGGCGTTGGGAGTGCAGACGAGCGCTGTGCTCTGTGAGTGTGGCACATGGGCCGAGTGTGCTAATGTTTAACTTGTCTCTTGTTTTTCTTTCCATCCATTAGGCAACACTGAGGGCTGCACATCTCACCAAAGCCTCCCAGCAACCTTGTCTGCAGGGCTGGATGACAGCAGGAGCTGCCAGGTAAACCCATGAGCCTGTGAGGAGGCGAGCTCAGGACGCACCATGGGCCAGAAGGTCACGGGTGGGATAAAGACCGTGGATATGAGGGACCCTGTGTACAGGCCATTGAAACAGGAGCTGCAGGGACTGGACTACAGCAAGCCCACCCGGCTGGACCTGCTGCTGGACATGCCCCCCGTGTCCTACGAGGTGCAGCTGCTGCACTCGTGGAACAACGACGACCGCTCGCTGAACGTGTTCGTCAAGGAGGACGACAAGCTGATATTTCACCGGCACCCGGTGGCCCAGAGCACGGACGCCATCAGGGGCAAGGTGGGCTACACGCGGGGGCTGCACGTCTGGCAGATCACCTGGGCCATGCGCCAGCGGGGCACCCACGCCGTGGTCGGGGTGGCCACGGCCGAGGCCCCCCTGCACTCCGTGGGGTACACGACGCTCGTGGGCAACAACCACGAGTCCTGGGGCTGGGACCTGGGGCGCAACAGACTCTACCACGACGGCAAGAACCAGCCCAGCAAAACCTACCCCGCCTTCCTGGAGCCCGACGAGACTTTCATCGTGCCCGACTCCTTCCTGGTGGTTCTGGACATGGACGACGGCACCCTGAGCTTCATCGTGGACGGGCAGTACATGGGGGTCGCCTTCCGAGGGCTCAAAGGGAAAAAGCTCTACCCGGTGGTGAGCGCCGTGTGGGGCCACTGTGAAATTCGGATGTGCTACTTGAACGGGCTCGACCGTGAGTATGAGTCCTGTGCTGGGCTGTCCTGGGGGATTTCCCCTTTCTGGAGGGGTGAGGATTGGTGTCAGCAGTGGCTGCACGCCTGAGCTGTCCCCAAGGCACCCTGCAGGAGCAGGCAGGGCTTGGGCAGGGGCTGTGTGAGAGAAGGTGATGCCAGTTTGTCCAGCTAGGATGGGAAACCTTGTGCTGCCACCAGAAGAGCATTCTGCTGACAGCTGCATTACTGGCACTGGAATCCTGGTGTCTCTTTACAGAAAACAGTCTCTGACACAATCCCCTTCCTTAAAGAGAACGTTTAAAACCCCTTGTGGGCAAAAACAGGGACAGATCTTCCCATCTAAGAAAATGGGACTGTTTTCCATCTTTCAGACGAGCAGCTCACTTCCCTGCCTCTCTCAGAGCAGGGTGTGCTCGTTCCTAGCAGGGGGCTGGATGCTGTCGTCAGCCCAGCTTGCATGCCAGCCCTTTGACTAAAGGCACATCAATCTCGAGCTAAGCTTAGTAATAAATCTGGCTGTCCAAATGTGCTCAAGTCTGTTATCTCTCATAGTCAGAAGTTCCCATGGGGCCAGACTGTGACTCAGTCCTCTGGGTAGGGTGGAGGAGAGAGGTGAAGGAAGTGGATTAAAATCTGGATTTATGCTGCTAGTGAAATAAATTTGGCAGTATTGGTATGAAGAGTAGTTTCCCCTGCATTCCAGGACAGTGTCTGCTCAAGGGCTGTAGCACACTGAGCTCTTCTGTTTGTGCTGGAGGTGTCCTGATGCTGGCCCAGCACTGGTAAACCCCGAGTGCCACAGAGCTGCCACCAGGCACCAGAAACCCGAGCTGTCAGCATGCCCAGGAGAGCCTTGCCAAGGGGCAGGAGCAAAACCTGCAAGTGCTTTGAGAAATACACTTCAACTCTGCAAGACCAAACAGAGAGCTCTTGGCAGAGCATTTTCTCACCCAAAGGAAGCCCAGCTCTTTCTGCCACGACAGCTCAAAGAATGTCAGCAGCTCCAGGAACCAGGTTTTGCTGGAGGGACAACGCCAAAACCTGCAGCTCCGCTCAAAGGCAGCAAAGTCTGAGGAGCTGCTGGCACAGAGCTGCACTCAGCCAGGAAAGGGCCACCTCCAGGGCTGGAGCTGGTTGTGAATCGTGGGCAGCAGGCCAGCAGGGACGGGATGCTGTTCTGGCACAGGGGGAGAGAAGGTGTCTGGCTCTGAGCACTTCTGAGCGCTCAATAGCAGCACTGTCCAGTGCTTGTGGTGCCTGTGAACGGGAGGTGGGATGTGGGTGTGCTGTGTCAGTGCACACTGGGTGAGCTCAAACCTCTCCTCTGCAGGCCACTGAGCTGAAATGAATTGTCCTGTGGGTGTCTCAAGGCTCTGGAGGTCAGGCCCCTGTGCCAGTGCCTCTGTGCCAGCTGTCCCTGAGCAGGGCAGAGCTGGGGCAGGCTGAATGCAGCCAGCTTGTGCCCCAGTGCTTTCAGAATCAGCTGCACTGGGAAGTGCCAGAGGAGAGCTGCCAGTGCTGGGGCTCTGCAGTGTCCCAGCCCCAGCAGAGCTGCAGTGTGCTGCAGGAGCCCCAGTAGAGCTGCAGCGTGCTGCAGGGACCCAAACAGAACTGCAGTGGGCTGCAGGAACCCATCCCTGTGGCTGGCAGCATGGACCCCGGGCTGGTGAGGAGCAGCCAGCCCAGTTTGGGTGGCACAGCCCCGACACAGAGCAGGAGTGGTGGTGCTGGGGCTTGGCAGGTGCCATGAGCAGTCAGGTTCATTTGGTGTGGAGCAGGGCAGCTGGAGGCATCCACCAAAGCTGCTGGAAACTGCAGCTTCTCAGCCAAGCTGGCTCGTGCCTGTGGGTGCTTCGAGGTGTCTGGGAGCAGAGGAAGCTCTGGGAGGTGCAGCAGAGCCCCCAGGCACAGGAGCATGGCCAGTTATCTGCTTTGGGATGTGTCAGCCCTCACTGGGGGCAGCACAAACCCCTGAGGCCTCAAGGTGAGCTCAGCCAGGCTGTGAGGAGTTGATGTGAGCTCCCTCCTGTGCAGCTGGCAATTTTTAGCTCTGGCTTTGACCTCAGTCCCCTCTGTGCTGTGAGTGACTCCTCAGCAGCCAAGGGCCCCATGTGCCATTCCTGAAAAACTTGTATTATCTTGTTCAGGGTTTTAAGTACAGGATGCAGAAAAAGATAGCCAAAGGCTTGTATCCTTCCCAGCTCTGACAGGAGGGACTGCTCTGCTGGGAAGTGTCACGGTGCAGCAGTAACATGAACCTTTGACAGATGCCTGTGTTTTCTTGGGAGCTCTGCAGCATAACTGGAGGGGCTGGCAGCTGCTCCCCTCCTGTATGAGATAAGGATGTGTGTGAGCAAAGTGCTGCTCTGGGGGTACCCAGACCCCGTGGCACCCTGGCTGCTGTCGCCTTTTCCCTCAGTAACTCTTACAGCAGCTTCTGGACTCTGCAGTAAGAGGCACGAGGCAGAAGATGTGATCTGACCAGAAGGGATGGAATGGCAGAGGAGGCCCTTGTGGCTGGTGTTGTTGCAGGGCTGTTTCACACACACACACACACACGTGTGGCTGCAGCAGCCCACAGGAACCTGCTGGAGCGTTTGGGGAGCTGAGCCGAGTGGCCCAGGAGCTGCAGGGGGGTTCAGTGCCCTGCTCAGGGTGCCAGGGGGTCAGAAGCAGCAGGGTGAGTGCACCTCGTGGGGCTGGGCTCTAACCTCTGGGCTCTAACCTCTGGGCTCTAACCTCTGGGCTCTCTCTTCCCAGCTGAACCACTGCCTCTGATGGACTTGTGCCGGCGAGCCGTGAGGCTGGCGCTGGGCAAGGACAGGCTGGCCCAGATCCCCACCCTGCCCCTGCCAGCCTCCCTCAAGAGTTACCTGCTCTACCAGTGACCCCGTGCTGCAGGACCGAGCAGGACCCGAGGGGATGGAGCTGCCCACCGAGCCCTGGGCTCTCCAGGCTGGAGCTGCCTGGCCGGAGGATTTGGCACCAGTTTCACCTGCAGCTGCTGCAGCCTCCCTCTGCCCTGTGCTTTGTTCCTTGGCAGTCACAACAGGAACATTGGCACAGGCTCTGGGCTCCCCTCTCCTCCTGTGGGTTCGAGGGGAGTGCTTCTTCTGTACCAGCTAAAGGGAAGGGTGATAATGAAAGAATAATACTAAAAGTAAGAATTAAAGCATAATTTGGGGGAAGAGGAGGCATTAGGAATAGAAATGTTAAGGCCACGTGCTGAGAATGGAAAGGCTCAGGATGGCCAGCAGAGTTGTAAAGAGTCTGGAATACCATAAAGAATTAATTGATGGGTTTTTAAAAGCCAAAAAAATTTAAAAGTACAGCCCCGAGCCCTGAAACACCAAAACCAAGAGCCCTTCTTCCACCAGGACACTTGCTGGCTTGGAGAAGGTGGCTGTGTTGCTGATGTCTGTATCTGTGCTGGGACTCCTCACCCTGCTGTGTTGCTGTTTCACAGGTTGTGCCTCCTGCTTTTTGTTTACCACCAGTGCTCCTCCTGCTCCATGCTCTGCTCTGCTCCTCCTGCTGGCTTTGACAGCTGATTTTGCAGTCAGGCTGTGCCTCCCTCCTGCCTGAAAGCTGCAGCTTTTCTGTGGGACCCCTGGCGGGTGTGGGACAGGGAAGGACAGAGCTGTGCAGCAGGGTGGGAGCGTGCTGAGCTGTGTCCCCCCACGCTGAGGCTGCAGAGAAACCCTCACCTTCTCTAAGGGCACTGCCAGGGAATTCTCTCCCTGAAAAGCTGCTCAGATTGACCCAAGCCAGGTTGGTTCTGTGCCAGAGCAGCCTCACCTGCAGGTCCCTGTGCCCTGCTGGGTGCCCAGAGGCTGTCCCTGAGCAGGGCTCCCACAGGTGCCACCAGCAGCAGGGCAGATCAGACAGCCCAGGGGCGATCTTCGGGTCCAGCAGGAGGAAACTGAACCTCTCCAGAGCCGGGCAGCAGGAGAGAGCTGCAATAAACAGGACAAGCAATATCAGCACATCCCAAATAGATCCTCAGTAGCCAGGTAAAGGGGATGACACTCCTTCCTTAGCAGGAGCTGCTCTCTTGACCTCTCCACAGGTTACTATGCTGCCTTTCTGGGGTTATTTTGCACATTTCTTTGTGTTTGTTGTTTTTTTTTTTCCTTGAAAAATGTTTGTGTGATTGTTTTGTTTTTGCTTTTGAGTTATCCCCTTGGTTTTGTGTAGGTACAAATGAGTTCAGTTGAAAATGTTAATATATATATATGTGGGGTGTATGTATAAGAACATGTTTTAAACAGCTGCTGTAGGGTACCTTTTTGAAAATAAACTACTTGCATAGTATATTTTTTAAAGCACAGAGTTGGTGCCAAGACTGGGTGGGGTGTGATGTGCCCCTTTTTTATTCTAATATTATATGAGATTTTTTTTCAACGTAGGGGTTTGTACTAGTTTCTGTTGCAGGGTGGGCCACAAAATTCAGTGTGTGTGGAGCCCTGCTTGGTTGCCTTCAACTTGAACCAGTGTCTTCCAGAACTCCAGGGAAGGAACTGTGTTCTCCCTACTTCTAATGCTCTTTGTGCTCCCTCATTTCCATCTCTCCTCACCTCACCAGGACATGACTCTGTACAGTTTAAAATCCTTTCTATTTTATGACTGTAGATAGTACTCAGTAACCTAATAAACTTTATTAAATATTACTTGGTGATGGGTTTTACTTGCAGGAACTGATCGGATTTCTCTGTACTTTGTTTCTACACGAGCAGTGAGTTTATTCCCAAGGAGCCTGCCCAGACAGGCAGAGCAGGGGCATTGTCTGTGCTTGGAAGAAAAACAGTTTAAAGCTGGCATCTAAAAGGTGTGCACTAACAGGGTGGTGGGGAGGGAGGGCTCAAAAAAAGGCAAGTGCTTTCTTGCCTCTTGTCTCCAGTCAGGACAAGATTTGGTTTTTTTTGTTTTTTTAACTTTTGGGTGTCTCTTACCTGTGGAAAAGCACATGATGAAGAGGAGGGTTTGTAGCTGCTGAGCTTCACCACCCAGCCAAGGCAGGGATCCCAGCTGTGGTTTGCTGCAGGATGCTCTGCCTTTGTGCCTGCTCTGCCCAGCTCCCTCGCAGTTGGGGCTGGGAGTGGCTGGAGGGTGCACAGAGCTCAGGAATTAGTTCATGCTCAGCTCCAGACACCCAAACAGCCTCGTGTTCCAGCTGCATGGAATATTTGAAACAAATGACCTGCTCGGGGCTGGGAGCCTGCAGTGTTTATGTACAGCGCCGTGGCAACGGGGAGGAAGCCATGAGCTGGGACTGGCCCTGATGGGATCAACAAATGATATCACAGATTAGCAGGCCCTAATAAATCAGGGCAGCTCTGCTGTTCCTGCCTCCCTGGCAGCGTGGCAGGCAGATCTCTGCCTTTGTGAGGAGCAGAAAAAGCTGCAGGTTGTGTCAGGACTGCCTTGAAAGGCACCCCTGCTGCCCTGCCAGCATCCTCCTCCTCCTGTGCTGGCTCGTGAGCTTTCCACATGGAGCTGCTCCTGTTTTTGGGAGGCTCCTGGCCCTGCCAGCTGCCTGCCTGTGCTGGAGCCACCCTGGGAGAACACTGGCATCCCAGTGCTTCTGTTCCCTCCCGTGAGCTGGAGCTCTGGGAGAGGGATTTGTGTCCAGGAAAGCCTGCGAGGGGAGGAGTGCTCAGTGCAGGGTCCAGGAGCTGCTGAGGAAATGTGGCATCCTTCTCTGGCAGCTCCTCCTGCTCTCCTCAGGAGGGAAAGCTGTCCTGGGTGCAGGTTCTGCTCCTGCACAAAGCTGTGCCCGTGCCAGGACAGGAGCACTGGCAGGGGAAGGCAGCTGCCAATTCTCTCCTTTGTCTGCAGGACTGAGGGTTTCTCTCTGAACTCAAGCCCCTTCCCTGCTGGAGCCCAGCCACCCCTCTGTGCCTCGGGTCCTCTGCCAGTATCAAGGCAATTTTCCCTTTTCCCTGGGCCTGAGACGTGGGAACTTGAAAGAACGTGCGTCACACTTTTAAGAACTTATTTTGGCAGTCACACCTTTTCTCCTGCATAAGGTAAGACAATTATGAAAAACAGTTCCTAGACTCTGCCCTCTTCTCTCCCACACGCTTCCTATGCAGAGCTAATGCTGTTGATCCCATGCCAGAGTTGCATTTGACTGGAGAAGGAAATATAATGATTTATTTAGTAGAGTTTATTAAAATTAAAAACCTAACCCAAAGCACAGCCTTTCTTGGCTTACAAAACAGCGCTGAAAGAAACAAAACCCATTCAATGCTCACACAAAACACACTGAAACACTGATCCTGCCTTTGCACATGTTTTCATTCGAAACTATTGCGGGCTTGTCTGCCCTTCAGACAGAAAACTATTTGAAGCAGCTGCCAGATGTTTTGTCTGCCTCTTGTACAGATTGCTCTTCCAGCGGTGCTGGGGCTGCCCTGTGAGTTCTGTTCCTGTGGCACCCCGGTGCTGCCTGCCCACCCTGCGCCTGGCACGGGCAGGTAGAAATTTGGGGATTTCAGTGCCAGCTGTGCTGGGGGCTCTGCTGGGAGCAGCAGCACACTGCTCTGCTCACACGCTGCTGGGTGAAAATGAGCTGATTTACAGCCCAGGTGATTTACAGCCTCCTGCAATGACAGCAGCCAGGGCCTGAGCTGAGCCCTTGGTGAGCAGCCACAGCCCAGGGCAGCCTTTGGGCTGGAGCTGAGTTATAAATCTCATTCCCCCCATCAGAGGGATGATAAATTCTCAAATACAACAAAGTGGGGCAGACCTTTGTGTTTTTCCTGAACTGTGACAAATTTGACTCCAGCAGACGAGAGATACCTGCCCAACAGGGAAGACCTTGGGATTTCCTGGGTGTTTGCCTGGCCTTGGGACACAGTTTGTGTAAAATCTGTTAACTGGGAGCAGTCCCATTTGCCATCCTGTTTAGAGGCACCTCCCTGGCTTTCTGCCCCACTCCCACTCTGGGAAACCCCATCCTGTACTCGTGGGGCATCCCGGGCTGGAATCCTCATTAAATGGGTTAACCTGCAACTTTTCACTTTGCTCACACACATCCTTTAATAATCAGAGGACTCCTGTCCACACTGGGGCTGTTCTGCAGCTCATGGCCAAGGGTGGCTCTGCTGTGCCGAGGGGTTGGTGGGACGTGGGCCAAGACAGAGGAGCCACTTTTGGGTAATCCTCTAGAGAGCACCTGGTTTGTCCTGAGCAGTGCTGCAATGCCTGTTCTTACCAGAGCCTGTCGTTGTTCCCTCTCAGAATCTCTTATTAAGCCATTTTTTAGGAGCACCTAACAAAATTTCAGTCCAAAGCCTGCACAAGCAAACAGGATCTCCAACTTATTTTTTTAAAAGATACATGGGCAGGCAAAAACACCTGCCTAAACTGGAATCTAGTGGGACACAGGTGTTGGTTTTTTTGGTGTTTTTTTGCCTTTTATAAAAAAATACTGAAGGTTTCCCACAATAGAAATGGGTCTGGACTTTTTGTTATCTCACTTTTCTCAGAACAGGACCTTGAGAGTGCAGAAATCTCTGGTAGGCTCAGGTGAAGTGCCATCACCGAAGCAGTAACTGAATTTCCTGCCACAGACTGGATGTTTTCTTTGGGAGAGAACCACCTAATATTGATAAGGTCTGTTTCTACTTAATCTGAGGTCCAGCAGAGAGACTTGAGGAGTACCAGCTGTTACTCCCACATATGATCTGTATTTTTCAAACTGTCTAGACACCTGGGTGGGTTGCACACACTACCAGCATAGGTAGTTAATCATGTCAAACCTTCTCTTTCTCTACAGGTTTGTTTTGTTTAACGAGCTATATGGGAACACGGGGAATCAACAGACAAGTGAGGAAATTTGATCACTGAGGCTGACACTTGCCTATTTTTCATTCTGATGTGGTACAGAGATTTCAGGATTATTGGCTGTGGTGTTGGGTGACACCACTGACACAGCAAACCCTCCCAGCAGTGAGCTCTGGGGTGTTTCACGTGTGCTCTTTGTGAAAGTTAGATTTACAGAATGCCAGAAATGGAATTTACAACTGACTGTAAAGGAAAAGCTGGAAGAATGGCCAGTGAAGGTCCTTAGGATGCATCCTGCTTGGATAAGCACGAATGTTTTCAATTAATGCTCTCACAGATGCCAGCTGCCTGCTCCAAAGTGAAGTGCTGTGTGACAGGATCCTTTTTGTTCGAAACAAGGTGATTCTTCATATTCCATCTGGCTGGTTTGTTTGCCTTAAAAAACCAGGGAAATGCCAATGGAGTTGAAAAGGGCGAGGGGACCAGCTGAGCCTGGCTACTGCTGCCAGAGTCCACTGGCCACGGCCCTGCCTCAGGTGGCCAAAGTGGCCACAGGGAGAGGGACTCTGCTGATGGGATCAGGCTCTGGAGAGACAAATTCCAAAGCACAAAGAGAAAAGGATGTTTTCTTTTCCGCTGGACAAAACACAACTTTTCTGGCAGGCCCAGGCAGGACAGTCTGTCCGCTTTGGCAATACCCCGCACGCCTGGACGTACACAAGTGTGTTTTTACATGCAGCCTGCCTTCCTTGCTCAGCCTCTCCAAGAGGATTTGGCAAGGAGGAGATCTGGGAGGATTGGGGAACGGGGCAGGCTGCAGCGTGCTGCTTCCCTCACACAGCACCCAGCACCTTTGGGGGCGCTGGGAGAGCACCCCCAGAAATCACCCGGGTGCTGCTGCCCTGCTCACCCCAGCCTGCACCCACAGAGCTCCAGCAACAGCCCCGAGCTCCAGCAGCCCCACGGCCAAGCCCTCCCCTCCCCACTTGTGATTCTGAACCTCTGCCAAAGGCATCTGCTAAAGGATTCATGTCAAAGGCTTTTCCTGACCAACAACCTTTTTGCATCCTGGCTGCTTCCAGAGTTAGAGCTGCTCTCCCAGTGCCCATCCCTCCTGAAAACGCTGTTTAACACCCAGCTGGGGAGATGGTGCTTGATGCTGGCGCTCAGTTCTTCTAAACTGCAAGCTAAACTCACTGGGAAATGAATCACGGCTTGTCTTGGGATTCTCAGGCTTGTTTAGGTTGCAAACACCCCACCCGTTTGACCATAAAATTATTTTATTTGCCTTTGCTGTTTGTAGACAAAGATACACCCCTTGTGCTTGCTGAAAAATTCTTGTGATTAGTGCCAGTGCCAGGCAACCTGAGAGAGGAAAACAAGTTTATCCTAGTGAAGGCCATGCTTAGTCCTGACTGTCAAGTTCAAAACACAGTTAGCAAACACAAGCACAAGGAAAGACGGACCTGAAGCACGTGTGCCACAAGTGCCAGCTGTAAACATTGGGAATCCTCCAAGATCCCCACTCCAGTCCCACTTTCCAGTCAATAATGTTTGGAAACTCCTTTGCTCTGGGTGGTGGATGGGGGATATGCTTAAAGCATCAAACAAAGGTGGGAGGAGAAGAAGCAAAAGGAAACACTCTCCTAAAGCCAAATTATTTTGGAGAGGGAGGGTTACTGGGAAGGAGAAGTTGTTTTGTGTTGTTTAGTTTTCTGAGAAAACATCCCTACAGCCAAGACAAACAGAGATGCCTGCTCTAGATCTTGTTACCTCTGGTCTCCTTGGGCCCCATGTCAATTCCCAGGTTATTTTTATGGACTGTTTAATCCAGGGCTTTATTTCCCCTGTAGGTAAATGGTATTTTAGATTCCAGGACAGCTTCAGATGCTGATACCAGCTGTCTAGACAAAGAGTGGCCCATGGACGTGATCGTAAATAAAAACAGTCTTGGGCCTTTGGGATTTTTTTCCTTCCTTCTCTTTTCATGTTCCTTTTAAACACTGGAAGAATCATGCTCACACAATCATATCAAATATGGATATTATTTTAAAAGAAGGAAAATTATAGCGTTTGATGGATCCTGACCAAAAAAAGAAACCAAAACTTTCACTTGGTGGGAAATATCAACATTTCAACATTTTTCCAATACTGTCATTTTTAAGAGATCCCAAATTCCTGCTCCCAACCAGCCTTTCTGGCCAGCAGCATCAGACCCAAAGCCAAAAGGCAGCAGAAAGGGTCTCTTTGAAGAGTGTACACGCACCGTGTTTATAAAGGCTGCGCTTTGTTTTCACTTGACTCTTCCAGAGGATGTCCAACTTCCTCAGCATTTCACTTCCATGGTTCTCCAAAGGCTGGGGAGTTCCAGCTGGCTGTGAGCCGAGCCTGCCATAAATCAGCCCTGGCGAGAAGTTCCCTTCTCAGCATTGCTTCCCTGAGCAGCATTTTGGGGAGCAGAATGGTTTCACTTTCTGAGCACCCCTGGGCTCTGCAGGGCCCTTTCTCTGCTGTTGAGGTCTGCAGGGATTTGTTAAACAGCTATTCTGTGTAAAAGATTTCTGTGAAACCTCTTTTTGCACCAGCTCTGGGTGCTGGCATGCAAGGGCAGCGTGGACATGGCAGAAAACTCCGGTTCAGCATCATTTATTAGGCTACAGTCTGTATTAGGTTGCAAAATCCAGGACAAGAGCTCTGCTCAGAACTGAAATATCCTACAGATAAGCCCTGGAAAAAGTGTGAGACAACCCAGACTCTTTTCACCGAGGCAAGGAAAATATTTGGAGTTTTTTTCTGATGTACAAAGGCCTGGATGTTGGTTTTTTCATTCTTCTAGAAAAATGTCTGTCCCTTTAGGCTTTGCAGAAGGTGACAGCAGGTGGTGGGGAAGGTGTGGAGGTCAGAAAGCAGCACGTGTCTGGGCTGGTGGGGTTTCTAATCCTGCTGTGTGTCCCTGCAGGGCAGGTCCAGGAGGACACACGCAGGTCACAAAATCCAAAAGCAGAGTGGGTCCCAGGGCTCTGCCCTGCTCAGTCCAGGGCATCTGTCCTCCTGCAGACACCAGCTCAGAGCTGCTGCTTCTCCTCTGGCAGGTGAGGGAGGCTCCTGGGGAAGCTCTGCCCATGGAGCCAGGGCAGGGCAAGGGGCAGATGGATTTTCCAGGTAAGACCTGCTGAAAGAGGGACAACAGCCTCCCCCAGAACAATGGGTTTGTTTTGAGCTGCTTGTCAGGAACTGACCTCTTTCCCCTCCCATCCTGTGAGCACAGGATCCATCAGAATCTGAGGTGTTGATGATTCTGAGATTGTAAAAAGTCTCTGTCCTTCAGCCCCACTGCCAAAGAAAAGCCATAATTCATCTGTGTTGGTTTCAAGGTTGTTTATCCTGTTTATCTCTAACATGTTCTGCTGCCCTGCCGCAGCTCTGTCCTGCAGGGCAGCGTGTGGGGCTCTGCCCTCAGTGGGATGGTACAGCAGGGATTCTGTATTCCCACCAAAGGAAACTGAAAACTCTCTGGAGAAGTTCCTTAGGTAAGTTGGGGGTGTCTTTGTTACAAGGAGACAACACCAGTTTATGCACCTGCACCGCTGGTTTCACCCCCTGAAAGGGGTGAACATAAAGATATAAAAAGAGTGAAAATAAAAGAGAAACATCACGGCAGTGTCTGGGATAGCAAAGATTGGCTTCCCGCTCTCTGGGCAGAAAAACAAGTGTACAGGTGCCAAGAGCAGCTGAGGGCTCCTTGTGCCTCACAGGTGAGCAGCTCCCACCACAGAGGCAGCAGAACAGGGCACACCTGAGTGGGCACCACAGGGAGAAGGGATTGAGCCTTCAAATGTGTTCAGAGAGTTAAAACTGCCAGCAAAGCCTCTGTGTGGAAACTCTGCCCGGAAAAGAGTCAGAAAGGTACTTTTCAACTTTTATGGTAACTAAAATCACAAGAAGGGGGCAGAGAAAGGAAAGGGGCTATTCAGTTTTTTTCTACTTTACTATTTTTGATTATTTTAAAACTTGGTTCTAATTAGGTGATGCAAATTCTTCAGATGAACTCGGGGTCTGAGGGGGAATATAAGGTTTTATAGAGCCTGGCGTGAGGCTGTGTGTTTTGTACCTTGTCTCCTAGCAGCAAAAACCACATGGATGTGAGAGGCTGTTTTATGATCCGCCAGGGCTGTTGTTGGACAGGCTACAGTGAGCTGAGTTATTCCAATCACTTTGACTTGCTGTTCCCTCCCTCTCTCTTTCTCTCTTTTTTCCCCCCTCTTTCCTTTATTTTTTTTTCCCTCTCTTTTCCCTTTTTTGTCAGTTTTTCTTTCCCCTCTCGGGCAAGTGTGAGAGGGATGGATGCTTTCACCACCCCTGTGCCAGAACTCTCTCGCTGGACTTGGCACCAGCAGCACTTCTCATCCCAAGCCCTTTTCCCTTGCTGGCTGAGATTCCACCAGGCATTTCTAAAGAGGCAGTGAACTATGCTGGTTACTCTTTCAATTGCTCATCTCTTTGGTGTTTTCAAGACAAAAAAAAAAAGGAAACCAACCCAAAAAACAACAACTCTGTGCTCAGCAGCTTCCAGCAGCAGGTTTGGAGCTGGGGCTCAGAGTGCCCCTGACATCTCCAGCTCCCAGCTGGGCACCTCTGAGGTGTGGGCAGGCTCCAAATCTGCCTGGGCACACGCTGAGTCTCAATTCCTCCCTGGCCTGGGTTGACTTCTTGCTGCTTTGACCTGCCCATGCTGATGCTGCTCTTGCCTCCCCCTGCTCCTTCACATTCTGACTGCAGCTCTTGCTGTTAGCCCGGGGCTGTGCGAGCTGTGGGGGCAGAAATAACACCCCCATCTTCCCAGGCCACCCACACCAGGTCAGGATTCCATCACTCGTTATCCATGCAATCCACTGGATTCCACAACTCTTTATTTAAAAGGGAAGAGCAGCCCTGCTGGGACATCTCTGCTTTTCACCCCTGGGCACTGCTCGTGTTCCACTCAGACTGTCACTGCTGCCCTCTCTGTATCCCAAGGAGAAAAAAAAGAACTTTCTACCTACAGGGAAGGAACTAATATGCTTTATTAAGCTTGTCAATATTTTAGCTAAATTGTTTATGGCCTGCTTCTCGGTGCACTTTACTGCAGACTTGCCCAGCCTCTCCAAGCTGCTCTGGATGTCTGGCTGTGCTCTGATCTCAGAGTCCTGTGAGCACTTCTCAGCCATGTGTGCACATCTTACACACTCCACTTGCTCAGCAGTGGCCAAAATACGCCATGCAGCTGCTCTGCTTCGCTCTCTGCCCTGCAATTGCCCTACAATTTCTGTTCTGCAGTAGAGACAAATGTTTTGGGGTTTGTTTTGTTTTGTTAATGTGCAACCAGTTACAGAGGAACAATGTGAAAAAACATGATCTAATTAATATAACGGTATTTACTAAATATATATTTTATGTATATAAAAATATATATTTTATATAAATATATATAAAATATAAATATATATAAAATATAAATATATAAAATATAAATATATTTTATTTATATATAAAATATATATTTATAAAATATAAATATATATTATTTATATATAAAATATAAATATATATTATTTATATATAAAATATAAATATATTTTATGAGACATTTCATGCCTGACTCTATACATCCTCCTAGTTTCTGGAGCATTCCCTAGCACAGGACATCATGCCAATAGGAAGCTCCTCAGCTTTTAAAGAAATGCCTTCTCATTGCTCCCCACCACAACAAAGCACGTGCATTTGTGTTTTCTCTCACTGAAACGTGGTTCTTTCATTCACCTGCATCACGAAGGGGAGTCAGGAGGTTTGTGTGCAGTAAAACAAGACACAAAAGAGATCCCTGAGCAGGGTGTGGGGAATTATTTCATCTTCTCTGCCGCCAAAAATATTTCATTTGGGTGGAAAGGGGAATATCACTTCTGTGTCAAAGCTCTTGGCCACCTATAAAGGCAGAGCCCAAAAGGCACCTTTATATAAATGCCTTTAAGTCCTCCTGGTGCATCAGAATAAGAGGCTGAAGGGAGCAATGCTTTTTGAGATATTTCTTTCAAAACCAGCCCAAAGCTCGCCTGTCCCTGTTTGGAGGGGAGAACAGCTTTTGTGAGCACAGGCATGGCAGGGAGCAGGGAACATCTGGCCTGTGGCTTCCTCCAGAGATCTGCCTCGGGTTGTTCTCTTTTCCCCTCCTGGCAGAGCTCGGGGCAGACAGGATCTGAAACCGCTCACCCTGGGGTGCCACAGACGGACAGATTCACCCCGGGGTGCCACAGGCAGATTCACCCTGGGGTGCCACAGACGGACAGATTCACCCTGGGGTGCCACAGACGGACAGACACCAGGGCCAGCCCCATCCTGCTGCCTCCAGGAGAGCAGGGCTCCAAAAGGGGGGGCTGCCTTCTCCCCTGACCGTGTTGGGGTCACCCTTGTCCTTACCCCAGCTGCAGGAGTTGGTTTCTGTTAATTAGGAGTTAATTTCTGTGCAGTCTCCATCTCTCCCTGCTCCCCAGACTGAGCACACAAAGCTCAGATGCATCAATTAGGAATTTGCTGGGCAGGATGTCACCTAGCCACATAAGTCTCTTTGTCTGCATTTTTTTGTTTTTTCTTCCTGGCTGATGGAGCTGTGGTTTGCTTATTTGTTAGTATACTTTTTTCTCCCTTTTATTCTAAGGAAAGGGGTTTGAAGTACAGCATCCTTTAGAGGGAATGAAGTGCAGAAAACACATTAAGAACGGGATGAGCTGAGGCTGAATTAGGCAAGCCCTTCAGAAATTATGTTTAACACCTTCTTAGCAGTGCTCAGGAGCTGACCCCTAACTTGGGTGTCTCATTGCCTGTGCAGAGCAGGGAAACTGAGGCACGGCAAGGAGCTGACCCACTGAATGGCAGCAAAAGGCCAGGGCAGAGTTGGGAACGGAGCCACAGCCTCTTGAATTCCAGTGCAGAGCTCCTTCACCACCACACGGTGCTCTGGGTTTGGGTGTTCCCTGTTTCTGCCTTGCTCTGTCTGCACAGGAAGCAGTTCAGCTCAGACGTGAATAAACGTGAATAGTGCTCAGACTTGGGTTTTTTTTTTTTTTTAAACCCTGTTTTCTTTTTAAAGGACAGTGTCCCAAAATAAATGTTCCCTTGAGTCAGTTCAATCTCCAGTAGGAAGAGTTTCCACAGAGTAAAAAGACCTTTACCATTAGTAGTGGACAAATGGGTGACTCAAAATTTTTAGAAACAGCCCATGATCGTATAACTTGCTATATTAGGAACTTGTGTAATTGAGTCTTCTGCTCAGTAACATCTGAGAACAGCTAGTATAGATACTTCAGGGAAAAACAACCCTGCCCTCCCTTTCACCTGCCCCAGGGTCTGTAGAAAAGACAATTGTGTAACATTAATTTCTCTGTGATCTCAGCTGTCTCTTTGGGAACAGCATCGTTACCCTTCCAGCCTTTTCACTGCTACCTGAAAATGGCCCAGCCTCAGTTTTGTCTCCCAGTTTGGATTCCCACGGGCTGTGGCCAAGGGCCACTGGACACAGCCCTGCCCTCTGCTCGGTGGATTCCCTCCTGCCCCTGCCAGGTCTTTTCCCCAGACTTGGGCAGTTTGTCCTGAGCAGCTCAGTGCTGTGACTTTCCATCCCTTACTCACTCCTGCCCACTCTGACTCACTGCTGTGACCTTCCTTATTGCTTAAATGGCACTAATTACTGTCACAAGGGCAGCTCTGGTCAGGCTCAGCTGGGATGCACTTCCCAAACCGTGTGCCAGGACTGGGGAGGATCCCAGTGAACAATGTCCCCACTAAAGTGAGTGTCTGTGCTCGCTGTCCCCTTGCCACGCTGGAGAAGGGGCAGGCAGTGGGAACTGGAGAGGAAAGCAGTTTGGAGAGAGAGGAGTTAATACCTCAGATACCTCTAGGAAGGGAGGAGAGTGCAGACAGACAAAGGGTGGGAAATGCAGTTTCCTGCTGGAAGAACTTTGGCTGACACGTTTGCTGTGAGTAACCCGGCCTGGTGGCCGTGTGTGATAGTTATTTATTACTGCTCAACAATGACCCTTATCTTGGGCCAGGAGAAGCCTGCTCAGAGCCCAGGGGCTTGCAACAGAAGGCAGCAAATTGCCCAGAAGCTCTTCTATTCTCAGTGAGGGAAGCCGTGGTCCAGCAGAATGCACAGATTTTCTAGAATCCTAAAATTTTACTTTTGCACCCATGCCACACTAATTATTACTCATATCAAACACTCAGAGCTTGTAATTCATCCTGTAAGATTGAAAACTCTTTTCCATGGCCAGAGATCACAGCCAGTGTCTCTGGGGGCTCTGTCCAGGGGGGTTCCTGACCCCTGCCAGGGTCCCAGGGCAGCCAGAGGGAAGCCCTGGGTTCCCACACTACAGAAAGGGCAGCAGGCAGCTGAAAGCACAGCCTGGCCTCCCTAAAGACCTGCTGGGGAGAAGGGACACGTTCCCAGTGCTGACTCCCTGACCTCTCTCTGACTTCTAGGATGAGCTAATATTTGGGCAGTAACTTTCTGCTGGGCTAATCCATCTCTGAGTGACAGTGACACCTCTGTGTTCAGGGCTGAGGTTTGTAGGTCAGATGTTTGCCCAGTGCGTGGGATTCCCAGGAGAAAGTAGAGTGGTTCTGCAAGCTGTTATTAAAGCCAATTATGTCTGTAAAAATTTCTTTCCGGGTGGAAGGTTGAGGTGTTTGATGACATGGAAGTCACACAGAGGACACAGATGGGTATTTATTGCCACACGAGCTGCTCCCCTCCTGCTGCCCCACGGTGACCTGCAGAACCGGTTCTCCCCTCCCAGAGGCAGTAACCCAAAACCCTGTGTGGCAAGACCAGAGAGGAGAGGGGAGAGCAGCCCTGTCCAGGCTCTTGATGTGACACTCCCTGCCCTGAAGGGCTGAAGGAAGATCTGACATGGAAACTTCCTTCACCCTGTTATCAGTGACTCCATCCCACCCCCAGGCTGTCTCAGGGGTGTCCTTCCTTCCTTCAGAGCCTTGGGACAGCAGTGGCCACCAGACAGCTCAGCCATGCAAAAAGAAAAAAAAAAACAAAAAAAAAAAAAAGAAAAAAAGAAAAAAAAAAAACCTGCTTCCATCCCATTTCAGTCCAAGAGATCAAGGAGAGCAGTTTTAGCCATAAACAGGCCAATATTCTGGAACAAATAGTTCTGTAATTCTTCTGTTTTCTCAACTAGATCTTTATCAGCTCAGGACAATGTCACCCAAACCTTGCCAAGCAGTGGACTGCACCTATGCTGCACAAAACTGATTTGTTGGCAAGGAGATGCAGAGATTGACTGTTCAGTAATGCCTCACTCCCTCGTGCCTGGGCAGCTGCAGGCTCACTGCACTCGGGTTCTCTTGCATTCAAGGGGCAGTAGAGATCCTGATTTGTGTTGCTGTCATGAATTAGTCACTTCTTACATTGTGAGAGAGCTGCTGCCACTCAGTCGTGTCAGGCTGCCAGCAGAGCTTCATTGTGAGATTTACCTGCTGAACATGGATGGTTTTGCTGGTGGGATAGAATGGAGATTTGCCTAGGTCTCAGGTAATGGCTGAGCCATTCAGCTGCTCCTCACTCAGTTTAATTCCTTGTGGCAATAGGTAAAATCAAATTTATTCCTGAATATTCCTGAGATGTGGCCGGTGGGGCTCAGGGGCTGGGTAAGCTCTCGCTGCTCCTGTGTCCCGTTCTCAAAGCCCCCAGTGCCAGTGCCAGTGCAGCTCCCTGTGCCCAGCAGGCTGGGACTCCTGCCCTGGGGGCTGTGGTACCTGTGTGCAGCATTTGGTGTATAAATAACTTTGTGCTCATGGCTGTTGAATGTTGTTTATGCCCCACTGGCCGCCACGCCGTGTGCCAAGGTTATAAATACCCTGCTGCGTCTAGACTGGATCTAAACTTGGCACTGGGCACCCAGATTCATGAGAGATTCATTTCATCTCTCAGCACAAAGGAGGTGCCCCGAAGTGTTTGATCAGGGCTCCAGAGGGGGCTTGGCAAGAGACTTCAGTGCTCCTGCCATGCCAGAGCAGCACTGGCCGCAGTTTCTGCAGGAAATCTCTTCCTCCCGTGCTCCCAGGCTGCTGGGCACCCAGCCCAGAGGAAATACCTGCCCTTATCCCTTCCTGGTGGGCTTCAATGCCCCATTGAGTGCAAGGGGTCCCAAACATCCCAGGCTCACCTTCCCTGGCCTGGCAGCTCCGAGCTGAGCCTGGCTGGGCTCAGACTAGCACCGAGGTACCCTGGGGTGCTGCTGGCTGCAGCTGGGCTGGCAAGGAAGGACAAACCTGCATTATCTGCCTGCTAAAGCCACGCTGGTGCAGCTGCAGCAGGAGCCTCTGCAGGCAAACACAGACACGGGCAAAGCTGATGCATTTCCCCAGCAGCACGGGGCTGGCAATTTGTGTTGTGATGGAGGACAGTGAACCACCTCGGGCCAGCCTGTCTGGAGCTCTGTAAGGGGGACTGTGTGAGCTCCTTCCCCCTCCTGGGCTGTGCTTGGAGGCTGAGAGCACTCCTGACATGTTATGGATAAATAACATATCATTATGGATAAATGACAGAGCAGGGGATCACACCTCACACCAGAGCACTGCTATAAATACTTTTTGTGTCAGCATTGGTGAAACCTCTCTAGACCATCACCTCGGTCAGGACCACGCTGAAGCCCCCGTGTCCCTTGGGCTGCCTTTACAGCACTGCTCCTCCCTGACAGGGGCCACAGCATCCCCTGAGGACCAGGGGAAGGGGACAGAATTGGTGTGGCTTGCCCATGAGTGTGGAGCATCTCGGTGTGGCTCCAAACTGCAGGGAGCACTGAGCTGCCAGCCCGTCCCCCGGGAGCTCGGATGGTTTGTGGGGTGCAGCTTACAGGCCTCGGGCAGGTGAACCCGTGGTCATGGCACACACAGCAGCACTGCCAGGACTGTGCTTTGCCTTGGGACATGAGCACAGCTGTGTGAAGGCTGTAGCAGGGGCAGCAGCCCTGACAGATCCTCTTCACCCTGACAGTATTCCTTGTGACTCCGGGGAGTTGCTGGAGTTGGGATTGCTGAGTGCCTGCCACTGCAGCCCCTCTGTGAGCCCAGCTCGTGTGCCAGGCTGGTGCTGTGGCTCAGGAGCAGTGTCCTGCAGGGCTGTGTGCCTGTGGCACTCCCAGCGTGGGTCACTGCCCCAGAGCATCCCCCCCAGAGGTGCCAGGGCAGTGGGGGGATGCTCTGGGGTCCGTGTCACAGCTGCCTGAGCTGCCTGCCCAGGAATCTGGTTCTCCCCAGAGCTCCCCAGTGCTCTGGGATGTCCTGGGGAGGCTGCAAAGCTCATTTCCTCAGCGCTGGCACCAGCCCTGCTCCCAGCCCCAGCAGCCTGGGGAGCTGCAGCCAGGCCAGGAGGTGAGGCGTGTTTGAGCTGTTACCTGGGCAACAGCTAAACACTGACTTCAGATCATGATTGTAAAATAGCATCAGGGCGAGGGAAGGGGGGCTGCCACTGCCCGTGCTCCCAGGGAGTCCCATCAAATCCTCAGTGAAAAGCTGCTGGTGCAGCCAAAGTGGCCCAGCTCAGCCCGGGCTGGGAGCTCTCAGCAAACTGAGCCAGTGCAGGGTGAGCTGGAGCTTTCAGCTCACCTCCTGCAGCATCCATCACCCCCCTGCTGCTGCTTCCCCTGCTGGCCTGGGCTCTGCAGTTTAGCCCAGGCTGCTCCCCAAGGATCCTCTCAGCAGCAATCTGGGGCTCTGGCACCAAAGAAACTGCTGGAATTTAGTCAGTGATGGCTCACTTTGGGGTTGATCCTTGGGATGAATGCCAAAGAGAGGGAGCATGGGGCAGCTGCAGCTCGGGCAGTGCTGGGCAGTCCTGGGGAAGGTTTGTGTGTGAGCCAAGCCCAGCTGCTCAGGCTCAGCTCTGAGCCGACTTAGGGGGTTTGCATCCTTTGTAAAGCATGACCTAAACTTGCACCTGAGCACCCAAGCATCGTCCCTGGGACAGTGCAGGACTTGGTGCTCGTTTGCTGCTCCCAGATTTCCTGGGACATGGCTGGAGCAGGGCAGCAGAGAGGCAGAAGCCATTGCCAGGCCAGCTCTGCTCTGTCCTGCCCATGGCTGCCCTGTGGGGTGGGATCCTCCACCCAGAGGAGCTGCAGCACCGGTGGCTGTGGGAGGGATGGGGCTGTGTCTGACAAGCAGCATGAGGTCAGCCTTTAGTCCCCTTTGGGTGAGATAGATCAACAGGCTGCCCTTTGCCTTGGATAGAAGAATTCATTTCTTAAAATCTGCTTGTGTTGCTTCCCCTTCCCTCTTAACCCCTTCTCAGCCTTTGCCTTTCCTGGTTGGTTCAGTCAGAGAGGACAAAGAACTGTGAACTCATCAAATAATGAATTTACCACAGAGTCACTTGTTTCTTTCAGTGGCCAACAAACCCTGAGATCACACACTGGATGCCCTGCAGGCAGCTGTTACCAGCCCCCACAGCCACCTCTAGAAATCCAGAAACCAGAAATAATTCTCCCTCATTTACCTGCCTCCTCCCCTCAGACTGTGAGCCATGCAGGGTTTACAGTGGGATTAAATCTGCAGTGGAGTCCCGAGGGTCAGAGTGCCCCCAGCACAAAGAGGTGCCCTGGCTCCAGGTTTTATTTCCTGTAAGCCACAATAAATGGCACACTAACAGAAAGGGTGTGCTGGGCACTGACCACAGGCATTCCTGGGTAGATTTATTCTGTGGCTGCACAGAGCCTGGGTCTCTCCTGCTCTGCCTCTCCTGCATGTGGTTAAGGAAGGAGCAAGAGAAGGAGAAAGGAAATTAACACAACAGAGAGCTTGACATAAAAGTGTTTTATATCATCTCCTATAAAACAAGCCATAAATCCCTGCCCCCCTGCTCCACCCCTCCACATGGTTTTCATTTTAGTGGCTGGCTGAGGAGCAGAGAAGTGGAGGGTACAAAGCACATATTCTTGGTGGGAGAGGTTCCCCTTCCCTATGGGCACACCTTGTCCCTGTGCCTACAGCACAGCATTCTCCTCTGGAGAGCACTCACAGCCTGGAGCACGTCAGCATCTGCCACATCTGTCTGCCCTGCCACATCTGTCTGCCCTGCCACAGCTCCAGGACCCTGCTGGGAGCACTCAGGGCACTGCATGGGCAGGGGACACTGGCAATGGGGCAGCTCTTGGGCATCAGGAAAAGGGGAAAGGACTGAGCTTTGAAAGATCCTTGTGCTCAGATTTGGTCCCAAAAGAAATCCTGAGATGTTTCAGGGCATTGCAGCTTATTCTGGAGTTCTTGGGGGAGCTGGCTCAGGAGATTTCTGGAAGGATCTGGTGACTGACAGTGTCACAATCATAGAAAAAGAGGCAATGCCCATAAAGCTGTAACAATAGGACACACAGTCCTTGAGGGGCTTATTGCTGCATTGCAAGAGCCTTGCTGTTGGCTCATTGCTCCTGTACCCATTTGCAATGTTACAGAACACATTAAATGAAAATCCTCATTCACCGAATAAAAAACAAATCCAGGGGAAAATATGTTCAAATTGTAGCAATTATTGCTTTTGTTTCTATAAAACTTAATCCTCCTCTTGGACTGCTAGAGCAGATTGTTTTAAGGCCATGCTGGACAGATTTTCTGAGACAATTCTGAAGGTCAGGCAGAGCTTTAACGTTGTGGTCAGAGCCTTGGTGGTTCCAAGGAGTGTGCACAGAGCTCATGGCAGAACCAGGGACCAGGAATTGCTCCTGGAATGACCCAGTGAACCTTGCACAGTAAGGCACGGAAAATGCCTGGTTACAACCTTGTTCCTTAATTCTGCAGTGAGGACAGCAAAGATAAGACACAGGAAAGGCTGGAAAGGATTGTTTAAGGCCAAGCTAATGACAGTAAAAAAGCAGATGTGGAAGGTAATAAAGCTGATGGGATGGGCAGCCATTTTACTGAGCACTTCATGCTGATGTTAGCTAATAAAACAGCGGAGCCTTTGGTATCTGAGCTCCTCTCCTCTGTGCATTCCATCCTCCCTTCAGTTATTTAATTCCTCTTCAAAAAGAACCAATCCTTATTTGAAGGGAAAGATGGCATCAAGTGATTATCTGCAAACCCCAGGAGGTGAGAGGTGTTGTTGAGGTGAAATATTCCATCCTTGCAGGTATTTTGTTGGTTGAACTGCAGAGAACCAGGAACATGGAAAACAGATATGTGTCACACCGAGAATGTTCCCACCACGTTTCTGCTGTAATTACAGCTGGGGGATGACAGAGCACGGAGATGATGCAGCTGTCACCACGATACCAGGGTTTAAATTGGAACCAGCTCTCATTCTGCTACGTAACAATGCTCTGTTCACCTGCATTACAGCACTGCCTTGGGTCCCCAGCAGGACGAATGTCCCCTCTGGCTTTAGCAGTGGCCCTGGTGACTCTGCCACGAGATGCTGTGTGGGAGATGCAGGCTGTGGGCAGTGACCCCTTCGCTGTGCTGGAGCTGGAATGCCCCTCCCAGGCTGGCGTGCTGCCCTGGCAGGGTGGGAAGCACCAAACTGGACCCTGCACCTTGTGAGTTCCCCACCCAGCCCACTCCCCATTCACGAGATGTTTGGTCCCTGAGCTCACTCCTGAATGGGGTCCAGGTAGCTCCTTTTGCTTCAGCTGCTCGTCCTGAGCCCTGGATCACTGACTCTCCTCCCATATGTTTCCCATTAATCCTTGTCTTGCCTGCAGGGAAGCTTGCTAAGGGGATGGAGGGAAGTTGGTTCACACAGGGGGATGCTGCTACCCTGCTCCACTGGTCCCCTTTTAATCCTCCAAAAATCAAGATTCTTTCTGCCTATATCTGACTACATCCCCTGTATCTGCCTACATCCCCTATATGTGCTTATGCCTCTGTTGGGCTCTTTAGCTGCATTTGCACTGAGCTGCCAAGGATGCAGGAGCTCTGCTCACTCACTGCACTTCAGCAGTGCTGCCTTTGGAAGGCTCTCCCGGGCTCCTGGGGCTCCTCTCAGACCCCTGGGAGTTCTGGGCTGCCCTAAGTTCAGACCTTCCGTGTTTCCAGGAAAGAAACAGAATTCCTCATGCTCTTGGTTGACCGAGTTGCTGTTTTTTATTTGATGCCAGAAAATAGCAGGGTTGTTCTCTGTTGTTTTGGACTATTTTACCAATATTTCACCTGACTCAGGACTTGAGACAGATCTGCTACAGGAATGTCAGACCCGGTTCCAGCTGCAGTCAGTGGAAAAAGAGTCACTGCCTTGAGTGGGAGCTGGACTGGGACCTAAAGCAGTGAGTGCAGTGGTGCTGCAATGTCTTTCATCTCAAAGATGCTGGGTGAGGTCCAGGCTATGCTGGTAATGGTTGGAAAGCTGCCAGCTGCTAATGATGTGGAACAAGCTGGTGACTTCTTGCTCCAGTTTGTAGGAAGCCACCAGACAAAACAAGTCCCAGGAATAGCCAGCTCAACCCTTTCCTGGTTGTGTTCATGCTGTACTGGCATGGCAGTAATTTAGGAACGTGCCCTGATGTGGCTCCTGCGGTGTCTGATCTGAGCAGGCCACAATGCCTCCGTGCACATGTATCCTCAGGAAATTCCCTAGAAATGCTCAGCAGGCTGTACCAGCAGTGTCTGGAGCACTGAGTTTTCCCAGATCTGGCCCGCTCTGCTGCTGCTCAGACAGTTCTCAGCGTGCCACAAAACCTGCCTTGCTCTGGTTTCCCTGCTGCAGCCACAGCTCCTGCAGCAGCCCCGCAGCTCTCCGGGGTGAGGGTGCCCGGCTGGAGGAGAGGACACGGTGCAGTGTGGGAGCTCCAGGAGCTCCGGCAGTGGTGGCTGAAGCAAGGAAGAGACGGATTCTCCAGCCGTGTCCCTCTGGCACGGGCAGCATGTGGGAGATGGACAGTCCACACCTCTCGGGGTCCGGGTGTAGAGGTGACCCCAAGAGTGTAAAAGTCCTCATTTCCCAGCCAAAGAAGTCTGAAATGTGTAGGGTTGGCTTCTCAAGGTTGTTTCTTTTCCCTTATCCAGAACATTCTTTCTCTGACCGACTCTGAGCAGGTCAGCCATGGCATTCTGTCTGCCCTCAGGGTGGTGTTACCATTTTATACCAAAAACTGAGTGTGCCATGTTTACAATAACGTGCCAATATCTGTAATTTATGTTGGACAGTGTGTCTGTGCCTTAAACCAACAGAAAAGTGACACCACCACACCAAGACACGGAGGGCAAGAAGAAGAAGGTCAGGACACGCCCAAATCCCTCCATCTTGTCCCCTTGAACCCCATTCTAAAAAGCCCCAAAATTCTACTTTTTCCACCCTGTGTTACTCCAACTACCACACTACTCAAACCCTTGTGATTTGTAATTCCTCATACAAAGCTGGCAGCTTTTTCCACGGGCTAAAATCGAAGCCACAGGTGTTTTTGACTTGGTGCCAAGGTCTGTGAGCCCCCTGCCAGGGTCTGGGACAGCCAGGGTCTGCAGGCAGAGGGATGTGCTGGGCTCCCACACATTCCCAGCCCAGTCTGAGCCCAGGAAAGGGCAGCGGGGAAGGAGGGGCACTGCCCAGCACAGCTGTACAGCTGCTGAGGCTGGGCAGGCAGCTACAAACACAGCTCCTCCTCCCCCTGGGAGGACAAGGAAAATCGAGGTGAGGATGCCCAGCGAGCCGGGACTGCGTTTGGTTTCTGGCTGAAACAAGCGGCACGATGCTCTGTGTGCCCGGGGCTCGGAGCAGCCACCGGGGTCTGAGCGTTTCCCGGATCTCTCCGGGGATGTGGTGGGTGCAGGACAGAGCCCCTTCCCGGGCCGGGCTGGGGACAGGCGGTGCCAGGCCAGGCTGGAGACCGCCCAAACCAACCCGCGCCAGTCCCTCCCGGCTCTGCCATCAGGTAATTGATTCATTAATTAATTAACGAGCTGCTCCGAACGCCGCTCCTGCAGTGCTCTCTGCTGGGGAAGGAGCGGCAGAGGCGGCCCGGGCTGGGGCCGTGCTGGAACCGGGCTAACGGGGCTGGAGCCGTGCTGGAACCGGGCTAACGGGGCTGGAGCCGTGCTAACCGGGGCTGGAGCCGGGCTAACGGGGCTGGAGCCGGGCTAAGGGGGCTGGAGCCATGCTAACCGGGCCGGAGCCGGGCTAACCGGGCTGGAGCCGGGCTGGGGCCGGGCTAACGGGGCTGGGGCCGGGCTAACGGGGCTGGGGCCGGGCTAACCGGGCCGGAGCCGGGCTAACCGGGCCGGAGCCATGCTAACCGGGCCGGAGCCGGGCTGGAGCCGTGCTAACCGGGCTGCAGCTGATCCAGCCGGGACCGGCCAGAGGGCGCTGCGGGCAGAACCCGTGGGAAAGGGAGCGTTTTGGTGAGAAAGGGACAGTTTTGGTGAAAAAGGGACAGTTTTGGTTGAAAATGAACCGTTTTGATGAAAAATGAACCGTTTTGGGAGAAAAGGAACCGTTTTGGTAAAAAAGGCACCGTTTTGGTAAAAAAAGGATCATTTTGGTGGAAATCTCGCCGCGCTGGCCCGTGCCGAGGCCTCCCTGCCAACTCGTCACCAGCAGCGCTCCCATAAGAAGCCTGTGCCCACCTCCCGAGAGCGCTGCAATAGCCCCAGACATCCTGGGCACGTTTGGGGTTAGATGAGCCTTAAAATTAATTTTTTTTTAATTAATTTTTTTTCGGTCTTCCGCTGCCCCGTGACGTCACGGAGAGGCGGAGCTCGCTGCCGTGACGTCACGCGCGCCCGCCGGCCACGCCCCCCGGCGGCGTCACGAGCGCGCGGCCCGGCGGGGACGGCGGCACCGCCCTCATCCTCCTCATCGTCATCTTCATCCTCCTCCTCGTCATCTTCATCCTCCTCATCTTCATCCTCCTCATCGTCATCCTCATCCTCCTCAGCCGCCTCAGCCGCGCCGCCATGGCGGGCGGCCCGCAGGAGAACACCCTGCTGCACCTCTTCGCCGGGGGGTGAGTGCGGGGCACCGGGGCAGGGCCGCGAGCGCTGTGTGAGGGGCGGACAGACAGACAGACAGATCCGCTATGCCCGTGGGACAGACAGACAGACCGACAGACAGACCCGCTGTGCCCGTGGGAGCACACGGACAGACGGACAGACAGACAGACCCGCTGTGCCCGTGGGACAGACAGACAGACCCGCTGTGCCCATGGGACAGACAGACAGACAGACCCGCTGTGCCCATGGGACAGACAGACGGACAGACAGACCCGCTGTGCCCGTGGGACAGACAGACAGACCCCGCTGTGCCCATGGGACAGACAGACAGACAGACCCACTGTGCCCGTGGGACAGACAGACAGACCCGCTGTGCCCATGGGACAGACAGACGGACAGACAGACCCCGCTGTGCCCGTGGGACAGACAGACAGACCCCGCTGTGCCCATGGGACAGACAGACAGACAGACCCACTGTGCCCGTGGGACAGACAGACAGACCCGCTGTGCCCATGGGACAGACAGACGGATAGACAGACCCGCTGTGCCCGTGGGACAGACAGACAGACCCCGCTGTGCCCGCAGGACACACAGACAGATCCACTGTGCCCGCCAGTTGGGTTTGCTGTGTTAAAAGCTAAAAGTAACAGCCCTAACCCATAAACCGCCAGCAGAAAGCCTTCGAAAATTAACTTATTACAGTTGTTTTAACAGTAGTCTAGGCAGATAATTGTATGGTGTAAATTAGGGTTTAATAATTCGTTGTGCAGATTAAGTGCGCTTCTGGCCTTGTCAGAAATAGTTTATTTTCATTTTTTAACAGCTTGAATTATCTAAGTAAGAGAATTCTCCTTAGTGCTTCTCAGCTGATGGTAGTTAGGAAGCCAACATGAAACCTGTGGTTAGTTTAAATCTGATAGTAGACCATTGGTTTTTCTGTTGCTTAACAGGATACTTCTGTTTCCTCTGACATGTCCCTGGAGCCATAGGTTTATTTAATATAATATTAAACCAAACCAATCTTAAGTTTTTCAGAGACACTGCCCTTCTGCTGGCTCGCAGCCTCTGCACTGAGTCCTCTGTCCCCTCTGCCTCCCCCACTTGCATCAGAGCAGTACCTGAGCCTGGGCCAGAAGCTGGACCTGAGTGTACACGTGGAATTTGTTTGGATAGTAACAGCGCCCATCCAGAGCTTCTGGTGTCCTCATGTAACTCCTCAGACTATAAATAAATAAGAATTTTAAACTCATCAGTGTTTTAATCTAGTGCTGGAAGTCAGCATCTTCTTTGGTGATTTACTGTACCCTGCCCTCTGCAAGGATCCAGTGCTTTGTTCAGTTGAAAAGTGGTTTTTGCAGAGAATGTAAAAGGAGCCCATTCACTTGAAATAATTTTGATAGAGGCATTCTTGGTATTATGATGGTTTTTGGGAAGGTGGGGATGGGCTGTGGTGTCAGATAAGAAGTAGCTCATGTCGTTGTGTGTGCAAGAAGCAGGCAGGCCAGAGATAATCTGAGGGGCCAGAATAGAATGCTGAGCACTTCAGAGGCTGGGAGTGATGAAATGCACTTGAGTGTTGCAGAGTGCTCTCCAGTTGTTGAAATAGATGGTTTCCTATTAACCAGCTTATTCAGGCAGGCAGCCTCGTTGGCCCTTTAGTTTCTGTTCGTTCCTTTTCAGGCTTCCAGTGGCAGCAGCAGCCAAAGGGTCCTCGTGGTGTGGTGGGAGCGTGGCTCTGAGGGCTGGGGGGATGCCCCAGCTGCACAACAGACACGGCTCAGGGCTCCTGTCCCTGCAGTTGTCGCTTGTTTTTGTTGGGGAAAGAGGTTACTCCATGTTGCTTTCCCAGCTGGAGGAATGCTGGTTGCTACAGAGATTTCCTAAGAATGTTAAGCAGTGTGCTGATGCTGACAAACAGTTTGGGAATTGTTTCCACCTGTGAAGTGGAGAGAAGCAGTGTTCACCTGAAGATATGTGTGTGGCCCAGGACTGTGAGTTGTGCTGGGACTGACTGTCCCACCCTGCTCCTGGTTCAGGCTCCTGTGCATTCCCTACCTCATTAACAGTGTGGCAGCTCAGGGAACACAGGGAATGCTTACAGGAATAGCTACACCTGATAACAAATGATTAGGTGGAAATTGATGGAATGGTTAATAACATTAAAGCATTAGGAACAGTCTGTATTGTCCTAAAACTCAGTATTTCTTTTGGCATCTGAGAATGCAGAAGCGTGTTTGGTTCACAGTCTGGACAATGCAGTAATGAAATATCAAAGGTGGAACCTGCTTTGCTGTTTCTGCTGTTTCTAGAGCATGTGGCATGTTTTAGAAAATCGATGTAATTTCAGGTACACAGCAGAATGTGTCAGGCTGGTTACGAGCTGTAACCAGGCAGCTCCATCATCTTTGTGATCTTGTCAGTGCTACTGTACTGGAAGGACTTTGTTCTGCAGGATTTCCTTTAACATTCAGCATTGGCTTGATATTTGTATTAAGAATATTGCTCAGTGATTAAATCTAGGACTGATGAAGTGAGTCTTCATTAAGATTCTTGGCACCTCTATCAATTGTGCTAGTGGGTGCTGAGAGTTTATTTCAAATGCAGATCATTGATATTTTGGGGGTGGACTCTGTACAGGTAGAAACCTGTCAGCAAGAGAAAAATGGGAATTGGATTCTGATATGTGCGTCCTCTGCATGTTTTTTAAACATTGTCTCTTTCTGGAAGTAAATTATTTTTTTTCTTAAATGTTCCACTGACAACATGAACTCTGAGCTGTTGAAACTGGTGTTGCAGATACTAACTCATCATGCTGGGTATCAGAGGATTGCATATGCATTAGCAGAAGTACTTAACTATTAAAGGCTGCATAGATTAACTGGATTATTAGACTAAAAGGCTGAAAGGCAAGGAGTGGGCTAGGAAGGCAAGAAGACAGCTGATGTGGGAGAGAATATGCCAGAGAGGCTAAAGAGCTGTGGGGCAAGGAGTCACTAGACTGAGCAGCTGGTAGTTCAGAAATAGAAAATAAAGTTTCAGTGCTCTGAATTTATGAATTGTTACTGTCAAATTAGTGTTTTAATGTGAAATAAATGGGGACTGAAGACTGAATGCACAGTAGTGGAGCTTTGGTAGATAAAGGAATTGGGAATTAAGGCAATCAAATTACCTTAATGAAGTTCCCCCAGACCTGCAGTTGCTCTGGAGTGTGTTGATTAGTCAGGAGTTAATTGCACATATGTGTGTCTGTATTGGATAGACACAGTTGGAAAGGCAGCGGTGGGGGGACACTTTCTGTTCCAGGTAATGTCTGAACTGTGGGAACAGGAAAGGTTTTTCTGGAGAAGCCATTCCTGATGGGGTCTCTTCCCCCGAAATGTCATTTCAGACAAGTGTCAGCAATGGGAGAGGCCTGACAAGAGAGAGAAGGATGAGCTGAAGCCATTTCCTCCTGAGCTGTGTGGACCCACAGAGGGCTCAGCTCCAAGCCCCGCTTCAGTACACAGAATAATCAGGGGCCTGATAAGGTCTGTGAGCACTGGTGTTTCAGAGCCAGGTGACACAATTCCAGCTGCTGTGCACTCAGTTCTGTCATCAGCTCCGTGATCCAGTCAACATTGTAAAGCTTTCAAAGGGATGAAGGCAAAGCTCTTTCCTACAGTGCCTGTCATTGTGGATTGTCCCTAGTTTAGGTTTCCATCCCTTTCAGCAAGAAGAGGAACTGAATAAAGCTGTTAAATCATATCACCAGTCTCCACAAAAGCAGTTTCTTCTGGTGGGTGCATTTGCATTTGAAAAGCACAGTTTGGGCTGGACTTGGACAGAATCTTGCAGAACCTGAAAGCTGTGGTGAGGAAGTTGTGTTCCCTGGCCATGAGGTCTGGGGTGTCCTTTTGAGCCTGAATTTCTGTGGTTGCACAGCCTGGGTGGCCACGCTGTTAATGCACGTGTGGGGACTCTGGAGCTTTGGCAGAGAATGGTTTCTGCTCATATAAAATAGATGGTTCTGCAGGCAAAATAAGCTGCATTCATGAGCTGGTGGGCAGCTACAGCTTGAATCTTTTTGCCATTCTTTTATTGCCCTTTTCCTTGTGTTTAAAAAAAGATTCTCCTAGTGAGGTAGTTATGTCTGGAAGGGGCTTTAGAAAATACCCACTAATACCGTTACTGATGTCCTTCTGTGGAACTCTGTTCCCAAATTAGTGCATGCAATGTTCTTTAGCAAGAAATGTGGGTTTCTATACACAAAAAAAGGGTACAATTGCTTTTTTTAAATTCATCTCCCTTTCATGGAAAACTACCAAAATTGCAATTTCACATGAACATCAAAGAGATTTAAGTTGTTGCCCCCTGGTGTTTTCTAAGGAAGATAGTAAACACGAGTTTCTGAAGCAATCACATGCTTGGACACTTGTGCAAACAAAGGAAATATTTCCTAGTCAGCTGAGCTGTAGTAAATGCCCGTGCAAGAAACCTGAAATATTTAGTTAAGTCTTTCTAAATCCCACTGTGTTTGAGTAATAAAATGTAGCTATATTACCTTTTAGCCAACCTCAGCATTATGTTTAATCATAAAGTTTGCCAGAAGGAACATTCAATTACCTAAGAGGAACAGCAGCAGAGAGAAAAATAGTTTGACCAGTCACTTTCCAGATCACTGATAAAAATTAAAATTAGGACTCATACACTTTATATTCTTGGCCCAATGTGCTTTTTTTGAGGCTCAGTCTGATTGTATTAAGATGAATATAGCCTATTATAGGGTCATGTTTGTATAATATTTCATTTTTGTCCCTCTGTTACCAGAGTATGGGAAGTCTGTTCTTTAGGAGCATTTCTGCCCTATTATTCTGTTTGCCAGCCCTCCTCCTCACCCTTGCTGCTTCCTTCCCTCCTTCCCCCCTAAAAAAAGTTGACATCTATTGTTCTTAAGAGTGCCTAGCTTAGTGTAGTTTTGATATTTGCCACTTCTGAAGGCAGTTCTTTAGTCATAAGTACTGAAATGGTGAAGAATTGTATTATTTTTTTCATTCTCTAGTCTCCTAATCCCCAGTGGCTTGTTCTCATCTGGCAGCTTCCTGCTTCCCATAGGAAAAATCCATCCAAGGCTGTGTCTGTTTTAGGACAGCAGCCTCTGAAAGGTGGATGCCATGGAAGGTTTTACAGGCAGAATCCCAGGATGTGGGAGCAGGCACTGGTCCCCTGACCCCATGGGCAGTCAGGGACGTTTGTTGGTGCTGGTATCACCTTTGTGTTTACCAGAGCCATCCCTCCCCCAGGGCATGGGAACAGCCTGCCTGCCTGGTGCCAAAGCTGCCTGTTTCCCAAAGACTTGTCCAGTGTGGAATAACGAGACCAGTCTTCAGATGAATTTCTGTGCACATCCGTGCAGCACCGTTTGTCACATTCTGCCTTCTCTTGGAATTGTGCCTTGCAGGTGTGGAGGAACAGTTGGAGCCATCTTTACGTGTCCCTTAGAGGTGATAAAGACGAGGCTTCAATCTTCAAAACTGGCCTTCAGGACTGTCTACTACCCCCAGGTGCAGCTGGGGACCATCAGTGGGGAAGGAATGGTCAGGCCAACGTCTGTGTCCCCCGGGCTCTTCAGTGTTCTCAAGTGAGTGCTGCTCCTCCTCTCATTCACCATTCCTGACACACTGATCCCAGTTCCACTGCACTAAAATAGAATATCCTGTGGGGATGCTGGGGGCTTTTATCTTCTGAGCTGTCCTGCTGTGAGGTGTTGTCTCTGCTGATCATTATTGTGCATCAGTCCTGGCTATACCTGTCTTAGTCCCTGTTAAAAGCCTCGAGTGGTTCAGCCTGAGGTGTGTGATGCTCTAGCTGCTGCCTTTCAGATGGCTGTTCATAAAGAAGAGGAAATGTGAAATTATCTAACAGCTGCTCAAAGTGCTACCAGCATCTCTGACAATCTCAGCTACTGTATGTTAATACCAAAGCACCGTGGATTTATGGTCAGACCTCCTGCAGATGGACTGAGTTTGTTTGGGCAGCCCAGAGTGATGCAGAGGTCCTGCTGAGATCAGGTGGCAGGAGTGCCAAGGAAAATAGCGACCAGCAGAGCAAGCTGAATGATTTTATGTAAGGCCAGCACGCCTGGCAGACTGCCTGGGGAGAAGCTGCACAGTTATATAACACTGGAGTGCTAATTCAAATTCTCTGCAGAGCTCTCTGGCTGGAGTCATTCTGGGACTTGAGTTTCTGTATTGTAAACAGCCTGCTCTCCCCTGCCAAACATTTCTTTGTCTACTCAGAGGTGAGTCTAGAGCAATTCGTGACTGAGTGCATAAGGCAGTGCCAGTTGCTTTGATTTTAATGCCCTTTCCTTTGCTATCTTTTCACCTTGCAGCCCTGGACTTTAGGCAGCTGCAACTAAAGAAAGTGATAACTTTTAAGGCAGAAAGATCTTAATTCATCCTCTGGGCCCATCTTTTTCTGGGGTTGTCTTTTTATTTTTAGGGACAGAAGAAATGGTTTAAAATAGGTCAGCCTTTTAATATATTTATTAAGCTCATTAAGTTTGGTGACTGGGATCTTGATTTCATTTCACTTCAGGAATTGCTTAGCTGTGTGTATTGCCAAGTTTTCAACCCGATTACTTTAGATGCTTGAGAAGTGAGAGCAAAGTATTTCTGCTGTCATTCCCTTGCAGGCAGCATCTGTGAGGAGCAGATAATGCTATTGATTATGACCTTAGAAATAAAAGTGTTTGAAGAAAGAAGTGAAGTTCGGTCCCTTGCTTTTACTCTTTCATCCCTTTCTCAGTCCTGATCATTGCCAAACTGGACAGGACTTGGACCTCATGGTTTGGAAAATTGTATAGCTAAGGAAGGAGCCCTGCCAGTAAAACAGCTCTGTGAGAGTTAAAGGTGTTAAGTGTAAAGGCCTTGACTATTGTAAATAGAAAGAAAACCCAGAGGGCAGGTTCAGCCTGCTGCTGATAGAAAGCACTCCAGAAGGACAGGCAGGTTTTGTCTAATCCATTTAAGATTCTGATGAGTTAGCCCAGCTGGAAGCTGCAGTCGTGACTGTTAAGTGACAAAGAACAAGTAGTTGGTGGATCTGTCTCCTTGGAAACACTCAGCCCAGGAGTTTATGCAGAAAGTTCAGCTCTGCTGCAGAAAACAAAAGTGTTTCAGAAGCTCATGTGTCTCCTCCTGTCTAAGGAGGTTGGGTTGAGATCTGTGGGGAGCACTCTGAGCAGTGCCAGTGACCAGGGAGCAAACTGAAAGCCTGCAGCTCCCATGGGTGCAGGGAACTGCTCAGAGCACCCGGAATTTCCTGCCTGCTTTTCCCATGGTGAGCTCAGTTCAGAGAGCTGCTGTCTGCCACACTGTGCACTCACATTGTTTGTTGTGGGATTGCCACATTCAGCCTTCTTGGGGGGAAAAGCACATCCCTGGGTAATTGTCAAAGGGAAAAGGATTTATTTTTCCATGTCTCCGTGCAGGAAGCAAACTTCTGAATTGCTTAGATGCAGAGAACACAAAAAATATTCTTTGTTCATCAGAGTCAGCTATCACTGGGTCCTCCATGAAACTTCAATTCCTGACAGCTTTCAAAGAATGGAAATTATAACCTCGTGCCATTTGACACCCATTTGCCTGTAGAGCACTGAATTTTATGGTACAGTGGTTTTTACTCAGTGTATAATTCCACTTATTTTGAAGTATATCATGTAGATTAAAATCTAACAGCTCCACAAGTCATAGTCTTTGCTTTTGTGTAGATCTTTTGGCTCTCTGCCTGACAGAACAATAAACTAACTTTTAATCCAAATACTGTCTTCTCCCTCCCTGTTTGTTTTTTATTTTAAGGTCAATTCTGGAAAAAGAAGGACCAAGGTCACTCTTCCGAGGGCTGGGTCCAAACTTGGTTGGAGTTGCACCATCAAGGTAAATAGTTAAACTCTTGCTAAAAGCTGTGTTTAAGGTGCCATCACAAATGTTACAGTGCATGTGTGATTCAAAATAATAGGCCATGAAGTTATCCCATCTGTAAACTGAGACATGTGTCTGCATTCTGCTCAGTGTACGCACCAAGAAATACTGATAAAAATCTGGTTTACACTTCTATGACACTGGAAGTTGCAGAGTAAACAAGGCACTTAAATGCCAAGTATACTTGAGTTCTAAGTCATTGCAAGAGCCACTTGAGTTCTAAGCCATTGCAAGAGCTTGAAAAGGAAGAGAAAGCAGTGCAGAGAAGTCTGTAGGTTAATAATTGCATTATTCTAATGTCCTGCTTCCCTTGAGCACATAGCAGTGCCTCCCTAGCAGTGAGTGGGAGCTGCATGCCAGGGCAGAGGCGTTGCTCTCTGGGCCTTGCTTGCCTAAATTCTTCTCAAATTAAAAACTGCAGCTGAAGGAGAAGGAGTCTCATTGCTGCCACCGAGCCCCAAAAGGGATTTGTGTCCCTCTTTCAGCAGCACCAAAGTTTGCTTGTATTTGGAAGTCTTACAGCACCTCAAAGGTCTCTCCCTGTGACTGTCCTGTTCTTGGCAGGGCTGAGGATCTCTGTGTCTAGGAAATTATAAAACTCATTAGCAGTTTGGATATTGGCAGGTGTTCTCTGCCTCAAACTGAAGCAGTTTTCCAGTCAGAAAGGAGCCTGAAGAGAGGTGAGCTCCCTCTCTGGCCTCGTAGGTGGGATGTCCCCCCGCAGAAGCAGGGAATCCTGTTTCTGTACAGGTAGCCTCTGCAGCAGGGCTCTGGATCCAGGACTCTGCTTCTCCATGGAACCCACTTGTGGTGTCTGCAGCACTCTGCTGCCTCCCACAGCAAAATCTTCCTGCCCTGTGGGTGTCAAACTGTGGCACTGCAGTGTGAGGGAGGAAAGAAAACAAAAACCCCTGTGTCCATGCAGATGGAAGTGGTCATGTGGAGGCCTCCTCAGAGAGTTCTGGTTTTCAGGGGGCTGGGCAAAGAGCACTAATTGTCTAGTTTGACATTGTCTGGTTTATATTGCTTTTCTTCTTTTTTTTCCCCCCACAGAGCTGTCTATTTTGCATGCTACTCCAAAGCCAAAGAGCAGTTTAACAGCATGTTTGTGCCCAACAGCAACATTGTGCACATCTGTTCTGCAGGTTCTGCAGGTAATGTTTGTAATTCCAAGAACAGAGGCCAGTGTGTGGCAGGTGCTGAAAATGTGCCCTTAATCTGAGGTGCTATATGCCAAAACCCAGGAGTTTGCAGCTGGCTTTGTCTACAGACGAGCTGTTTTTCTGTTCAGCATGGAAATATTTCTAGATTGTTGTTTACTAGTTTAGGATGTTTTTTTTTTCCCCAACTGCAATGCTCTGGTCATGTCTCTTAATGCAAGGAAAAAATACTAGTAAACACCATTAAACTTCTGATACTGCTTTTGCCAAATTGTTTCAGGATGTTGTATTTTTCCTACCAGGCTGGGAAAAAATAGTTTGTCCTTTTAGGAAAAATACTGCAGAAGAGCTCCCTTAGTTCAGTCATCAGTCACCAGAGTGGTCACTAAAAATAATCACTCCCAAAGTCCTTAATTAGGGGTGGGTTCTGTTAATGAGCAGCTCAATGGCACCACCTACAGCCCTGGGGAACACGAGTCCAAGTCAGGTTTGTGTCCCCACGGGTTTCCTTTGAGCTGGAATTCCAAATCCAGCAGTAAGGAAGGGATCTTGTCTGCAACAGCCTTTAGGAGCATGACACACATAATAAAATACGTGCAAAAAGGAGGAATCCATGGGCTGATGCTTCCTGGATTTTAACATGAAATTGGAAGCTGTGCACCTGTGTGGCTTTTGAAAGTGTTTCACTGCACAGGGTGTAAGGCTCATGGCAATACAATGGCCTGGCTTCAGCTGCACTTCTGGTCGTGTTTTTTCAGCCTTTATCACAAATTCCCTGATGAACCCTATATGGATGGTGAAAACGAGAATGCAGCTGGAACGGAAGTGAGTGACTGACGGGGGTAACGGGAGCCTCTGGGTGGCTACAGGAGCTTCTGGAAAACTGAACCATTGTGGTTTTACTCATGGCTCTTGGTGCTTTGATAGGTCTTGCCCAGTTTTTCCCTGACTGTCAGTTCCACTTTTCAAGCCATGTTTCTGTGTGGTCAGACTAGAAGTTCATGTTCTGTGTGTCTTATTTCAGTTTGATGCACAGAAACTATTGAGAAGGATGTGGGAATTGCCTTGAGTGCTGGGCTAGGTTCAGCCTCTGGTTTCACTGTAAATCTTTAGTTTAGCATAGCATTATTTTTCTCTGTGTTGCTTACAGAATCCTCTGTAGTTCTGGGGTTGAAGATGAGGACAAATGTGTTGAGGGCAGAATGTTGTGATACAGCAGTGGTAGAAGCTGTGGGAGGGCTGTGAGAGCTCACGTGGGAGGCTGAGCATGAGGGTGAAGTGTGTGTCTCTTGGCAGCATCACCTGCAGTGCTCCCAGATCAGACAGGTGAGTGTTCCTGCAGCCAGCCAAGGCCCCTGATCCCAGGTCAGACAGGAGGGCTGCTCAGGAGGTAACAGAAAGGGTGCTGCCTTCAAACTGGGATGAGCACACAGCAGTTTATTTCATATAACTTCTACAGGCAATAAGGATCTGCTGCAGTGCTTTAATGTTCTTTTGCCTCCTTCACCACTGTGTTGCTGTTAACCACACATCAGAACACAGAGGGAATCTGACAGCAATTGCTTTTAGCTGAATGCTTCACAGTCACTGGTGGTTATCAAAGCAGTAAGGGACTCTGCTAATAACCTGACTGCTTAGAATGGAAATTCCTTCCTGCAAGGACATGCTAGGTCAGATAAAAAGGATCTTATAAGGCACGACAACTTTATAAATAATTTATAAGACTTAATTCCAGCACTTTGCAGGGTGGCACCTGTGAACTGACTGCTGCCTCTTAAAATGAAGGATCATGTCTCATGCAGCAGACCTCTGTCTCTTGGCCTGCTGAAGATGGCTTTAAATGCAATCACCAGTTTGACACAAAGCAGTGTATCTTCAGTGCTTATTGTCTTTTAAGGCCTTGGTGTGAGCTGTGACAGACTAGATTGAACTTGAGCTGAAGGAATTATGAGTGTATATTAGTGAAGTAGCAAAGCCAAGTGTGCACTCTTAGCTTTGTAGTCCTGCTCTGTGCAGCTTTCCTAGGAGAATTTTGGAGTAAAACTTAGAGAACCATTTCTGTAGTTATAGAAAGTATTGAAAGCCATAAGGGTTTCTTTCAATATTAATTCTTTTTCTTGACTCATGGTATGCTGTGTTCTGTTTGTTTTTTAGAGTGAGGGGCTCCAAACCAATGAATGCTTTGCAGTGTGCTAGATATGTTTACCAGACAGAAGGTGTCCGTGGTTTCTATAGGGGCCTGACTGCCTCCTATGCAGGGATTTCTGAGACCATTATCTGCTTTGCTATTTATGAAAGTTTAAAAAAGCACTTAAAGGAAGTCCAGCTGCCCCCTTCTTCTAATGGGACCGAGAGGACCTCAACAAGCTTCTTTGGACTGATGATTGCTGCTGCTGTTTCCAAGGGCTGTGCCTCCTGTATTGCTTATCCTCATGGTATGTTGACCCTTCCATTTATGAGTGCAGTACAGCAGCTGTTGTCTGGAATCCAAGACAAATGCTGGGTCTAGGGCTGTAAAACCCTTAGTTGTTTGAAGGGCCAAATGCTTGTTACTGTGGCTTCTGCACTGGCATTTTCAGTACTGGTCCCACTGTTCCTAGTTAGACATGTGGCTGGCGACTGGGACTTGCTAGTTTAAAAACAACTCAAAAACCACCAAAAATCTGATTGCCTAATGTTTCTGTTCTCCCCAGTAGCCTCAGCTGGGTACGTACCCACAGGATTCTGTGGTCAGGTTGTGGGAAGCACTTGGGGACTGAATGATGTTAGTCTTTTTGGATAGATGTGAATTACATGGTTGTGTAGAAGGAGCAATATTGATTCTGTGAGCATCAGTAAAGCATTTAGATCTGTATTAGCTCCAGTGAGCCAATGACTCCTCTTTAACTCTTCCTCTTGCCTGAAGGGCAGCATGTCCAGGGTTCCATGGCTGGGTGTGCTGGCTGGCAGCTGTCCAGAAGGTTTCCCTGTCCCTGGGGTTTGCAGCAGGAGCTTTCCTGGTGTGGCACGTTTCTCCTTGGTAACTGTGGGCTCTGGTTCCCTGTTGTGCAGAGGTGATCCGGACCCGGCTGCGAGAGGAGGGCACCAAGTACAAGGCCTTCGTGCAGACAGCCCGGCTGGTGGCTCGGGAGGAGGGGTACCTGGCCTTCTACAGAGGACTCTTTGCCCAGCTCATCCGGCAGATACCAAACACAGCCATTGTCTTGTCCACCTACGAGTTAATTGTGTATCTCTTGGAAGAGCACGCAAAGTAGCAGAGCCAAGCTTCCTCTTACAGACTGAAGACCAATTTCTTCCTTGAACAAATAGTCCTTTAAGAGACTGTTGCTGGTGGAAACACTACAAGTCTGTGACCAACTGTGGATATTTCCTTTTGGACTCATGCTTTCTAAAAGGTCTCAAGTCATTAATGTTAATAGTTAATTATAATTTTTTTTAACTTGATAATTAAACTACTAAATTAAATTACACTATTTAATTTAATTATATGTTTGTCCTTTTCCTTAAGCACAGCCATATGTGGTCAAGGAATGTACCTCATATATCAAGTGATCTCTTGGACTGATGTTCATTAAAACTGTATTAAAACAGGAGAACTGGCTTGGACATTGGAAACTGTCTTCTTACAACTGGGTCATGTTGCTTTTGAGCGCTGTAATAGCCTAAGTGTCCAAATAAGTTTGAGAGTAGTTCTGGTTTTTTTCAGGGTGCATCGTTCACTGCTGTGTGAACACCCTGGTGTGTTCAAGTAGGACAGACTTGTTTCTTTTTTTGGAGGGTACGAACTGTGCACATCAGCATTTCTTAAAAAAGCCACTTGCACTGGCAATATGATGGTGGGAGGCTTTTAGTAAGTTCTGTAAGTTTTAGTAAGTTCTGTTAGTAAGTTTAGTAAGTTCTGTGTGCCCTGTGCATTTGGGATACATGGTTATGGTACTGGGTATGAACAGATCTGTTGTGGCTTTTAAACATGGCTTTGGTGCAGGCCTGAGAGCATAAGGACAGCCAGTGAGCCTGTGAGCAGGTGGAGCTTCAGGCTGGGATTTGGTGGCAGCAATGCGATGGGTGATAACTGCATTCAAACCTTCCTGTTTGTTCCCAGTAGACCCCAGCTGATGACTGGTACTGGAGGTCAGGTTTGACATCAGCATGATGTAGGAGCTTGAGAGAGTTGAATGTGTGTGTACCTCATTATGAGGCAAAACTGCAAAAAATAACTGATTTCTATTATGTCCTCTTGGATTTAACTTATCACATTCCTCCTAAGCTAAAATAGGAAACAGCTGAGTAAAAATTGACATGGCTTTTTTAATGGAGATGATGAGCAGCAGAAGCTTCAGGCTCTGTATAGGAGGTAAAACTGTCAAACAGTGTTTCTATTTTTGAGATCTAGGACACTTGTGCTGCTACTCTGAAACATTTTCTGATATTTTCTTTCCTAAATTAGCATTCTTGTATACTTCCCGTGCACTAGCTCGATTCTAAAATGTCAGTCAAATGTGTAGACTGCTGATGTCTTTTGAGAATGAGGGGAGGGAACTCCAACCCCTTTAAGAAGTCTGGGCCTGGGTAAAAGAGAAAGCAAGAGAAAGTGATCAAATTTTTGTTTTGCCTAAATATGATGGGAAATCAGGAATTCTGCAGGATTTTTGGTTTTGTCCTTTAAGTTTTGCTACCAATCCTGACGTAATTAGTCTTAATTTGATCAGGGGTTAGTAAGCTATATTGGGAGATAACAGAATCTCTGAATTAGTATAATTAAATCCTTTTTTTTTCCTCTCTCTAATAGAATTTTTAAAATTCACTAGCCCTTGATTCCTTAAACCCTGTAAAGAGTTACCATTTTTAGGTGATGCTCTGTGAGCAATCCCATTGATGTCACTGAGTATGGAGTAAGCCTATTACATGAGGGCAGAATTTGAAGTAGCTTTTTCCAAAACGATACCTGAATTTAAAAATAACCAAAAACCTTCCTCTGTTTGTCAAAGTCAATCTAAAGGAATTATTCACTGTTCTTTTCTCTTCTCCAGCTTCTGCAGAAAGTCATTTTCATGGAAGGTAGGTAAAGACTTAATTACTAGACCCTTTGTAGCTTAATTATCAGTAAGGTGATGAAACTACTGCTGTCTGATCACAAAGATTCCATTCACTTTACCAGGACTGTGCCTGTGTCCATTCATGAATTAACAGTTAAATGGAAGTGACACACATACTGTTGCTGCAGTATTATGAGCTACTCCTGATGGTTCATTTCATTTTGGGAGTATTTCTGAGCCACTCGAGGATTTCCCAAGTCCTTACACTGCAAGACTTACTGCCTCCCCTTAGATATCTGTGGTTCCGTGCTTGTTCTGTGCTTGTGCCCCTTGCACAAGTTCCTCGTTAGCTCCTTTGAGGAGGAAACTAAATTTTAAACAGTGCAGCCCTGCTTGGACTGATAGTACAGCTAGGGCTGATAGGAAGGGAGGGATTTGTGTCGGGAAGATGGACCAGCTCTGCAGCACAGTCCCGGAGGACACGCAGGAGGTCTTGGCCAAAAGACTGGGTGGGTTGTTCTTCCTCCCTTGCCTATCATTTGGCCTCATAATACAATCCCTAAGTAATTGCACTAAACAATAGAAGAGAGAGGGGAAAATGATGTGCCTTTTAAATTCATTAAGATGAAATATTCACTGTTACTCCACAGAATTCATTTCCGTGGTTAAATTTGTACAGATGGAAATGCAACAGTGAAGAGCCCTACCATAGTTAAGCTTAAAACTACAGTTTACTCCCAGCACAAATATTTGTCTATGAAGAGCTTTTACATTTATGCCTTTTTTAATAAATGATGCTGACATAACTTGGAACTCTTGAATTTTAAGCAATTTTATTGTGCTGAGAAGGTTTTCTTTCGTTTTAATCACAAAAACAGCTACACAGTTTGGGGCTGGGTCAATCTCATATTTTGGAGAGATCTTAACCTCTTACTTTCATGTAAAAGCACAGCACGATTGTTGGAGTACTGCTTCCAGCTCTGTGAGAACAGCAGATGCCGGTGCTGAGGGATCAGAGCATAAACGGGGTGATTTCCTTTCCAGTGCCAGCTCCCTGCCTTGTTGCAGACCCTTGTGGTGCTGCTGGGAGGGGTTTGAAGCCTTTTCCCCTCAGAGCTGGGGCTGAGGAGTGACCCTGGGGAGACCGAGGGACTCATCCCAGCCTGCAGCATCCTCCTGGAGGAACAGGCACTGATCTCTGCACGCCCTGGGCAGCGACTGAGCGAGGGCAGGGTATGGTTTGTGCCAGGGGAGCCTCATGTGGGCATCAGGCTCTTCCCCAGAGGGTGCTGGGCACTCCCCAGGCTCCCTGGGGCATGGCACGGCCGAGGCTGCCAGAGCTCCAGGGATGCCCAGGGAGGGATTTTGGGCTGTGTAGGCTGGTTTTTGGCTGGATTTTTTTTTTCCCTGTTTTTTTTGTGGGTTTTTTTTTTGGTTTTTCTTTTTTTTTTTTTGCTGGTGTTCTGCTGGAGCTTTGTTGTGTTTTGCCGGCCTTTTGCTGTGTTCTGCTGGTGTTTCGCTGTGTTTTGCTGGCGTTTCGGCGGCGTTTTCCTGCATTTGGCTGGCGCTTTGCTGGCGCTTTGCTGGCGTTTTGCTGCATTTGTCTGGCATTTTGCTGGCATTTTGCTGTGTTTTGCCGGCGTTTTGCTGTGTTCTGCTGGCTTTTCACTGTGTTTCGCTGGCGTTTCGCTGTGTTTTGCTGGCATTTTGCTGTGTTTCGTTGGCATTTTGCTGTGTTTCGCTGGTGCTCTGTGCAGGGCCGGGGCTGGACTGTGCCCTCCTACCAGCTCAGGCCCGTCCCTGCCGTCACCCGGACTAAATTTAGCAGAGCCATGTCCGCGGCGGGCGCCGGGCCAGGCACGCCGGGCCAGGCACGACCTCCCCGGGCCGCCCCCGCGGGGCCGGGGCACGGCGGGCCCGGCCGCCCCCGCGCCACGATCTCGGCCTTTGCGGCGCTGAGTCACGGCGGCCGCGCCTCACGACTCCGGCCCCGCCGTGACTGACGCGCCGCCCCCGCGGGCCCAGGGGCGGGCCGGGCGGCGGCCGCGCCCCTACAAAGCGGCTCCGCCAGCGCCGGGCCGGCGGCGGCACCGGGCATGGACGGGGCCGGGCTGGGCGCCACCGCCTGCGCCGCGGCCGCGGGGCTGCTGCTCTACCGCATCGCGCGGAGGTACGGCCGGGGAGCGAGGGGAGCACGGCAGGGAGGAGGAGGAGGAGGAGGAGGAGGAGGGAGGCCGGGCCATGGCGGGATGCGGCCCGAAGGCGCCACGCGGGGCCCGGGCCCGCCCGCTGTGGGAGCGGCGGGGCCCGGCCCTGCGCCCGGCCCCGGGGTGGGTGTGCGGGCAGGGCCCTGCGGGAATACCGGGGAGAACTCTTCCCCATGCCGGGAACGGCTTTGTGTGCCCGCTGAGCATCGTCCGTGCTGCCCGGGCACACCGCTCCCGGAGAGCCCCGGCTCGGCCCGGCCCCGGGGTGGGTGTGCGGGCAGGGCCCTGCGGGAGTACCGGGGAGAACGGCTGGCAGCGTGCTTCCCCATGCCGGGAGCGGCTTTGTGTGCCGGGCCGAGCATCGTCCGTGCTGCCCGGGCACACCGCTCCGGCCATCCCGCTCCGCCCTGCTTCCCTTCCGCGGCTTTCAGGCAGGGATAGAGGAGATAGATCCTGCTCCTTTGGCTGCTGAAGGATGGATTGCTGGGGAACAGGTTTGTAAAATAACAGCGCTTTTAGCACAACCAGGGGAGGTTCTATACAAGTCAAAATTATTGATTAGGGACCAAAATTCTTTGGTTACTTGTTCCTTAATTGCACAGAACGTTCCTGACCTTAGAACAAATTCAGAGCAATTTTGGAAAGCGTCAGGAGAGATGTCATGATTCAGATCTCGTGGAAGGAGAAAAGCTTAATTTGACAGATTCTAATCTAGCATAGCATGGAAGGAATGTAGTGATGTGTGGAATATAAGGCTTTTCAGTCTCTGTAGCAGCAATAGACTTTGCAGCCTGCTCATCTGTTAAGTGCTTCTATTGGAGACAAGCCAGTCCCAAGGGCTCCCTGTGTTGAGGTTCACTTGCAAGGGAAGCGTATTCCTGCACCCTCAATGTGATGCCTAAGGTTTGCTCTAAAGCATTTTCTGTTTATTTAACCATATCAATGATCAAGAGACATTAGTCCCTATACAAGACTTGGCCTTTGTGTGACATATTTAGGGTAGACAAGAAATCCAAGTGGCCTAAAGCAATCCCAGTGAAGCAGGCAAGATTTCATTGACCCAGTTGAGGCTAGCATGCTTTTTGAGGGAGGAGAGTGGCTTTGTTTTGCTCAAGTTCATCAAAAGGTCTCTGAAATTGAAAGCATTTCTTCCCCAAGTCCTTGAAGACTGCCGGTAAATTCTTTCAGGTGACCTTGATAATTCTTTGAGGCTACATGTTTGTGTTTCTCAGTACTATCCTGGTACTTCTGAATTTCTTATTCTCCCTTGGTTTAATGAATCTTCCATAGTCATCAAGGAGGACAGCTTAATAAGGGGCACAGATGTGATATGAGACATAGCTATGATGCTGCCTTTGCTTTTTGTTTATCAGGGAGATAAAAGATTTGATGTCCAGATACCAGCAGAGCCTGGGGTGGTTATCACTGGGTGTCCCTGCCTGAGTGCACTGGGCACCTTTTTCTGCTTGAGAGGACACTAAGTGTGGCTCTTGGGGGAGGACAGGCTGCACTGTAACTTACATCATCACTGTACTAGAAATCTGGTCTTGTGGCTAAATCTTGTCTCTAGCTGCTACTTCTGAGTAAATGCATCTACATCACAGCTCACCTGCTGGAATCTGGGCAGCTGTGATGTGTTTTCTTGCACTGGACAATGGGGTTTAGCGTTGGCTCTGCCCTGACAGACCCCTTTACTGACAGGTGGTGGGCATGGGCACAGCCTGGAGTTTGGCAGCTGTTCTGTGCCACCCAGGAGTTCCCCTGCCAGGGAGCTGAGTCTGAACCCAGCTGTGCCAACAGCGCCGTGCCAGCTCTTGGTCTGTCCAACTGCCACCAGATGTGGCTTGATCAGAACTGTCCTGTGCAAAACAGCTCCTTTTCCCCATGTACTTTTTTGTTCAGATTTGCTGGTATAGCCATTTGAATAATTGCTTTGTAATCCAGTTGTGCCAGAATGAAGACTGCTGCTTTAAATACTTTTAATAGAGAATTGGGGTTTTTTCCTAATCCTTGGTAACCCAGTGAAGAACTGCACATCCACCAGTGTCTCTTTTCAAGACTACAGAAAAGTAAACATCTTCATCTTCTGACTTAAAGAGGGTGGGGAATAAATGTAAATATTTGTATTTACAAATGCAGGTTTTTATTACCAGCACTTACCATGGTAGACTGTTGTTCTGGCAATCCATTAGAAGCGTGGACTTCAGCATGACCTTAAATGTGTGTATAAATGAGAAGGGAAGAGTTCTGGGCAGGAGCCTAAGTTCCTCATGTTACATGACAGACACAAACGAGTTGCTAACCAGTGTTTGTCAATGGGACCTGCAGAGCTGCAGCCTGATCTTTGTGAGCAAAATAAAGGAATCCAGCAGCTTCTCACAAAGGAACAGGGTGTCATATTACCTGAGCAATGTCAGACATTTAGGTGTTGATGTCATAAGTGAGTTTACTGCAGGTATTTTCCCCCCAAGTTAGTCTTAAGCAAATATTTTCTACCTGCAAAACAGTTTGTCCGAGACTGGGAGTATTTTCTGAGCCAGTCTGGGTGTGCAGGTTACACAGGGCATTAGCACAGCTCCTCAGCTGTGAGTGGAATCTCTGTGCCTGAAGTAACTCAATCACTTCTTGTTGCTCAGGTTTTAGTTTGCAGGGAGGTTCTCTGTCCAGTGGAGCTGGTTCAGATTAGTTCAGTGGTGGATTATGAACTCCTCAGGGATGATTTGCCTTTCAATTTGCAAGGGATTGAGCACATGGTAAAGGCTCCATTTGTGTTGGCAGTCTCATACCAGGATCTGATTTTGGAAGCAGTGTGTGCTTTAGCTCACTGCCCTCAGCTGCTGCCTGAATTCAGTCAAGGTAAATATAGCTCCAAAGTAGTTAAATCTGTATTTGAAGAGTCTTTCCAAATGCAGAACTTGGTTTTTGTTTTTTCAGTCCTACCTACGTGTTCTTACCTAAACAACTTTTTTCTTCCCTTGTTCTTCTGCATCCACCAGATTGGGAATTTGGGATTTTTTTGCACCTATTTCTATGGCAACAGATTATAGGTTCACAGAAGGAAGTATTACTGCCTTTTATCCTAAATAATGCAGGACTTAGCCATTTGTTTTGCTTATATTGCAAATGAAGTGCTGCTATTTAATCCTTGGTAGTACTTCCTGAGCCTCAAGAGTGAGAAATGAAATCCTGTTTGGAAAAGGATGGAAAGGCCTTGAGCACAGTGAGGATTTGGTCTCTGATAGCAGCAAGTTCTCAGGTAGGGTTTGGCACTGATGGATTTTGCTTTACAGCATGACTGCTTTTATTCATTTCTTCACCTGTGCTTTCCATTTCTGTCATCCTTGACATTAGTGCTGTTACCTCTGTCATGTCTTGGAATTTAGAGCCCAGGGGTGGGTAGGGCTGAGGGGAGGTGTGTCTCGTTTCCTGGGTGCCAGAGGAAGGGATTGTGGCAGGTCCCACAGAGGCTGGACAATGACCTCCTTCAGAGGGTGGAGCTCAGGCTGTGCCCCAGGAGCCGCAGGGTTTGTGTGCTGCTGGCTGAAGCTGTGTGTTGTATTTGCACAGCTTTTACACCTGGGACAGTGAGATTGGGCCAGTGCAGCAGGTGCTGCTGTCCATCCTCCAGCTGGCTGTTTTGACATGTGCTTGGCTTTTGGACAGCAGGAGCTCATGGATAATTCAGACTATCAGCCTCGATTTGTCTGCTTTAAACTCTGGGTTGCTTTGGGGGGTTTTATTGCCTGTTAGTTTTAGCAGTGATATTTTTATGTCAGATCAGTTGAGCCCCCTCGGCAGTGAAGAATGTTGAGCAGGGAATATTCATTTTAAGAGGGGTGTGGGTGTTTGCATCTATTTTGAGATGAGAGTCTGTCATCCTAGTAGCTCCAGCCATTTTCTTTCAGCATCTGGCAGGGAATCCTCTGTACATTCTGACTTTTCAGTGCTTCATTTCAAGCATATCCTCATTGTTAGTGCCTAAACAGGAGGCTCAGACATTGCTTGAGGGTTTGATTTTTTATGAACTGGGTTTCAAGGCATGGTCTATGGAAATGTGAGTGGGAAAAATGTTAATTGTGGAGATCCAGCTGCAGAGGTGATGGCTGAGAGAGAAGACCCACCTGGCTGTTTGGTTGCAGGGTGCCAGACATCACTTGTGCAGCATTCAGATGCTTCAGCAGCAGAGAACATTCCCTAGAGCTGGGAGCACTCTGGCTGCTGTTATTTGCTCCCCTGCTCTGGTGCCCTCTCTGCTGCTGCAGTGGAGCCACACAGATTAATGAATTCCCTGCTGGAGCTGGGCTGGTGGCAGCTGGGTCCATCTGTCTGCATAGCTGCCATAGCAATCCTGGGCAGCTGCCCTCCCTTGGAAGGGTACTGGGACTGGTCCTGATGAACCCAGACAGCTGCTGTGGTGCCTGACCTGCCAGGGAGCTCCTCTTGGGGATTGCACTGAGTTTTGAGACAAATGCAGAGCTTCTCCAGCAGGCAGGCTCAGGGGTCAGGCTGCTGAAGTTCTTTGCTCAAACATCTGTCACAACCTGTTTTGGTGGGGCCACGTCACAGCTGTTTGCATTGGCTGTTGTTTTAGCAGGATTGCTTTAGAAAACAGGGGGCTCATGGATCAAGGTCATTAATCTTTATCCCTTCAGTCCTAGTGCATAAAAGCAGGGGACGCCCCTTTGCTGGGTTTCTGAGCACCGTCAGCAGCAGCTCTTGTGAATCCTGACTTCCTTTTCCTGGAATCCTGTGTATTAAGCATCAATTCTACTGCACCTTCTCATAGAATAGCATTGCTGATTATGGGGAGGATTCATACCCCCAAATATGCCCCTGAAAAACAGTGAAGTGGGTAAATCACAAGGTTGTTATTAAAGTTCTGGCATGTCCATGGTACTGGAACAGAGGGATGATTGTCAGGCAGAATTTATTTCTGCTTTAGCATTCCATCTTTTCATTGCTGAAAGGACTACTCCAAGTCATACCATGGAGCACTCGGAATGGGAAGATTGGCTGTTTGCCTGCATTTCACTTTTGGAAGCCATTGTCTCCTCTCCATCAGCTGAGCTCAGTGCTCCTGCCTGAGAAGTTTGTTCTCCCCGCGGGAATGTCAGCGTTCAGGAACACACAGAATCGTGGGATATGATTATATGGAGGTGCTTTTATTGAGAGCTCTGGGAATCAGGGGTACAGACCCAAATCTGACTCCAACATGACTTTTGAGCTGAATGTATTTTATATTCTATCATTATATAACTTACATATTAATATTAAACTTATATTGTTCTGTTGTATACATTGACATGAGTTTCTCGTGATCTTTCTTAGGCCCCTGACCACAGTTTCTCTTGATTATTCTTATGATTCAACAGTAATTACATTTAATTACTAAACAATCATCACATCTAACAATTATATCATTTATCATGTACTAGCTACGCAGGTGCAATTCTAGCAAGGTACAAGGCCTACATGTACCCAGGGTATTTATTTTTCCAGGGCCTACTAAGCTTAATTTTCCTTTTAACCCTAAATCCCCATGATTTTAAAACCCTTTTACTACCAGGAAGAAGCCCACGCACGTGACGGTGAACTGCTGGTTCTGCAACCAGGACACGGTGGTGCCCTACGGGAACCGCAACTGCTGGGACTGCCCCAACTGCGAGCAGTACAACGGCTTCCAGGAGGTACGGGGCAGCTGGCACACACCCTGGGCAGGCTGGCACACACCCTGGGCAGGCTGGCACACGCCCTGGGCAGCCTGGGCCTCAGGTAGCATGGTGCAGCTGCACTGCAGGTGAATGGGCAGCTGGCAGCTCTGTGCTGAGCACCCGAGAGCTCAGCACCTCAGCCTGGGGAAAGAATCCGCTGCGCTGGGGAGTGCTGACTAGAGAGATCCAGACAAATGGTCCTCTCTTACTTTAAAGGGTAAAAGTGGCCTCGACCTATCCCTTAGTAATACTTATTTTACTGTATGGGACAATTCTTCTCTGGCTTTGTATTCTGTTAAATAGCAAAGCCTGCCTTGAGCTGAAATCCAGCACCATCAGCTGCTTGCGGTAGGTGTGCAGGACAGTGGAGATGGGGGGAAGATTTGAAGCTTTTTTTCTCTTTATTTATTTATTTTGTTACATAGGTGAAAGCTAATGAAATGCAGAGCTGCTGACAGAGCTTAGGGAATCTTACTGTCAACCTAGCTTTGATTTTATGATTGAATGTTTGCTTTTCCCCCTGCTTTTTGTCAGAATGGAGACTACAACAAGCCCATCCCTGCCCAGTACATGGAACACCTTAACCACGTTGTGTCAGGCAGTCCAACTTTCTGTGACCCCACCAAACCACAGCAGTGGGTGAGCAGCCAAATTTTGCTCTGCAAGAAATGCAACAACCATCAAACCATGAAAATCAAACAGCTGGCTTCATTCTCACCAAGGGAGGAGGTAAGTGTTCGTTAGGGACTGCCATCACTGGAGAATGTTTGTCCAAGGCATTCCCATCCATGGTCTGCTATTCCTGCTCTGTTTATTCCATGCTGCAGCCTAGTAAGCAGGAGAGAGAGCAAACAGTTTTTCAGTGTGCTGTGGAATGATGTTCCAACAGTCTTCAGAAGCACTCTGTGGCACTCCAGTGCAGAGAAGTTCAGTGGTTAGTGTTGTAAATTTACCTAATTCTACTTCAAAGCTGGAATGTTCCCCTGTTCTAGATGAGCACTGGAAACAGAAGCTTGAGCCCAAGACATTTCTGAGATCATCTTACAACTCCAGTACTTCCCATGGCTGAGTTTATGGGACCTGAGAGGCACAACAACCCACTAGTTAACATGAAGCCTTAATAGATTTTGTTTTCCTGAGGCCCTGGCTGTGCTGCTCTGCACTTACAAGGGAAGTGGGAGAGGAATCCTGTGCAACCATGATTTCCCTGGTTAGGCATCTGTGCTTAGGAGGGCAAAGGGACTTTGAACTTAGAGCAACAGGACTTCCTGCTGAGCAACTTCTTGGCCTTCCCATTACTTAATATGCATAGAGGATGGGATAGTGGGGTTTCTCCTTTGCAGATTTATGGCTCCCTAAAGTTTTGTGCAGAGAATTTAGTGCTACACTCCTTGGCCTTTAACCATGGTCAAGCCTGTGGTGTGATGTGTCCATCCTCTGTCTTGCCTAATCCAGTCTGCTTTGTGTAATTGTAATGAGTTTAATCAGAATGATTCCTGGAGAACAGATTGAAATGTGATCGTGCTTAATGATAATATTTTTGGCTGGTGCCCTTTTCTCAGCTTTATTTCTGGTCCCTGCCTCTTGCCAGACCTATCCAGTTGCTCACGTACTGCCAGCCTTTGGCCCCTTTTTAAGCATTCAGTGGGCTGCAGTGCCTGTGCCAGCTGAGAAACCTGGGATTGTGTTATCTAGTGTGCTTGGATAAGGGTGTCAGTGACAGCAGGGCTGGCTGTTCCAGGGAGGGATGAGCCTGGAGTGAAGGAGCCACAGGGCTTTGGTGTCCCCTCATTGGAGGAGAAGAAGAGCAATTGTAGTCACTTGTCTGACCTATGTGAGATCATAAGATCTCAACAAAGACAGCAAAATCAGGCAGGGAAATTCAACATCCTGATGCTGGGCCACAGCAGCCTTCTCCAAGGCTCTTCTTTGCTGTCCCTTCTGGGACGTGGGGCTGGCTCAGCTCAGCTCTGTGTGAGGCTGGCTGTGTGCCTGGCCTGCAGCTTGGTTCAGGGAGCTGGCCCTGTGGGACTGGGTGAGCTCTGCCTGCCTGTCAACAGCAAACATGACAACTGCTGAGGCACCTGCACTTCTCACCTACTTTTCCCCTGCCCTTCTCTCTCCAGGGCAAGTACGATGAGGAGATTGAGGTGTACAAGCACCACCTGGAGCAGACCTACAAGCTGTGCCGCCCGTGCCAGGCTGCTGTGGAGTATTACATAAAGCACCAGAACCGGCAGCTGCGGGCGCTGCTGCTCAGCCACCACTTCAGGCGCCGGGAGACGGACAAGAGCTACACCCAGGTGGGTGGGGACACGTCAGGGAGTGCAGGGACAGGGACACAGCTCTGCCACTGCACCTGCCTGTGCAGCTGGGAGAGGGAGGCAGCAGCCCGGGGCTCTCTGGGTGCGTGGCAGCAGTTTAGAAGAGCACAGGAGAGCTGCCAGAGACGCTTGTAATGTTAGCTTGAGGTTTGCCTCTTGCTGGTGTCATTCAGCACAGTTGCCAGAAGGTAACTCTGATTACCTTAAGGAAGGAAAATAATGGGACAGGCAGAGCAAGGGAGGTAGGGAAGCCAATTTATGAGTGCGGTGCAGGAAATGACAAAGTACAAGGGGGAAAAAGAAAAAAAAAAGAGCAATGGGAATGGAATTACGACCTTCTCGTTGTTTCACTGCCCTGCCTGACCTTGGCTTCTGCTCATGTCTCTGCAGTTGCTCCTTGCTAGTGTACAATAATCCCATGTGGTGTCAGCCCAGTACAGAGACTTAGAAGGACTTGAGCAGAACAGTCCAGTAAACCATACAGTCTGGAAGTGTTTCATACAGCACCGTTTCAAAACCTTGCTGCAGTTCATTCAGCTTCTGACAAGGTGTTTCTCCCTTCCTCTGCAGAATCTGTGTTCATCCTCCTCTTCCACTTCCATCACCACGCCAGCTCAGGTGATACTTCTGCGGTTCCTGGCCTTCCTCAGCTGTGCGTTCCTGGTTCTGATGGCCTGGTACGGGTCAGGCGACCCCTTCTCCCTCAGCACGGCTGTCCCTGCCGCTGTCCCCTCCGGCCCCGCGCCCGTGCGGAACAGGACCCGCGGTGACGGTGACGGTGGCAGCTCGGGGCGCGGCTGGCCGGAGCTGCTCCGCCTGCTCCCGGAGCACCTGCTGGAGAGCCTGAGCGCGGCGTGGGCCTACGGCAAGAATCACCAGATGGCAGTGGCTGTGCTGGGGCTCTTCACCTGCCTGCTGGCCATGTTCCTGGCGGGGCGCATCAGGTGGGTGCGCTCGGCTTCTGTCTCACTCAAGCTGCTTTAGTGGCAGCTCTCTTGTCCCGTGTTGCCTCGGTGATCCGGGGCTAAACACGTTCCAGAAGGGCACATGTAGTGCTGCGTGCCTCGGTTCGTTCCATTTAAGCTTGAATTACTGTGAATGAAAAGCTGCCTGTGCAGCTCCGGCAGAGAATGAACTGATCTGCTCCGGCAGCAGGCAGGGCTGCACACGAGGTGCTGTAGCCAGCACCGGTGCAGAGCCTGCTCAGTCTGGGTACCCTCCCCACCTTCCCTCTCCTTGCCCAGGGCCGAGGCGGGTGGCTGGTGTTTGAGGTTTGGTTCTTGTCCCATGGCAGGCTCCGGCGAATCGATGCCTTTGCCTCGGTGCTGTGGTTCGGAGTGATGAGCCTGCATTTGGCCGAGCGCTACCTGAAGACGGAGACGCCCAGCTGGCTGGACACGGCCAAGTTTGGCACCACGTCCCTGTGCTGCCTGGTGGGCTTCACCGCAGCCGTGGCCACGCGGAAGTCAACGGGCCAGCGGAGATTCCGGCCCCGAAGGTCAGAGCCAGAGCAGTGACGCTGGGGGAAGGAGGAAAAAGGCCTTGTGAACTCTTTGCAACTGGTGCTTCTCTCTCCTCTTTGTTATTTTCCCTTCCTCTGTGTCTCTTTTTTAAAATTAGATCAGCAGTGAAGATCTCTTCTTTCTTTTTTTAAAAAAATATATATTTATGTATGCACTTATATATATGTGTGTATATATATATATATATATATATATATATATAATTTTTCCCCATCCTTGCTTACCACTGTGCTAGCATTTCCACTGCTAGCCATGGAAGCTACTTGTGCTGCCTCCATTCTCCCTTCCTCCTACGCCCTACGTCAGCAGTACAAATATCCAGCTTCCCCAAAGCCAGTTCTTCCAGCAACTGCCTCACAAACTCCTCCACAAATGCAGCCTCCTCCTCCCCATTCTGCTCCTCCAGCCAAAGAGATTCTGGCTCCTCCTGTCCTCCTGGTTCTTCTCACTGCCTCTCCATCTTTAGCCACTCACAGAGGAACCCTCTGCCCTGATCCACCATGGGGCCTGGGCCACCTTCACTTTCCTAATGGTGCTGGTCATTTTAATTTGGAACTGATGGGAGCTTGCCTCTGGATTTGGAGCCCTCGTTAACACGTGCTGTGGTGCCCAGGCACGCGAGGAGGGGACCACACAGAGCCCATAACCTGGTTCTTCTTGCCTTCCACTGTGTAGCATCACTTACCTGCACCCTCTCACTCTTCCCTTCTCCTGGCTCCTTTTTCAAATGGAGAAGTGTCCTTAAGTGCTTTTGACTGAAACATCAGTAATTTATTCAAAAAGGTGCTCTAAAAAGCCATGGTGCTCAGGGTGTCTTAATACCTGAAAGTATTCAGCTGTTTGAGGCTAAATTTTCAGACCTACCAGTGGTTGTTGCTTTCAGTGCCAATTTTCTTTGGGTTTTTTTACCCACCTGCTCCCCAATCAACATCTGTGTATAAGCACAGCTGGATAAAAATGCCTCTGTTCCTCCACTCCTATAGCCTTAGAGAGAAGTATGGGACTGCCAGGCTCATGCTTTCATGGTACACCACTGCTCAGTCAGTCTTCATTGCTGGGAGCGCAGATTGGAAGGGTGTGCTGTAGGAAGGGGTGGGAGCTCTGCTGTGGGACTGCATGGCAACAGAGATGGATTTTTTTGGGTTACTTGCAGGGGTTCTTTTTGCAGTCTGGCATTGTGCTAATACTGCTGAAAAAAGGGTCTGGAAATTGTGACTTGGAGTTGAGTGCCTGGCACTCCTCTGCTGAAAGCTGTGGTGGCTGGGTATCACTGTGTGGGGAGGAAGGAACTTAGAGCTGTTTGGGTTTTTTAGGATTAACTTGTTGGGGCCTCTTAGGATAAGCAGTCTGATTATCCTGCATTGTTGTTTGAAAGGCACTCCACTGAGTTTCTCATATGGACTTTGGTTTTTCAAGAGGAAATGGCACTTTTACAGAACATCTGCTATTTTCTTCTGTTCAGAATAGCGCAATGGAACTCACCACCCTAATAGTCTGATGTTATTTAATTGGGTCTAGTGATCTTCCAGTGTATAAACTATAAAATAATCAGAGTGGAGCTCTCACTGTGAAGTACCTGCAACTCCTGCTGAAAAATGCAGACACTACTGGGTGCTGCAGATGCTGGTGAAATTAGAGGAGCTTTTCTAAAGGAAGCAAAAGCTATTTCCTAGCTGCTCATACTTACTGTTCCTCAAACTGGTGTTCATTGTGAAAGCATAAAGGTAGCACTGCCAAAAGCTCTGAAATTCCTTAACAAAAAGCCAGGCTGAGTCATGGGGAGGTGCAGCTCGTGGCTGTGTGCCTGTAACTGAGCAAGGGAGTGGCCACACAGACCTGCTGCCCACCTGGGCTCTCCTTTGCAATCTTTTCTGGTGCCTTCAGATAACTGCAATATCCACCTCCGAGCTAACAGAACCTGCCTCCATCTGGTGCTTGTGAATGATGCTGAGGGTTGTTTTATGTACCCACAAGAGGAATCCAGCACCTGCAAAGTCTGGTTCCATCTTCCAAGTTCCCATGTCCTGACCCAAAACATTTGTCTTCCAGCTCACAGGCATGGGAAACCTTGAGCTGTTATGGCCATTAAGTGAAATAAGGTATCTGGACTTTTTTTTTTTAATTCCTCCCTTCTTCCTGCTTCAGGACTTCCAAATTCTCCTCATAAAATACGTGTAAGAAAAGACTTTTATCTGTGCAGATTGTCTTCTGCACTTACCTGTACAATTTGGATTGAAATTCCTCTTGCTGTTCTCCTGTGAGATGGGAGGAATGGGAATGGGAGGAACCTCATATTCGTAGGATATACTGAGAAGACTCAAAGGAGGGTTATGAGAAGCTGACAAACTCTGTGGGAATGTCATGCCTGATTTCTGTCAGCAATGTCCTTTTATTAATAAGAATGAAATGTATCTGTCTAAATTCTCTTGCCCAGTAGTAAGGAAACTTTCAGTGGCAGCTTCTAAAGATGGCTGTTAGCCTCTTCAGATGTTTTATTTTCAGGAGCTGAAAGCCAAGGCTGTGTTGAGCTTCACTGTGTCCTGTTTCCTATTGAATCCTATCTCCTCTAAGTATCTGTTTTCCTCCCTTTTTAGGAGCACTTTTGTTTTTCTATTTAAACGTGACTCATCCTCAAGCTCCTTGGGGTCAGGCACCTTTTGTGACATTTTGCTCTGAAATGTTATATTGGTTTCCCATGCCTGTTCTTTTCTCTTGTTATCTTTTTCCCTGTGCAGTGCTGGGAGGGGATGGGGAGGATGCACACCAAACATTGGGAACAGGCAGTTGCTAGAACTGTGGGAAGGAGAGGATTTACACTGTGAAGCCTAAATAATCCTGTTAAGGAATGTTTTAGCTTTGTTTGCACAGCAAGTGCAAATCTGTACTGAGTTTAAAGTCCTTTAATGTGGGAGATATGTTAACTGCAAGTGACATCCGTTTGTCTTCACTTTATGCAAATTAATACAAATGAAGTATATTTACTAGTTGCACTAATTTATATGTCAGAACATCAGAAAGCTGCTTTGTTTTCTGGCCAAGCTGTACAGCTGATCTCTGTGGTGCTTTGTTCACAACTAACAATTGAAGAACTTTTGTGCTCGTAATTGGGAACATTTCAAAGGTGAAACAGAATAACAAAGTACATACTGAAGTGGGGCTCATTTAATGCCAAAGAAGCTTTTGGTTTTGCTCAGGTGTCAGCTTATTTTCCCCACTTCTGGGTGCCTCAGCATGTCTGTGCTGCTGCTTCTAAAAACAACCACCACCTCAGAGCCTCAGAACCAAACTTGCAGCAATTGAATTGTTGGTGTTTTAGAGACTCTGATGCTGACAGCCTCCTTCCTTTCTCCTTGTCTTACCTGCTTTTGCTGATGGTGGAGGATGATGGGTCTTTAGGGGTAAGGGAAGAAAGGAGGAGGAGGGTGGGTTTTGTCCAGAGGTGTTCTGATTTATAAACTGTAGCATTCAGTCTGTCCCAGCTGTCTCAGACATCGAGCCCTGCAGAGAAGTTTTAAGTTAGCAGTATTCTGCTGTTGACTGTGGAAAAAAAAATAGTCAAACCACTACTGCCTTTGCTGAGACTGTTCTTGCCACACCTGATTTCAAAGCCAGATAGGCTGTTCCAGACACTGCCATGCCATAGGTTTTATGGAAGGTGCTTTGCATTTTTCACTCAGAGTTAGACATGTCACCTAGACGTAGATATCTGAGGTACATCGTCTAACTGCATGATTGCTCGCCCCACACCGAGCCCAGCAGGAGAAAATGTGTGTTTTAGTGCACAGTGGTGCTGTCCTGTGCATCTGAGGTGCTATTTTCTGTGACACAGAAATCCTTCTGGGTGGGATAAGAGCCAACAGAGGCTTGGTAACAGCCACAGCTGGCACAAAATCATCCAGAACCATTTGGTCACTGTTTTGAGCTTCTTGTTTTCCCTTTGCTGGGCTCTTACTTCAGGCCACAGAGGAACACATGGTGGTCTCCAGGTGCTGTTTTGTTGCCTGAGGATTTTCTCAGCCATGCAGGCTAGAGCATGTGAATATCTTAACAATATTAGGGGGTTTTAGCCCAAAAGCCCCTAATTTGAGGTGCTGCTTTTTCGTACTAACCATGTGTCTGGACCAGGGGATGACAGCAGCAGAGCTGAGGTGCTGAGGGATTGTTAATGGGTTTGTGTGTCACTTGAAATCAAATCTGCTCTATCCCCACGTGCCTGGCTCTGGCCCTGAGTGGCCGTGGCTGATGTGCCAACTCAGAATCTTGTACCCTGCCCAGCAGAGCCAGATTTATAAAGGGGCCAATGTGGGTTCATTAAGTGCCTTTCCCTGGACAAGATTTGGGACAACACTGTGTTGCTTTGCTTGGTGGAACACGGCTGCAGCATGGGACAGCAGTGCCCGTGTGTCTGCCAGGCCAGCGCTTCTGTCCTTCCTGTGCCACCACTGAGCCTGGCAGGGCACAGGGGGACACTTGGGCTAACATTTCTGAGCAACTGCAGCCTCTACAGGGAGAGAGAGCCCAGAGGTAGCAACCCAGTCAGCACCTCTGCTGCTGCTGCTCCTCTTCTTCCTGAGGCCCTCAGTGACATCAGTGCATGCAAACTGAGCCTGTGTGACCCTTTGCCATTCTAAACACGCTGTATTTATATCCAGTTCTTTCCTTTCTCCCAACTCCTCCTTTCCTGCATCCATGCTTTGCATGCCCTAGTGAGCTTGGGTGTGTCAAAAGGTGAGAACACTTGGGAATATAAAAATGGTGTCGTGGCTTATTATTTTGGCTTTATGAATATTTTTCAAGTGTGCTGAAATTATGTGAAGCTAATAATCATGCTTAGATACTATAGGAAGTATGTATTGATGTAATGTGGACAAAGTATTTATGCTCTTATAAAAATTAATATAATTAATAGCCAGTTAATTGCTCCAGACTGACTGCACTCCTGAAAGGTGAAGGGAGCTGTGCTATGGTTTTCAGAGGTGCTGTTGAAATTGTGTGCTGTCACATGCAACCTGCCAGTTCCTTCCAGGTGTGCTGTCACCTGCAAGGACACTTGGCTCTTTGAGCATGGCAGGTGCTCTCCAGGGAAAGGGACAGTACTCAGTCCTGAAGTCATCCCTCTAAAGCCTCATCTGGGACCAAAGCTCTTGGTGTACAGGCAGGAGGAGGCTCCTGACCACTTCTGGCATGCCAGCAAGTCTGGATTTGTGTAGGATGTGCATGTACACACACACCTCCCTGCCACCAGCTGGGGAGGAAAGGTACAGCTGATGCCAAGCATCTCTACTCTAGAAGGTCTTAGTGCAGGACATGGCAGCTCTAATTCAACCCTCCTTTTCCGTCCAAAGCAGGACAACAGGCAAGAGACAAGAATTCTTACTCTTGGCAGCTGAAGTTTCCAGCTCTCTAAGCCACATATCAAAATATTCATGTGTCTGAGAGCTGTGCCCATTTTAGCACTACTCTCCCTTGTCCTTGTGCCTGTTTTTTATTCCTGTACTGCTCTTCACTGGTGGTTCTGAGTTTGACAGGAGGCACAGGCTGGCCCTGAGTGAGGAGGTGCAGCAGAGCAGAGCAGTGTCAGGGCACACAGGGTGCTGCTCCCAGCCAGTAACCTGTTCCTGGGGTGGCAGGGACCTGGAGGTGCCTGCTGTAGTGGGTAGCTCAGTTCCCAGGGGACACTGAGTCCAGAGGAAGTATCTCACTCCCTGGCTGACACTCAGCTCCAGTGCCAGGGCAGGTGAAGCTGGGCACGTCCCCCAAGCTCCTGCCTGTGATTGCACCTCACCTTCTTTCTTCAAGGGCTGAATGATCTGACAGAGGAGTGGGGCCCTCTGCAGCCTGGCCTGCCCCGTGCCCTCCCTTGCCTCTCTCTGTCCCAGGGATGATGCAGCACCTCTGGTAAAATGTGAATTAAGCAGGCACACACGTGTGGTGATGCGTGAACAACAGGGAGCTGTTGGACAGAGGAGGGGAGGCTCTCCTGGCAGGAGGTGTTTCTTCAGGACCGTGTACAGTCCCAGACCATGTAATACCCTTCTTTATCTATTTATTTATTTTTAAAGTATCTGTGTAGCAGAGTTGTGCCCAACTGTCTAGTAACATTGTGATCATTGTAAACACTAATTAAGATACCCAACTTTTGATGTTCACAATATCAAGTTCTGAAATAAACGGCTTCCGGGCCTTGACTATTTCCACAAACTATCTGACTCCAGAGCCTTTTTTTTTCCTTCTTTTTTTTATGTTGCTTTTTTTACTGTTGCCAGAGCCACTCTTACCATGTGACAGATGGCTTGGAGCAAAGGCACAGCTGCAGTGCTCCATCCCAGCCAGGGCTGTGATGTGGTTGCTTCCTGCCTCATGATCCTCTTGATCTCCTCACCTTTTTTTTATCTGCTTCTGGAAGAAGTTTTAGTTCAGCTGCCCATTCTCAGGCATGAAGCACATTCCCATGAGAGCTTTAGCAGCATCGAGCCCTCTTGACATGGCAGTGGCAAACACTAAAGAGTGCAGAGAACAGGAACAGGATTTTGCACACTTAGCAGGAATTTGTTCAGAACAGATCAAAGTTTAGGACACACTTTGGTCAGAATTCAGTCCTAAGGCATTAATAAGCTATACTTGAAATTCTTAGCTCCTCTTTGCTAATCAGAAAAATCCCTTTTCTGGATGGTTCAAGACAAATGATTCTTCACTGCCCTGAGGATCTGGCTGCACTAACTGAGTCAGGTTGAGCAGCAGAGCCCATGGAAGCCTGATCCAAAACAGTTACAGTCCCAGGACTGTGGTTATGGGTGGTAAATTACTGTAATATCTCCCAGCCCATTAAATGAAAGACTTCCAAAAGCCAATAAACCAGTTAAGCTGTTTTCTGCTGCAGCAAGGAGCTGTGTAAAGTTGGATCCTTTAGCCCAAAGACACAGAAGGTGCAAAGTTAGGACAAAAGAGCCAAGTTGCTCACAGGTGATGCTCTGGTTTGGCCCTCCACAGCCATGGCACAGTGAGGGGTAGGTATCACTCTTTCTCCTTTGATTCATATCAGTCCTGGCTGCACTTTTAATTCCCCTTCCCATTCATTTCCTCTTACAACGCTGAGCTGGGCACATCCATCTGTGTGTGTGGCGGGGTAGAGGTGTGTGGGGTGCTCTGAAGGGCTCCCCATGGATGCAGAGCAGGACCCCCTTTAAAGGCAGGTCCTCTGGAGCCTGGAGAGCTTGGGCCACTGGGGCTGCAAGGCCAGCACACCCCTGGCTGCTTCAGAGGCATGTCCTGCACCAGGACCCTGCTTGGCTCAGTAAGCTGGTCAGGATTGGTGATAGCTGCCTCCTGCTAGCAGATAAGTAGTTCATAAGATACTTTAAATTGTAATCTTCACTCTGGAGTTAGCATGGCATAATATTGCTGCACCAACTCTTTTATCTCCAGGACAGAATGATACGTGCAGAAAGCACCCCACAGTGCAAGGTTAAGATTTTCTTCACCCTCTGATTTCCTCCTGGCTTTCCTCTGACAGAAGAAAAGCCATGTAACTCTGTTGCTGCTCTCATCTGTCTCTGTTTCCATTCCAAATGAGATTAAGGCTCCAAATATTGTATCTGCTAAATTGTATCTGCAAAGTCAGATATCTCCTTTTAAAAACATGTGCACTTCATACTCAGTTCTTCATCATGATTTATTTGACAGCTCTATTACCTGTTTCTAAGTAAAAAAATCTTACAAAGGAACAGAGATTCTGGTTCATATTCTAGACTTTCTTTCATGTGTTTTCATTAAATTGTCAAAAATAATACAAAATTCCTGTATTTTAACATCTGGACTTCTTAAAGCATTCTCTGGGTAATTTTCTCATCCAGGGTATTTTCACTGGCATTCCTAAACTGTTTTACCCTCTTTTCCACCCTGTATTTTAGGACAGGTTGGTGCACAGTAATTTAAGTAAGGTTGAGCAGTTCTTTTCCCAAAGTGTAGGAACATACCTGTAAACTCTTCAGCACTCCTGCACCAGTTGGTGCAAACCTGGTACCAAAGCAGGTGTTCCTGCAAGCACCAGAGAGGCAGGTGCTGGGATTTCTTGTTGCTAAGTGTCTGTCACGCGTGTCCTTCGCAGGTTCCTCTCTGGGGACTCCATGACTGTCTTTCCCAGCAGCCCTGGCACAGCCTTCCCTTCACCTGCCTCGTCTCTGTTTGTCCCAACACCACCCAGTATCCTCCACCTGACAAACCAGCAGCTCTTCAGGTCCCCACGCAGAACTGCCTCGTCCTCTCTTCCCGGCCGTCTCAACAGGGCGCTGTCGCTGGGCACCATCCCCTCGCTGGCCCGGGCAGGTGAGTGCAGAGGGAGCAGCCCTGCAGTGCTGCAGGAGGACATGGGCTGGGAGGGATCCAGGTGGGTGCAGGGGATGTCAGAGGGAGCAGTGCTGCAGGAGGAAATGGGCTGGGAGGGATCCAGGGGCTGTCAGAGGGAGCAGCCCTGCAGTGCTGCAGGAGGAAATGGGCTGGGAGGGATCCAGGGGCTGTCAGAAGGAGCAGCCCTGCAGTGCTGCAGGAGGACATGGGCTGGGAGGGATCCAGGTGGGCACAGGGGCTGTCAGAGGGAATGGGGCTGGATCCACACATTATATCCTATTGAGGGATGGCTGCTCCTGTGGCACAGAGGAGTATGCAGCATTTGGGTTTGGGGTTTGGCAGCAGCTGAGCCAGCTGGGTTCAAATGGTTTTGGTTTTGATTTTAGATTCCGGCTACTTGTTCAGTGGAAGCCGGCCGGCCTCGCAGTCATCCCAGTCCAAGGAATTCCCAACTTCAGGTACTGCTCCAGGCCTTCCAGAGCACCAGGATTTGCACTGAGTGGGTTGAAACACATGGTCTGCTTGAATTCCTTCCTCCCTGCTCACATTCCAGTGAAAATGTCCATTTTACTGCTAGAAATGCTGCAGGGAGAGTCCCTGCTCGAAGTGGGGAGGCGTTGAACAGGTGCTGTGTGTGTTGGATGTTCTCCCTGGGAGAGCTCACGGTGACATCGCTGAGAGAGACAAAACAAGGAGCCCTTTGCTGATTAGAGCAGGGTTGAGCCTGCTTGGACAGGATATTCAGCTGCTCCCAGGGCAGCTGGTTTGTAGCTTTCCCAGCCGGGTGCTGCTAGTTTGGCTGCTCTGTGACCCGTCTGTTGCCCTTCTGGCCCAGACAGGTCAGTTTGTGCTGCTGCAGAGGCAGTCACAGCCCCGCCGATGCAAACCTCAGTACTGCAGCTCTGGGGGACATGCCAGGACAATTCATTCACCTGCAAAATGCACTGTGCAGGCTCTCCTGGGTGGGCACAGCTGAGCAAAGACAAAGCTCACCAGGCTCCTACTACCCTGATTCCTGAGTCATTCCTGAGTGTAGTGAAGTACTTATGGGATTTCTCTGTGTTTTGCAGTGTGGGGACTCAAATAAATAACAAATCTCAGTACAAGGTACATTGGTGGACATTTGCAATTCCCATTCCTTTTCCTTGTAGTACTATGAGACCAAGCTAAGTCAAAGCGAGCCGTGCCTGCTGCAGGGGATGCTAACCCGGAGGTTGTCCGTGGCTGTTTCTGTTGCAGATCCCTTCTGGCTGCCGGCGGGCAGCCGTGCCCCGTCCCGCCTGCCGTCCCCAGCGCCATCAGTGGCCGGCTCGGTCACCTCCAGCTCGGGCTCGCTGCGCGTCCGCCGGCCGCTCATCAGCCCCGCGCGCCTCAACCTGCAGGGCCAGAAGCTGCTGCTGTTCCCGGCGCAGAGCGAGGCCCTGCTGAGCCCGGGCGGCTCCGAGGAGCAAACCCACTCCGACAGCAACGCCTCTGCCCCCGAGCTGCCCGGCTGCCCCGGCAAGAGCCTCGGCGTGCCCGGTACGGCGGCGCTCCCGGCGAGGAGGGGCTGGCAGGCACAGCCCTGGCCACAAGGGATGGGGAACCTTCCGGAGAAACCCCAGGGGTGAATTTTCCTGTCTTGTTCTCATTGCAGATATGAGATCTGCTGTGGAAGGGGGGAGTATTTGGAGTGATAATTCCATCAAAAAGGAGGATCACTCATCACACTCATCTACCTGTGTGGTAGACACAACTACCAAAGGGGATGATTTGGGAGGCTGGAGAGGTGAGTACAAGTCTGGTGACTGCTTTGTGCATTTGTGGCCATTTCTCACACCTGAGGGGAGCTGAGATCTTTCCTGGAACCAAATAAATAAGTAGATGCTAAATGGACCTTCAACCTGCTATTCTAAGATCTTAACAAGGCTTTCCCTGTTCTTTGGAGCTTCTGAAGAACACTGACAAAGTGCTAAACTGGGACAGAAGAAGAGGGGTGGGGATGCAGGTGTCAACAGCGTCAGATAAGATTACAGTAGAGCCAAAAGAGAGCAATGGAGTCTTTCCTGAGAGAAAAGTGCTTCAGCAATTTCTGCTTGTGCTGAAACACTGGCCAGAGAGAAACAGTACAACATATGTTCACTTTTACTTATCAGTTATTTAACACTTCTTTCTACAATTCCCTTTTTTCCTCTGTGTTCTGCCAAGGTCGCTTTGGTACCTGTGCTCTCCGGGGCCTGCTGGCCGTGAGCCTGACCCTCAACGCTGTCTTCACATCAGCCTACGTCTACAGGAGCCTGCGCTGACTTGTGCCAACACTCCCTTTCTCTCTGGTTCCACCTGGTCCTGAGGAGACACCAACAACTCAACCATGGCTTCATGGCCAAGGCCACGCCACCGGTGCATGCTGTTCATCAAAAAACTACTGTACACTCAACTGGCAGGAGAAGGAACCTGGGCAGCTGCTACCATCACTTCCAGGTAGAACATATCCCAGGACTGTTCCTGGAGATGGCAGGCAGAATTCCCAGCTCCAGCTCAAAGCAGGAGGCCAGTCCAATGGCCCACACACTTTCTTTCAAAAGAACTGACCTGAGACACCTGAAAATGTGTGAGCTGCATTTTTAGGAACCTACCCCCAGCTCTTCTTTTTGACATACTGACCTCGTGCTGATGGTGCTGGTAAAATGGGGAGAATTAGAACAAATGAGCTGAAGAAGAGGGATGGTTTAGTAGCTGGTGCTGGGCTTTGGCTACTGTGACAGCATCCCCAGGCTCTGCTCCATGGTTCCTCTTCTCTCTTCTCTCTGGCATTCTCCTCTAAATTGTCAGTGAACTTTCTTTAGTTGCCTTAAGCTTGCCTAAGCACATGGGTGACCTTGGCTGCTCTGTCATGTTCTTGCATCTTAGATGTCCTTGTGCTTCCAGCTGGACCTGGCCCTGAGGCCGCTCTCACCAGTTCCATTCTGGCCATGCTGGTTCTCAGCCCGCAGTGTGTGCTGTGTCCAGCCCTCTCTGTGGCTGCAGGGCTGCACAGCCCCCAGACAGACACCTGTGCTGGCTGCAGCAGAGCCTGGGAGCCCAAGCTTTGCTTTGCCCAGGAGGCATGAACTGTGTTACTCTGAAGTGGGTAAAAAGAAAGGATCCTGGTGTGATTTGCACCACAGTCAAAGGGCTTCAGCTCGCAGCTCTGCTGGAGTTCTCACTGAAGCAGTGAGTGGCAGAGCCTGTTCTTGCTGTAAATCGCACAAATCTGTTCTGTTAGAGGTGGGTGAGGGGCTGTCTGATTGTATACATCTATCCAGAAACCTGACACCTCCGTCTGACGTTGGGGTTTGCTAAGTAACTGTTTAAAATATTTCTTACTAGTAAAATGCCCAGGTGCTCTCAGTGAGAAATGCCAAACCTGCTTCTGGACAATTCAGCCTTCTGGATAGATTCTTCTTTTCTAGCCCGAGGAAAGTAGTAGATTTTCAAAAGCAGTTTGTAGTTTGGTTATTTCTGCTTTTGGGTAAGTCTTCAGCATTGCTTAGAATTCAGGGGCCATTTAGAATATTGTGCTGAACACTCAGAGTCATTTAGTGCATCTTAGGGAAAAAAAAGAAATCTTGATGTTTTGGTTCTCAAAAACCAAGTGCAGAGAGAAGATTCACCAATGTGTCAAAAATACCTGGTGAGAAGAGAGTTGACTTGCATTAGCTGTGTATTTCCTGAAGCAGGACTCAAATGTACTAAGAGGTTTTCTGTTGTCTCTTCCTTTGGGCTCCTTTACCTCAAATTTCACTCCCCTGCCCCACTGCCCTGTGTTTGCATCCTGAATTGGTGATTTCCATCCATTGGTGATTGGTGTCTTTCCCTCCCTTTCAGTTGGCTGCTGTTCCTCTCTTGTGTTCTTGCATGTGCACAGAACAAAGTGTATCTGCTGCTGAGCATGGAGCCACACCTCGCAGTGATGATCACTTTGGTTTTTTTGTTGCACGTTTTAGTTCAGTTCCTACCCAGCCTCACTTAGACCATGGGAGCCCTGGCCAGGCTCAGATCAGCTGCATGTGACAGCGTAATGGGGCTTTGCTGCTGATTCAAGCACTGAAAAACTGAGTGTCTCTGTGTTTTCCAAGCCCCCTGCATGGTTTGAACTGCCCACACTCGTGCTGAGCCAGGGGCTGAGGAAAGGTCCCTGCTGGCTGCATCTCCCTCAGCCTCCTCAGAGAGCTGTGAGGGAACGCACAGCCAGCACCTCCTGGACCAAGGCCCAGAGCCAGGAGAGACCTGAGCAGAAAGATGTGCTGCAGACTGATGAATTCTATTGTAACTTGCATGAATTGTCCCTTGTAGCCAAACCCATAACCTCGTTGTAAAGATTTTTGTCCCTTTTATAGACTTTGCACGCTCACCCGAGCATGTGTACAGGCAGGATGATGGCAGAGCAGCTGCCAAGCTTCTCTTTAAGCCTCTGCTCTCTGGGTTTCATGATGTTCTGGTGCGGTGTGTGACATCCCACTCATGCATCCCTGTCCCACCTGGAGGCCTCCTACACAGAGAGACGAGCTGCCAGAAGATGCCGTGGCTTTGCTTGTCTCCATCACCCAGATGTGCACTGTGACTCCATGTATGCAAACCTCCCACTTTCACCTGCCAGCCTGCGCTGAGTTTCACCACCACACTCAACCAGATTGCAATGCCAACCTTCTCCTCCTCTCCAGCAAGGCAGGAGCTGCAGCATCTCCACACGCCTCTTCCCACCCGGTTCCAGAACGAGAACACTAACCCGTCACTGCACTTCTGTGGCTGCTCACTCAGACTGTTCTCGGAAGGGGGTTTGGTGACCTTGTCCAAAGCAATAGAGAGACTTTGGGGTTTATTACTGAATTGGGAAGTTTTTCATTCTGGTGCTAGAACTCTCTCCCGTGGTGCTCTCACGGTTGTGAAGCCTTTGCTTGAGGAACACACGAGCGTGTGTGTGTGTGTATGTGTGTGTGTGCGTGCAGATGTACAAAAACATTTGCAAGGTTTCTTCATTTCAGAAGATCTGAGCCCATGTTTGTCTGTATATTGTTGGCCTTAATCTAGCTCGTAGATACTGTGTCTATCTTGCTGCTCTTTTCTGTACAAAGCTGGTTTGGAGGAAGCAGAGGTTTATCTGGTCCCCCTGTAAAAATATCTGTGACTGATGATGTTGATCTTCATACAGTGTTGTTCAGAAGGGAGATTTTATTTTTCTAATACTTTTCCTACTGTAAAAACTGTTGGAGTGTATGGAGTGGGAAAGATCTTTACAAAATGGCCTGATAAAGATCTGAACATGACTTAATAATACCAACAATTAATGATGAGGTCAAATGAGCTTTATTTCCAGACCTTTTCCATTTCCTACTTTCCATTGAAAATGTCCAGGTACTTTTTCTTTGGCTATGGGCTTGTTAGGCATGTTCTGAGACCTTGCAGATACTTTAGAGGATTTTGCTGTTCTGAATTAGAAAGAATTTGTATTTTGGAATCTGGTTCCAGTTCCACAGTCTGGGGAGTTAGGCAGATGTGACAAATATTGTGCACATATCTATTTGATGGGATAGAGGGAGTGGGCAGAACAAGTTGCTGGTTTCTGAAGTTTATCATACCTTTTTACATAAAATCTTAGACGTTAAATTGGTCACTGGGCAGAAAAAAAAACCTCATTGCTGGCATATGTAGGCTAGATTCACTGTTCAAGCAACAGATGAGGCCTGTGAATGTTTGATTCCTGCTCCCTGTTCCTGGGTGCTGGGAACATCTGTAAATCCCTGCTGAACTGGCTGGGTTCCTTGTAAGAGGGCAGCTGGACTGAAGGGCTTCTTTGCCTGTGGATGCTGCTATATTTTTTTTCCAAGCACCATTCCTGGGAATAACAATGGTCTTAACTTCTCTCACAGACATTTGTTAAAAGGCTAGAATGGGCCTATGTGGCCCATACTTTTTTTTTTTTTTAATTTTTTTTTTTTTTAAATATATGTTGCATCCAGAAATTACCATCACTGTGTTCTGGGCTGGGAGTAAGATACAGAGTGTTTTTTGACTGAATGGGTAACTAGAGAGGGTGAGGAGGACAACTTCAAGTCTTCAAGAAGTCCTAAACCTTATTTCCTGTGAAAGAAAGACTGTATGTTATGTGTGTGTACTTTGGGGAGCTGTATCACTGTACAGTTTAGCTAAACATGCTCCAAGGAAGGAGAAGCTGTTCCTCGGAGGTTTTTAGTTCATGCTTTGTGTTTAAAGAGGAATATTTTTCTTTAAAAAATAAAACCGGATAAGTTTTCACAGTAGTGTGCGTGGTCCAGTTATATGCACACCATTCTTCTGTGTTCATTGGGCACTTCAGTGAGTTTTTTCTTTGTGGAGTCATGACTGAGAGTGGTTATGTATTATTGTATAGTCCTTAATTTATATTTTTATTTTGTAATGTAAATTAGGAGGAGGCAGCATAAACTGATCAAATAAACATTTTTTAAAGGAGGTAGAATCCACGTTGCTGCAGCAGAGCAGCTTCTCCATCAGCTCCGGTACCGAGCGGACCGGGAGTGGCCCCGGGCCGGATCCCGGCGGGCCGGGGCGATGGGTACGGGCACAGGGCTGTGTTTGCCCCGGGCGTGGCGGCTCTGCAGCTGCCCCCGCGGCTGGGAGACGATGGGGGTTCTTTGCTGGCGGTGACCGACCCGGCGATGCCCCGACCCGTGCCCGCAGCCCCACCCCGGCCCCGTCCTGACCCGGCGGCGACCCCGAACTGACCAGACTGGGCCGGGCCGGGGGTGGAAGGGTGGCGGGGAGAGGGTTTAGAAGGGCCCGCGGGGCTGGGGCGAGCGGAGCGCGGGGCCATGGCCGAGACCGACCCCGGCGAGCGGCGGGCGGTGGGCACCGAGCGGGGCACCGAGCGGGGCACCGGGGCGGGCACGGCGGGGTGGCCGCAGCGGCCTCCCTATTCCTTCGTGGCGCTGATCACCATGGCCATCCGGGCCAGCCCCGAGCAGCGGCTGTCCCTGAGCGGCATCTACGCCTACATCGCGGAGCGCTTCCCCTTCTACCGCGGCCCCGGCCGGCAGTGGCAGAACAGCGTCCGCCACAACCTCAGCCTCAACCCCTGCTTCCGACGGCTGCCCGGCCGCCACGGCCGCGCCGGCGAGTGGGCGCTGGACCCCGCTTTCCAGGACATGTTCCCGGGGGGGAATTACCTCCGCCGCCGCCGCCGCCTCTGCCGCCGCCCGTCCGCATCGCCGCCACCGCCCCCCGGGACCCCCCCGGGCCCCGCCGCTGCCGGGCCGCCGCCGCCCTCCGGGATCCCCTCTGGCTCCGGGATCCCCCCGGGCCCCGCCGAGCCCCCGCAGCTCCCCGAGATCCACCCGGGCTCCGCCGCTCCGTGGCCCCCGCCGGCCCACCCGGTGCCCCCGGGCTGGCCGCAGGGCCCCTGGGCAGCGCTGGTGCTGCCCCCCCGGTACCCGGAGCTGCCGGCCCCGGGCCCGCCCGTGTCCCCGGGGCCGCCGCCGCTGCCGCTCCCCGCCTGGGCGCTGCACCCCGCCGAGCTGGGCACGGCCGTGACCTGCGAGCTGGGAGCCACGCTGGCCCCGGCCTTCCGCTGAGCGCCCGGCTCCGGGCGGGCTCGGGGCGCTGCCGCATCACCGCTGGATTCCCGAGCCCCGCCGGATTCCCGACCCCCGGCTGGATTCCCGACCCCCGCTGGATTCCCGAGCCCCGGGTGGATTCCCGAGCCCCGCTGGATTCCCGACCCCCGGCTGGATTCCCGAGCCCCCGCAGGATTCCCGAGCCCCGCAGGATCTCGGGGAAATCCTGATTTTGTTGTTTGAGCCTGAGAGGGAGCTGCAGCACCGAGCGAGCGAATCGGTACCGCGCGTCCTCTGCCTCTTAAAGCACACGAGGATTCCTGTACGGGCCAATCGCCTCGTGCAGTGAACTTATTTTTCAAGTGTCCTTAATTTATTTTGGAGTTTTTATTTTAAGGTCTATGGAAAAGCAATATAGTTCTGTTTTGGGTGGAAAATGCCTTAAGCCAACAAACACCAAAGATATTTGAATTAATACTGGAAATTTTGAGGGTTTGTACTTAAAGTGAATTTATATAGGATTTTTCATACGGGTTATTTTATATTGTTGCTGTTTATGTATGTTTGCATACGTTCATTGTTAATTGTTCATTGTTAATTATTATAAAGTATGCTGTAACTACTGTGGATCTCTTCTCTTTTGATTTCAGAGGGAGTCGTTTTTATGCTTTTCTCTCAAAATAAGGTCCAGAAACAAGACATGCTTCCAATAAGGGCCATGTTTTAAGTTTATGAGAGAGAAGAGTTCAAATACTGTTATGTGAGGAGCAGCACTTGTTGTATGTTATATTAATAAAGAGAATTTCCTAATAGTTGTGCCTTCTGAAAGTATTTATGCCAACGCTTTTCTTGAAAGAAGATACAACTGAAATTCAGTTTTATAGTTGTTATT